>NC_135716.1:47270244-47594587 GCF_964656455.1 Halichoerus grypus
GAATGTTTAAACAATTCTGGCTTCATAGGATTCTATATGCATCCTGAACCTCATAATTAAACATCTTTTTTTTTTTTTTTAAAGATTTTATTTACTTATTTGACAGAGTGAGAGATAGCGAGAGCAGGAACACAAGCAGGGGGAGTGGGAGAGGGAGAAGCAGGCTTCCTGCCGAGCAGGGAGCCCGATGTGGGACTCGATCCCAAGACCCTGGGATCATGACCTGAGCCGAAGGCAGACGCTTAACAACTGAGCCACCCAGGCGCCCCTCATAATTAAACATCTTAACTAAATTTTCACCAGTCCTACCCTTGACAGGTTATCTTAGTTCTCTGTGGCAATTACCAAGCCTGCCAAAAGCCTGCGGTTCATTTTATCTGCTCTTGCTTGCAGCTCCAAGGAAAATATCATTTTATTGTGCTGGAGGACTTCATTATCGATTATTCCCAACCTCACTGTTTTTCACAAAACTTTACTTAATCCTAAACAGCATTCTTTCTTAATTTGCTGTAATGGCTCGTCCAAATTTTGACAACTCTCCCAAAAGCAACCATACCACTTTCTGAAGGTGATCCACTGGCCTTACTTTATTCTTTGCTACCCTTTTTCTTCTCTTTGCTCTCTCTTGTCAAATAGTTGGATTTTGATAACTGACAAATATATTAATAAATAGAATCATTCAGGTGAAAGTAAAGACAACTGGTGTAATTGCAGAATGTGAATGTTCCCATTCATTTATGCAATTAAATGTTTCATAGTTAAGTCTTTTAAAGCCTTTGTCACCAGAGGAATCTAACCAATTTTAAAGAAATAATTACATTATAAATGTCATTTATGCACATGACTGGTATTTAAAACATATGAAAAAATTTAGTGTGGGCCCTGAGTACTATAAAATTAAAAAAGAGATTGTTTCCATTTTTTCAGAATATAAAAAATAATTGGACAAAAGGTCAGATTAAAACTTTTATGTGTTCCTATAGGATTTTTACTAATTGATCTTGTCCTTTGTTTTATACATTCAGTTAATAGTACATCTGTTGTTCATTTATCTAATGTCATTGTGGATATTTAATATTTTCACCTTTTAGAATTATTATAATTTTAAGATATACACAAAGAGCAATAAAAAATAAATTACTGAAATAAGCTATACTTAGGAGTACTTAGGAAATGTCTAAACCTAGAGGATATTAAAAATGGTTGGAAAATCTGCCAGACATTAACTTGACTATAATAAGGAGAATTGGCTGTGTGCTCTGATTTTCTGACAATTTAGAAGATGGGTCCACACAGTTATTGAACTAACCTTTTATAATATGATTACCAGAAAGAAAAGAATAGGAACACATATATGTTTATACAGTTCCTTCCCCTTCAAGGAACAAAGAAATCAACACCAAATATAACTCATGTACTTAACATTAAGTTAGATACTACAACATTCATTTCTACATCTTTTATATCACTAGAAATATAGAAGTAATGCTGAAATAAGCCACAGGGAAATTTTATAATAGGAGAATCAATTTCTATGTGCTAATTACATGCTTAAGTGGAAATTGGACAGATTGTTTAAAAACTAAGGCCATTTCCACTCAGTATATTGATTCTGAAAAACCCAATAATGAATACCATGTATGAACTGTAAAAGCTGTAGATGCTTAAAAATAAAAATAATTAACTTAATATTTTTCATGTTCAGGAAGTAAAGACTTTAGATGTTCCTTTTATAGTCTTTTAAAAAGTTAATACTTGCTAAAAATAGCAAAAGATTTAGCAGTCCCAAAAAGTAACTTTGAATGATTTATGACAGGAAGACAAGGTTCAGGAATGAATTGTATCCTGCAGATGAAATGTGAGAATCGCCACCACATATACTGTCATAAGTCACACCATCTCTGGGACTTCTTTCATTTCATCCTGTGATTTTTTTTTTATTATTATTAAAGTTTCTGATTCTACATACTATGCTATCCCAGACCACTGAAATGGCTGAATCTTTGAATTTTTAATAGTTCTAACATGAATCTTGATATATAACTGTAATTTTAAAAATTGAATTTGAAAATTTTACAAAAAAATGCCTTATTTCTCTAGATTAAAAATTATGTTATAATTTCTCATTCCATACCATGACTTCAGTAAATATCAATATTTCAGAAAATCACTGTTTAATATTAACAGATTACCTAAACCATCAATGCTCTTTTACATTTAATATTTTATAGAAAAGCCCTAGAAGTTTCATAATTATTTGCCAGCAGGTAGTGAGGAAAAATATAAAAAGAAATATCAATTCTTTCAGCCCACAACAATAAATGAGAAGAGCAAAATCTCTGAAAGGAGATAGTCCGAATTTAATCCTATTTCTGTCACTTCCCATATGGATTTGATCATATTTGATTATATAACATCTTAAGTTTCTTCATCAGTTTAATAGAAATATCTATATTGTGTAGGGAGAAGAGAGAAAGAGAGTGTGTGAGCATGTGTGTGTGTGAGAGAGAGAGAAAAAGACATGTAATACAAGTTTATGACATGCTGACATAAAGAGTAGTCACCATGTACCCAGCAATAAATGGGGAAAATACGTTTGTCAGCATTAATGTACTGCTCTGTGTGTGAGTAATGGGGCCCTGACTTGGAATAATTACAAATTTATTTTCCTCTCTCTTTTAGAGAGCTTGATCTTGGTAAAACTAATACAGCAAGTGAAATACTTTCACACCAAGAACTTAGGTGTAACTTTTGATCTCTCCAAAAATTATTCTCTAATTCAAGTCCCCGTCCCAGCTAAGGGTAGATAACATAAAGTCTTTCTGACTAACCACAGTCATTTGAGGTATAAACTAAAGCCAAACAGTTCCCTTGACCTTTTCTCAGGAGAGGTTTTGATGTTTGCTATCTAGAGAGGAGGGGCTGAGATTCTTAGAGCATCATCAAATTGTGGAGGAAGCCCTTGACCTCTAGTCTTTGCTGGCATCAGCTTCTTTGTCCATCTGTTCTGGTCCCCAGGCTTGGTTGTGTTGCCATCCGTGGCTGCTTCATCCATCCCAACTATGAGAGACCTTCAAGCCTGCCAAGTCAGCTAACTTCTCAGATCATTGGAAACTGCAGTTTCTCTCCCACACCACTCCTGGCTGCAGGAATCTTGGCAGTTGTATTTAGGCACCTAATGCAGATATATGCCAACTGGTCAGTATATTTGCATGCTGCCAAACATTGCTTACATGGTACCGGGGAACTTAAAGCTCAAGAAATGTGCTGGCTTCCTGGGTTCCCCTCCTGCCTTCAAATTCCTACATAAGTTGGGGTTTGTTTGTATGGTTGGACGAGGCAGGCTTCTTCTTGAAACATGGTTTGTTTGCAACCCTTACCTTATTCTGTTCTCTTCAACAAGTCCTATGAGAGATTTTTATCCTCTGTCTTTGTAATAATAATAATAATAATAGTAATAATAATAACTATAAAATCTATAACTTTTTCTGTTCCACTTTATATTGATGCTATGACCTCCCTTCCCTGTGACAGGGAAAACTAAGGTCTAGTTGGCTGAAAGGATGAAGAAGTAAACAGGAATTACAGGATTATAAAAGCAAAGGTTTTAGGGGAGCCTGAATGGCTCAGTCGGTTAAGTGTCTGCCTTCGTCTCAGGTCATAATCTCAGGGTCCTGGGATCAAGCCCCAAATAAGGCTCCCTGCTCAGCAGGGAGCCTGCTTCTCCCCCTCCCTCTGCCTGCTACCCCCCCACTTGTATTCTCTCTCTGTCAAATAAATAAATAAAATCTTTAAAAACATAAAAAATAAATAAAAGCAGAGGTTTTAGATCTTCATCCTATCATTCCTTCACACCAAGAACAGGGATTTATAATGAAAAATTATTTTAAAAAAGGACACTACCCTTAACCATAGATGTTAGATTATCTTATCTTCTCTAGCCTGCTAATTTAAAAATTATTTTTCAAGATGATTCTTTCATGTAAAATCTCAATCTCTCTTCCTCAGTAAATCCTCCTAAAATTCATCATAATTAATTTGCCTTATGCATCTCTAAGTAAGTCATTTATTGACATTCATTTATTTATTCATTCACCAGGGTTTTATTGAGAATCTGTTATTGACCAGGAACTCTCTTGGATGATGGAAATCCAAAAATGAAGTGGTCCCTGATCTCATACAATTCATAGTCCAATGGAGAGGACAATCGCAAAATAGGTAGTTATAATATGATGCTACATTTGCATTTCTATGCAAATGATAGAGAGGAACACCTACTAGGGAGTTAGAAAAGATTTCCTATAGGAAGTGCTATCTAGCTAAATATTAAAGGATTAACAGTTGTTAACCAGGCAAAGATTGAGGAAATGCTATTTCCATGAAACAGCAAGAGCAGATAAAGAGTATTGTGTATAAGGATGTAGAAGTTCAACTGTACCCCAGAGATGGTAAGAAATAATGCTCACAACCTATGCAGTCACCAATTAATGAATTTGACTTGTTTCCTTTAGGTTGTCAATGAGAGATCTTTGGTAGGAATGCAGCAGGAAAGTAGAGAGCTCAAAATTTCCCATTAGATAAGCCATTTGGGGCCATGCTTTGTTAACCTCTGGATTGATGACACACACGTGACTTTTTGTACCTCAGAGTTGTTCTCCATGTAAGTTTTATTGCAATCAGTTTGTAATTTCCTTTATTAAATGTCAGACTAATAGTTGGAACTCAGGCTCTAAGTGAAAGTTCTCCCTTCGTGTTCTTAAAGTGGTGAGGTAAAGAAAAGCATAATGGGACATGGTGTGCCTCTCCCAACTCTGTATCAACTAACCTCTCTGGTGACAGTAGAGAAAAAGATGGCGGGGGGGGGGGGGGGGGGCGGTTCCAAGAAATAATCTTAGCTATTTTTGTTGTTTTTTAAAATAGGGTAAATTTAAAACCTAACAGAGATCATGTTTCTTCTCTTTTTTTTCCAGGAGCTTCAAGAACAAAAAGAAGAATCAGCTCATTATCACACAACCATAATTATAGCAAAACTTTGGAAAGTTGTTCATTCTACTACCTAATAGAAGAAATTCACACTAAACATCCAAAATAATGTTCTTTCTTATTATTTAGTATTCTCCTTCTAAAGCAGAGATTCTTCTACATCCCATCATTATACCCAGTTGTTCTTTGTCAAACGCTTCCCATTCATATGCTTCCTCCATTCTTCTCATAAAATAAGGAAATGAAAACATCAATAATAAAATTGTGTGCTTCTTGCTCACATATTCTATAATGGATTGTAGCTTTATAAGCACTCAAATTCATGTAAGAGACTAGCAGCATCTTCCACATTGATTACAATGTTAACAGCAACTTCATGTGTAATTCAAACAATATCTGTATCTAGCCAAATTAAATTATTTATAATACCAAAGGTATGCTATATCATATCACATTACATATTAGTATTTTACCAATGGAATTTTATCATTATTTCTAAAATTCTCATGTCACTGTGATCTAACTTAGCTATGAAAATAAACACTGTCCTGGACAGACATATAAAGCAGAGAATAAATAACTCAATAAGAGTCAAGTATAGCACTATAAATTCTTTTATTGCTTTTGAGTTGCTTCTTCAGATTTTATGTTTGGGTGAAAATTGTTTCCTTCTATACTATTTTATCTTCTCCATGAAAATAACTAGATTATAAATAAGAGATTAAACCTGGATCATCAAGATCTTAAAAGCCAACAGCATACTTTCTCACAGATTTTGAACAACTATGCAGATACTCCCAAACCTTATACATACTTTGTTAGCCATCTCTCCCATATAAATTCTCTGATCTTAAAGCATCAAGGAAGTAAAAAAGATTCACTGCGAAAACTGTTGTGTGGTCTTTTTTTGTTTGGGGGTTGTGTGAGTGTGTGTGTGTGTGTGTGTGTGTGTGTGTGTGTGTGTGTTTTCCCTGCCTTAATTCACAAAATACAGCTATAAAATGTATTAGAACCAAATAGAAGGTATAAAATCACATAACTTTTAACTGAAAATTTGGATCAGATCTAGGCATATATAAGTTTAGGTTGCTACTCATTTTTTAAAATGCACTTTTTTAAAGAATATGTATCATACATGCCTTAGATCTAGGATGACAAACTTTTTTTTCCTTAAATGCATAGCTCTATCAGGCAAAGATGAGCACCATCAAAAATGCAAAGCAGCAATATAAGCTAAATACTTATTTATATATCTACCATGAGATGTGTTAAAGAAAGCAAAAAAAAAAAAATCCTCATTTTGAGATTTCTTTTCCAAGATTTTCAGTAAGTCATCAATTTACAGAACAGCAGTGGCACATGAATTGTCAAATGTATTTTCTCCTCCATCATTTAATATAATATTTCCCAAAATATAAAATCAGTATATTATATGTATTTATTACCATCTTCAAATGTTCTCAGAGATAGTAAAATATTGAATTATGATTGCCTTATTAAATATATATCTTTTTGCTGTGTGTAACTCATTTACATATGGTTTATAGAGTACTGTTAACAACCATAATGATCTAGATATCATACTCAATTTTCTGTTTCTTTTTTTATAAATGCAGATTTTATACACTAGAATAAACCATCAAAATAAATTATTTAGGAAGATATGAAGCAAGGGTTTTTAATGATCTATTTCTAAGTGTGAACATTAACAGACATTACAGGCCTCAAAATTCCTGTTAACAACATCACAGAATTTTTTAAAGTCTGTTTTCAAGATTAAAGGAAGAATCTGATTAACAAAGGTGATTCAAATGTAGACTTTAACAATAAAAGTTATTTGAAGAAATTAAGCAACTGAAAGTACACTATTTATTTCTTTTTATTGCTAAGAACATCTTTATGAAACTGAAAGTTTTATTCCTAAAACATCATTTATACTCACCTCATTCCCCTTCTCAATTCACAAGTCCCAGCTTTTGTTATTAATTTGATATCCACACTAACTATTGTGGCACTGATAAGAATATTAATCAGTAATTGGTAGTTTTAACATAGTAGATAATTACATTCAAAATAATTTACATTTACATTTTAAACAAATTAGTCACACAGGTCACATTGATTTATACTGTTTGCAGCCCTTTTCCAATATATCTTATGAACATATTTAAAAGTAATACTTTTTCCAATAATACAACTTTATACATAAAGTAAAGGAATCATCAACCCTTTCAATGTTTGGCAAATACTCTAATGTTTGGTAATTCCTACTCTATTTTAACATCAACTAATGGAGATATAAAGCAGAAAGTGAAGTGCTTTGTTAAATAACAATTTTGAAATAGGAACTAAACGAAACAATTTTGAGTGCATTACCATTAGAGCAGTCTGGGAAAATCTAGGTCAAGGTTAAATCATATACAACAAATAGTTTCCTCTTTCTTCCAATATACAAGTGCATTTTCTTAGTACCACAGTTAGAATTCAAATGTTGATTGCCTGAATCAAGAGAATAATAACTCACTCAGATTTTTTTAAATCCAACCCTTCTGTGGAATCTTAATTTTTCTTGTTTTTTTAAAAAGAAGTTCTATAATGGGATGCCTGGGTGGCTCAGTCAGTTAAGTGTCTGACTCTTGGTTTTGGCTCAGGTCATGATCTCATGGGTCAGTGAGATCAAGCCCCGTGCCCAGCGGGGAGCCTGCTTGAAGATTCTCTCCCTCTGCCCTTTCCCCCCACTCACACTTGCTCTCTCTCCTCTCCCTCTCTCTCAAATAAATAAATGAATCTTTTTTAAAAATTTTTGATAATAATCAATAGAAAAAAATAATGTTTCTGGTCATTTGTCATTCCAAACACTGTGCCTAATACAAAAGGAGCAAATGCAGATAAAAGGAGCTGGAAGGGAGTAAAAATTTGGAAGAAAAGAACAACAAAGTGAGCTACCCATCCTTAGACTTTTTTTTTTTCATTAAGGGAAGGTCCTATTTAGGACCAGTTATGGCTGATAAAACTCAGAAACCTGACACCTGCAATCTTATTGGCATGAAGAATAAGAGGACAAATTTCAGGGAAAGACACCACCTGGAAAAGAAGAGGAAAATTAAAAAAAAAAAGAGAGAGAGAGAGAATCACTAATGAAGTGCCCCAAATTCTGCATATAAACCCTACTCCCATGTCTAGCTTAGCTCTGAACTACTCAGACTAAATGCAGATTCCAGTAGCCCAGCTAAGGCTAAAAAACGAAACAGAACTCTCAGCTTCTGATCACTGCATGAAAGACTGAGTTTGGAATTTGGGTCCAGCCTGATAAAGTAAAAAATCAATATTTTTGAGAAGAATATAATTGAATCCAGAGCCTTCACAATGTTGAAAATACAACTCAAAATTATTAGATGCATGAAGAACAGGTAAGATGACTAGTATGCAAAGAAAAAAATCAATACAGATTGACACTAAGATGTCAAAAATGTTGGAATTAGCAGAAAAGAATTTTGAAGAAGCAAACAATAACTATTGTAATGAAGCATTTCAAAACATGCTGGTTATGAATGAGCAAAAAAGAAAGAGAAATAGAAAATATTAAAAAAATTAAATGAAAATTACAGATCTAAAAAAATCTAAATTTTTAAAAAATATATCATTAGAGAGTAACAGCCAATTGGATTTGAGAAAAAAATAGTCAGTGGACTTGAAGACAGATCAACAAAAAAATTATTCAATTTGAAAAAAGCAGGGGAAAATATTGAGAACAATTGAACAGAACCTCAGTGCTTTGTACATTATAAAAGTCATAACATTCATGTACTGGAGTCCCAAAAATAAAGAAAAGACGAAATAAGGAAGAAAATATTTCAATAGTGGCAAACATCTTCCAAGATACTGTGGAAGACATAAATTTATAGTTTCAAGAATCTCAGCAAATTCCAAACTGGATAAATATAAAGAATATTATTGCCAAGCATATCAAATTCAAACAGCTGAAACTTCAAAATGACAAGAAAATCTTAAAAGTAATTTCCCAAAAAGACACATTACCTACAGATAAAAACAATACAAATGACCATTTATCATCATAAAAATATAAAGGCCAGAAGAAATTGGAAAAAATGTTTAAGGTGCTAAAAGAAAAACTGAACCCAGAATTATAAACCAGTGAAAATATCCTGCAGAATGAAGAGAAACTAATGAATAAATGAGTAAAAACTAAGAGTGTTCATCTTCATCAGACCAATACTACAAGAAATGATGAAGGAAGTTCTAGATAAAGGGAATTGATACCAAACAAAAAATCAGATCCTAGAAAGGAGATCAAGAGTATCAGGAATGGAGTTGAACTGGTTAAACACAAATACCTTTCTCAATAATAATACTTATAACTGATTAAAGCAAAATATAACATTGTACTGTGGAGTTTAAAATATGTATGTTTATAATGTGCGTGTATGGGTGTTCTAATACTTTAAAAAAACAAAAAAATAGTCTACAGATCAAAGAAAAAACCCAAGAGAGAAATTTAAAATTATTTAAAATGAATTATAGAAAATAATAAATTAGGAAAAGTTGCTAGAGCAACACTTATAGCTTTAAATGCTTACTGAGAAAAGTAAAGGAGTATAAGCCCAACATATAAAGTTATAGCATATATAAATGTAGCATATATGACAACTGGAGCCAAAATGGAGTGGGAGAAAATGGGTCTATGCTGATATTCAGGTTCTTACATTTTGAATGAAATGATATATTTAACTCTGAGTGTGAAAAGTCGAAAATGTGTATTATATCCGTTGGAGAAACCATTGCAAAAAAGTAGAATTGAAAAGTCATTAGATAAGTTAAATTTAAACTATTTTTGAAAATCAATTAACCCAAAAGAAATTTGGAAAAAAGAAGATAAGAGAAATATCAACAACAACAACAACAACAAAAAGATCGGGAAAATAGAAAACAAGTAGTGAAATGGCAAAAATCCAAACATACAAATAATTACATTAAATACAAATAAACTAAGGATTCCAATGAAAATATAGACAGCTGTTCAGAATATATATAAAAAAAGTAAGATATAAACACAGATTTTCTGTAAGAAGCACACTTTAAATGTAAAAATACAGATAGACTGAAAGTAAAAGAATGAATAGGTATAAACCATGTAAACCATGTAATAAGGCTAGAGTTGAATATTAATATTAGATAAAGTATACTTCAAAGCAAGGAGTCTTTCAGAAGGAATATTTCATGATGATAAAATAGTGAATTCAGAAGAAAGGCATAATCTAGACACAGAGCCTGAAATACATAAAGAAGCAATTGACCAAATTAAAAGGAGAAATACACAAATTTACAATGATAGCTGCATAGTCTGACAAACCTTTCTCAGAAATTTAAAAAAGAAAATTAGAAAAAATAAGCAACATGGAAGAGATGAACACCACAATCATCCACTTTGATTTAGTTGACCATTATTAAGCACTATACCCAAAAGCTACAGAATACACATTCTTTTCAAGAACACACAGAAAATTCACCAAGATAAACCATATACTGAGCCATAAAATTTTGAAATCCTGCAAAGAACATTCTTCAACTATAATGGAATCAATAGAAATCAATAATAACAACGTATCTAGACTAAAGCCCAAATATTTAGCAATAAAAAAAAATCACACTTCTAAAAAAAGTCCATGGATCAGAGAAAAACTCAAGAAAAATTTTTAAATATTCTGAATTGAGTGATAATAAAATAACATAACAAATTATGGCACATAGCTAAAGCAGACTAGAGACAGCATTAATTAACTTTTTTTAAGTTACTAAAGTATTTAATAAAATAAAAAGTATTAATAATAAAGATAATAAATAGCTATTACCTTTGGTGTAAAAAGTAAATGTACATTTTTGTGTGTAACGTCAATGTTTTCTTTTCTTTTTGCCTGCTTTTAATTTTCATTAAGTTATGAAGATACAAATCTTATATGTTCAGCATAGTGATACTAGTGGTCAGAGTAAAATTGTGTTCAAGTCAAATAAGCTCTCCTTACACATTCACAAATATGGCCATGTACATTTTTAAAATATCCCATACAATAAACAGACATATATATTCAGCCTTCTTTCAATGAAAAACAGAACTAAATTAGAGAGATCAGATTAATGCTATTGATTTGAATAATGGTTTAAACTTCTACTCTAAGCCATATTAACATTAGAAACCATTATATAGCCATCAGAAGTCACTGGAGTTTCTCTATTACTGTGTCTGTGTGATGTGGGAAACAGTTTGACAGCATTAGAAAAGTCTCATAACTTGTGAGCAGCAGAACAAATCAGAGACATGTATGGATTAAATACAGACTTCCAAAGCAAGCAGTTTTGTTTCCTTTAAAAAAAAACTTTGAAAGACTGTATGCATATATAAAGATTTTATATTTATGTATATAAAGATTTTATAGAGAGATATAGAGATTACATATATAAATGTTAGAGTAAGCAACTCATTAGGTTTTAACAGGATGCCTGGAGGCCCACAAACAGAGAGTCAGGGTCAGCTATCAAGAAAAGCCAGATACCTGTCCCAGCAACGTTCCAAAAACAGAGCCACCAGAAGCTGGATGGAACCAGACAGGCCCAGGACAAAGGCCAAAGACCCTGACCAAGTGAGGCAGAAAAGGCATGAAACCCTGCTCCCAAAAAACATTCCCTCCCCAAATAATAAATATTTCACGCCTTAGGGGCGCCTGGGTGGCTCAGTCGTTAAGCATCTGCCTTCGGCTCAGGTCATGGGGATCGAGCCCCACATCAGGCTCCCTGCTCCGTGGGGAGCCTGCTTCTCCCTCTTGCACTCCCCCTGCTTGTGTTCCCTCTCTCGCTGTGTCTCTCTCTGTCAAATAAATAAAAATAAATAAATAAAATCTTAAAAAAAAAATTTCACGCCCTAGTTAACAACTGTCAATAAAAGAGACCCAAACCCCAGGGCGAGGCTCTCCCTTAAGCTGGTCCACTCTCACATCTCAAAAGTGTATTCTCATTTAATAAACACTTCACTTGCTCTGCTCAACCACTGTCTGGTCCGTCCTTGAATTCTTTTTTTGTGATGAGACTAAGAGCCTCCTGTGATATGCTGGGGACAGACTGGGTGGAGGCCTCAGGGCCCAGGACAGAATGGGGAGGGGTGGAGGGGGAGTGCTCTCCCCAGTTCACCTGGCAACATAAACAAATATATAAGCACTGTTTTTATTTTTGTTTTTACTTTTTAAAATTGTTTCTGACTTTCCATTATCTTAAATTGGTATGATGGAAATTACATAAATTCTATAAGTTGTGTAGTTTATTTCTATGAGAATCACTTAAACCCCAGAAACATTTTAGGATGCTTCCTATTTTGTAAAACATTACTGCCAGCCTTTGGACTCATTACAACCAAGAGCATAGAGATTTATGCTTTGAAGGTGTTCTGTGTCCCCACACAGACACTTAACAGTATTTGGTGCACAGGAGATACTGAATACATGTTTGTTGAATGAAAAGTGCATAAATGATAGAATTTATGGACAACTGTATGAGTGTAGATGTAAACGATAAAAAATGAAATTGGAAACCTGTACCTGAAACTTTACTTATTTCTCTGAATAAATTTTCAAAGATATTTCTATGAAAAAGGCAAGTATGAGGAAACAAATTTAGGGACTTTTGCCAAACAGAAGTTGTAGTCAGGAAATGAGTTAAGCATACAATTATGCCCTTGTCAAGTGTGTTAAATTACAAAGTTGTAAAAGTGAAGGCAAAAGTGACAATGGATATTTCTAAAGTTGGGAAGCCCAATACTGGAAAATAGAACCACTGAGAGTACAACATACAATGGATGCTCATTAAATACAAAAATCATGTAACAGCTCTGCAATTTATTCAGAATAAAAGCCCAAGTACTTAAACCTTACACTTACAATCTCATACCCCACTTACTCTATTCCAGTAACAAATGGTCTCCTCACTCTTCCTAGAAATGCTAAGCCTGGTCCTGCCTTAGGACTTCTGTGCCTTCTGCACCCAGACAGCCTTCTGCTTGGTGAACTAATCAGATATTGGCAGAGCTCCCTCCTTCAAAGCTACTCCCAAATGGTATTTTCTCAGTGAAGCTCACCCAGGCCACCCTATTAAAAACATGCACCACACCTCTTCAAAATCAATGGTATTCCCAAATTCCCTTGTACTAGTCTGATTTTTCTTTTACTATGACTTAATACATTCTAACATATTTTATAATATTTATACATATTATCATTATTGTTTACTGCTTGTCTTCAACCACAGAATATAAATACCACTAGGGCAGGGAGTCTCATCTTGTTGATTGATATATATTTAGTTCCTTCTATATGGTAGGTGCTCAATAAATTTTTAAACACAGAAAATGTACTTTACAAATTGAATCATTCACTCATAATCTAAATGTACTTAAAAATTTTTAGCCAAACATCTGGAATATCTTTTGCCTACAAGCCACCAGGGCATGCCCTCCCAAATATCAGTTCAAGGATTAAGTTAATAGTTGGGGTCTTCGCAATTTTTCTTAGCTCACTTTCTAACTCTGCCAGTAAAACATTTTTCCTCTCTGTACTCCAGTGAAGTATGTGATAGAAGATTAACTGTATCTACACACTGCCATGCATAACATTTTTTAAAAAACTAAAAAGGAAACTGAACAGTCATGCTTGGCTGGAAATAAGGCGTTCTTGGCCTGATGCAGCTCCCAATTTCCACTGGCTACTCTTTCATGATCAATATTCTAAAAAGTGTCTCACAGTAGGTACAACTATCCTAGATTCATTATCAACATTTGATGTGTTCTGAATTCTTCAAATGGTTCTCATAAATTATGTCCAAATAGAACCAAGATAGCTCATCCTGTCATTTATTGAAAGCTGCTTACTTAGGGGCTTCTATGTGTCACGCGTGTTGCGAAGTGATGAAGCTTCAGGAGCTAGTGAATAATTTTATTTTTTTAATGATTTTTTTTAAAGATTTTATTTATTTATTTGACAGAGAGAGACACAGCGAGAGAGGGAACACAAGCAGGGGGAGTGGGAGAGGGAGAAGCAGGCTTCCCGCGGAGCAGGGAGCCCGATGCGGGGCTCGATCCCAGGACTCTGGGACCATGACCTGAGCCGAAGGCAGACGCTTAACGACTGAGCCACCCAGGTGCCCAGGAGCTAGTGACTAATTTTAAAGTCTGCACATTTGCTTTCATATTTATTGTCATCAAACATAACGGAAATAATTTCAAAGTGGTTAATAACTAACATTAAATATAATGAGTACCCTAATTTACACAGCAGAGACAAGTTTAGACACACATATATATATTACATATTATATACATATAGCATATATGTAAATGCATATTACAATCCAAATGCTTTTAAATACTGATATAAATAATGATGCATTAAGAATGCTGTGATAGGTACTGCACATATCTCATAGTTTTTTATTATTGCTATTGTTTAAAGTATTTTTTTAAGATTTTATTTATTTATTTGACAGAGAGAGACAGCGAGACAGGGAACACAAGCAGGGGGAGTGGGAGAAGGAGAAGCAGGCTTCCTGCCGAGCAGGGAGCCCGATGCAGGGCTCAGTCCCAGGACCCCGGGATCATGACCTGAGCCAAAGGAAGATGCTTAACGACTGAGCCACCCAGGCGCTCAGGGATGTGTTTTTGAAAAGCAAATGTCTACATATACAGTTCCTAACCACATTTGCTGATGGGTTTAATATATTCTCATTACATCTCACCTCTGGTAGAACAGGTTAAGTAGATTAAGTTATTAGATTAAGGACTAATATCTTCCAAAAATAATATAATGTTGCAGATTAACTTAATGATTGTTTTGTTCAATTGTATCATATTATAGTATAACATTATATTAATGGTAATATATCCAAAAGCTACTGGGTAAATTGGTGTAATTCACTATTTGCAAACACTCTTATAATCAGATTTGAAAAAATTCAAGTAGAGAGAGTACTTGCAAAAGTCCTTCTAGGGCGCCTGGGTGGCTCAGTTGGTTGGGCAGCTGCCTTCGGCTCAGGTCATGATCCTGGAGTCCCTGGATCGAGTCCCGCATCGGGCTCCCTGCTCGGCGGGGAGTCTGCTTCTCCCTCTGACCCTCCCCCCCTCATATGCTCTCTCTCATTCTCTCTCTCTCAAATAAATAAATAAAATCTTTAAAAAAAAAAAGTCCTTCTACCAAAAGAAACTAGGTAAATAAGAATTAGTAAATAAAAAGCAGTCTTTGAGAGATGAAATGAAATTCAAATAAGGAAAAAGTCAAGAAATCATCATTGGGTATATACACTGCCTTGCAATTTAATGCATCACTTACATATAGCTTCTGTACAGCAAAAGAAACTGTCAACAAAGTGCAACTATAACCTATAGAATGGGAAAAATATTTGTGAACCATAATCTGATAAGGAGTTAATATTAAAATATATAAAGAACTCCTACAACTCAATAGCAAAAAAATAAAAAGTAGGCAAAGAAACTGAATAGATATTTGTCCAAAGAAGATACACAAAAGGCCATGAAAGAGGTACATGTCAAGTGCTCAATATCACTAGTCATTGGGGAAATGAAAATTAACACCACAATGAGATATCACCTCACTTATTAGAATGGTCATCACCAAAAAGATAAGAGATAAACACTTGCATGGATGTGGAGAAAAGGAAACCCTTGTACACTGTTCATGGGATTGTGAATTGGTACAGACACTATGGAAAATAGTATGGAGGACCCTCAAAAAATTAAAAACAAAACTACCATATGATATAGCAATTCCACTTCTGGGAATATATCTAAAGGAAACAAAAACACCTACAAAGGATATCTGCTCCCCCATATTCATAGCAGCATTATTCATAATAGCCAAGACATGGAAGCCAATACATGTACATGTATATATATAGTATATGCATATATATAGTATATGCATATATATAGTATATGTATATATATAATATATGTATATATGTAGTATGTGTATATACATATATGTGTATTTGTATAGTACAACTTCTTTATATACATATATATACACACACATATATGTACACACACACACACACACACACAATGGAATATTATTCAGCCATAATGAAACACAATGGAACATTATTCAGCCATAATGAAACAAAGAAATTCTTCCACTTGCAGCAATATGGACTGAAGGCACTATGCTAAGTGAAAGAAGTCATATAGGCAAAGACAAGTAACTGTATTATCACACTTACATGTGGAATATTTTTTAAAAATCAGAAAAAGAGATCAGAGGTGGAGAGTTGGGAGCGGGGAAATTGGAGGAAGATGGTCAAAAGGATCATACTTCCAGTTACAAGATAAGTAGTAGGATATCTGCACCCCCATATTCATAGCAGCATTATTCATAATAGCCAAGACATGGAAGCCAATACATGTATGCATATACTATATATATATAGTGAACATGTACATGATGTACATGTATGACTATGTACATGATGACCATGGCTAACACTATATATAGGAATGTTAAGAGAGTAAGTCCTAAGAATTGTCATCACAAGATTTTTTTTTTCCTTTCTCTTTTCTTCTTTCCTTTCTTTTTATTGTATCTATATGAAAAGATGGATGTTAGCTGAACCTGCTGTGGTGATCATTTCACAATTTATGTAAAAGAACCCATCATGCTATAATGTCTCAAACATATACAGTGATATATGTCAACTGTTTTTCAATAAAACTGCCAAAAAAAAAAAAAAATCACATCAGTTGACTGAAAACCTGATCCTAAACCAAAACATTCAAACTGAGGTGCTCAAAGAGCAACTAATGAAACAGAGTAACACCCTGAACTGTGTAGAGATTTATTTGTGCATGAGGAATTTTACTGCATGCACACCTTTTTACCAATAACCTTTTCAAAAATTACTGAGTAGTATGTAGAAAAGAAATTCTAACAGTAGTTCACTTTCTTTCTATATTAATCACATAGGTTAATGTATACATAATATCTTCTCTTTATCTTGGTTAAATATTACATTCTTTTATTCCTACAGGTGATGTCAATGTTGCATTATTCTGATGTTTTTCATTTATTTTGCACTAAAATAAGAGGCATAGTGCCACATTTTCTTTTTGAGGTAATTAAGAGATATAAATCAACTTTCTATGTTAAATAAAATTAAACATACATATTTTTGCTTTCTAAAATAGCCAAGTTCTACTTTGTGGGTGAACATAACATTAATTTAGCACCTATTATAAGCCAAGTACTGCACTGGCTACTTTGCAAATTCATCCTTACTTAATTCTTTCATGTTTAAGGTGAGTTATTATCCCTATTTTACAGTAGAGGAAACAGAATCAGAAAGGTTAACTATCTTGCCCAAATGAATGCAGGTCTATAAAACTCAAAAGGCCAAGCTATTAACATTACATTATCTCTCAATATTCTATCATGGGGTGTTGCAGATCTCTAGGTGTTTTCACTAACCCCCCAAATCAGGCTGCTACAACCATTCCTAGCTACTGCTTATAGCTCACACTGGAACTCTTCCCTGAAGAATTGCCCTTGACACACATAAGCCACCTTGCCGTATGCTCATCCCCTTCACTCTTGGACAGAACAGTCTCATTAGTGCAAATTATGCTTTAAAACTCCCTGTGGGATCAGGCTGAACTGAACTTGAAACCATATCATTGCCTAGCTTCTTCCTCCATCCTGGCTTTCTTCCTTCATTCCTTGATAGGTTTTTCCCAAGAACGCTGCCACACACAGGAATCCCTTTCTCAAGCTTTGCTTCTAGGAAACCTGACCTAAGACAGTTGGTGTCAGGAGTGTCTAGGGAGTAGACTCTATGGATAGGGTTTTAAAATTGGATTTCTTGTTGACCAAATAGTAATTAGGACCCAGTCACTGGTCATAGGTGGCATTTGATAGTCCCTAGCAAGATGAAGCAGGACAATTGCTGAGACTTTCACCTATAGTGATCTAGGAAGAAAATATAGATTACAGATGCACTAGCTCATTTAATGTCTTTGGCATTTGAGAGGTATGGAGGAAAAGTAACTCTAAAATTTCTGCACAATTGAGTGGGTATTGCTGAAAGCTACCAATGCACTGGAGAGATGTGATAGGATTGAATTAGTTAAGCAACAATTTAAAGCAAAGTCTGGGAGTCAGAGGGCCTCCTTGGCAGGGTTTAAAGAGACAGTCATCTACTACAGTTGGAAAGCTAATTAAGCTGAAGACCAGGCCTATGACTTAATTATAAAAATAAAAGAGCATCAGGGAAAGCTGAATTCTTAGCCTAGGCAATGTTCACAGGCCTAAGTCAGGAAAGAACAGGGATCTTGAAATCTGAAATGTGGATATCTGTGTACATACAGTGAAGAAACTTGCACCCTAGGTTCCCCTGAATCTTTGAGCTAGCAGAAATACTCCTACTTCCCCCAAAGAACGAATAGCTTCTCTTTGCTTAAAGACTATAAAGAGGCCTCAAAGCAAATGCCTTATAGGACAATACTTGTCTTCTTTTTTTTTTAAAGATTTTATTTATTTATTTATTTATTTATTTGACAGAGAGAGAGATAGTGAGAGCAGGAACACAAGCAGGGGGAGTGGGAGAGGGAGAAGCAGGCTTCCCACCAAGCAGGGAGCCCGGTGCGGGGATCGACCCCAGGACCCTGGGATCATGACCTGTGCCAAAGGCAGATGCTTAATAACTGAGCCACCCAGGCGCCCCAATATTTGCCATCTTTAGTGTTTCCCACCTCTCCTTCTGTCTATTGGACCAGTCATGAGGGTCAAATCTCCTAAGGGTCAAAAATAGCCTGAGAGGGGATGTACTATTGAGCCAGCTATGGAAGAAAGTGATTTTATGACAAAGGAGTTATAGGATCTAACTGGTTTTGCAGTGGGAAGCAGGTACATAACCTGGGAATAGATCCTGAGAGTGCTGAATAGAATGTAGACTGGATAGGGGAAATCCTGTCAAAAACAGGGCATTGTCACATGACTCAGAATTTAATTCCCTAGCAATGGCCCTTAGAGAACATCCTAACACACTGTTCCACTAGAAGCTCAGAAAATCCAATGGCCCACATTAAATACAGATGAGATTTCAGAACTATGGAAGAAAGAATCAAAAGGCTCAGAGGAGTAAGCATACTAGAGTATATCCATTACATGAGACTGAAAGACCCTCCACCTGACAGTGTTCTACATGAGTATCCAGGAGACATTCTGCTTACCAAAGCAATAAGGAATTCCTCAGTGAATGAGGCACTCACATTTTTGAAAATTCTATAGTATAGAGATAAAGTTGTAGAACTGGGCTCCCTGATATTCATGGGGATAATGGCTACCAGAATATCAGAGGACACATGGCAGTACTTAATTGGCAGAAGCAAGGTAAGAGTAATTACTGTAGTAGTCAAAAAAGTCTTAATGACAGCTGAGGGGGAACCTGACTCACGGGGATCTATGAAGATGGCTCACAGAATATACCCTAGAGGAAGGATAGATTAACAGTCTAATATATAATCAAAAGAGATCAAGAATGGATGAACATAGGCTGATCAGCCTTTTCTATGTCAACATAGAAAATAATGGATGTGGGAAATGATATCTTTAGAGGAGTAGTTGGAAATGGGACTTGCTAAAGATTTAACAGTTAGCTGATATGGAAAGGAAGAGCATGACGGGCAAAGAGGCCAGGCTGGACAGCATCTTGTATTGTGTATGTGTTCCTATGTTGAAGAAATGAATAAGGATCAATTGAAGAAATGAAACACAGATTAATGTTGCTAGCACCAACGGAGCAAGGGGAAGGTTGGCAGGAAATGATGCCCCGGAGAGGTGGCCACAGAGAGTAACGTACCTTCTCGTAGGCCATGGTTAGATTTACTCAAAGTACAGTCAGAAATCCAGACATGGGGGATACAACCAAAAGTTTAGTTTTGTACACATTACTTTTGAGATGTCAGTGAAAGTAAAATAAATACATAGAAATAGAAGCATTCCAGGAGGAGACACTGAAGGTTCAACATCTACCTTTAGAGTATGGGTATAGGATAAGATATGATAATGAAAACCAGCAAAACCTCCAGTGAGATTAAAGAAAAAACAGGTAAACATGGTTTGCATTCTTGTTATGGAGGCTGGAAGACAGGAAGGGAGAAAGGGAAAGAGGGTAGGGAAACAAGTGTGGAATCGTAATAAAAATGTTGCAAAGTTCAAGATGGCTCTTCAATATAAAAATTATTAGCAGTTGTTATTTTATTATAACCTAAATATATTTTCTATAGAAACATCTATTTGTCTCAAATGGTAACAGTGATAATCACTCACATTCAACTCTAATGTAGAATGTGATAAGGGAAGATCAGAAGAAGAATTGCTGTCACTGTAACTGATTTTTTGGGTGATGAGTTGTCAAGTAATTGCTCTGTCAAAGATATACTCTGCTTCTGGTCCAAATTGGTAGATCAAATTATGTAACTATATGACAAAGTAAAGAAATTCCCCAAATGACAAAACAGCATGTGCATGGACAATGACTCTTCTGCTGTGATGATACAGGCACACACAGGAGTTTGATTTAGGCATTTGGCTTTATGGTGATAGCATTTACTGAGATAAAAATGCTTGACAAAGAACAAAGCTGGAAAAAGATGAGTTTAGTTTTGGAAATGGTTAGGTAGATAGATTCATAGTCCTGCCGAGAGGTCTGGGTTGAAAGTAGAGATTTGGCAAGCATCAGCATACAGATTTTAATTGGAGCCAACTACAGGGTTGTTGAGATCTCCAAGATAAGGTGTGGAGAGTGAGAAGGGAAGGGAATACAGGCACTTCATCTGAGGGTCAGGAAAGAAAGGGAGGCAAACTGGGTTTCAGCTTCATTAGATTTAGAGCTGGCATCCAAAATTTCGACCAGAAATTTCATCCGCAATGTCCAATCCAATCCAAAAGAGGGCTCAGCCTAAATAGAATCTATAGGATGAAGGCACAGCAGCCATACTCATTGTTGAGTAGGTGGCCATGCTTTTTCTGGGGAAAAGACTTTGTAGATTTAAATAAGCCCGTGTCCTTTCAAGGACTGAACAAGATGTAAAAGGTCCTGGTGAAAGTGTTTGTCACCCAGGATATGGAAAGTAGTACAAAAAGCAAAGTTCTGACAAAAATAGGAGGTAATGCCATGTCAATGGCATCCCTGTATTATACAGTATATCCAAATCGGTTTATGTGTTCTGTACTTTTTTAAATAGATTTTATTTATTTATTTGAAAGAGAGAGACACAGCGAGAGAGGGAACCCAAGCAGGGGGAGTGGGAGAGGGAGAAGCAGGCTTCCGGCAGAGCAGGGAGCCCGATACGGGGCTCGACCCCAGGACCCTGGGATCATGACCTGAGCCGAAGGCAGATGCTTAACGACTGAGCCACCCAGGCGCCCCGTGTTCTGTATTTTAAACCCAGTAAAAGGCAAGCCTGAATTCATGATTCTTTTACTAACGTCTGTATTATTTTTAAGAGAAATTTAACATGAATGTTTGGGATATTCATCTATTATCAAAAAAAATGTGGCTTCTAAAAAAGAAGTTTTTCAATTATTTTCACCATTTTTGAAGACAATTAAGTATTCTAAGCTAATAAATATCTCACAAATTTGATTTGGCTATAAGCCCGTGCATTTGCCTTTAAATTTAAAAACAATCATCCTGTCATAATTTAAGTAAACTATTATCCCCTAAATGTTCAATCTCATTAATATTTACCAAGCAATTTTTGTGGGGACTAAAACAAAAATATATTGCTAAATTTTGTTAACTGCAAAATTATAACAGTTGATATCTAATGTGACTTTTTCAAAAAGTATTTTAAAGCTATTGTTTCTGAGACATTCTATGGTATGATGAAAGTTGTTTTGGTCTTTAAAATCTTAATTTACTGCTCTACCCCAAAGGACAAAATAAAGTCAAGTATTAAAAAAATCCCATAAAATGGAATAAAAATTATGCATTGAGCCTTTAAATTTTTTTATGACATAAAGTTACAGAATTTTTTAGTAAAGCATACATTCTATAACAATTTATATTTCATAAATCAAGCACATAGTATTAGTTTTTTTACATTTCCTTTGGGGTGAAATTATGGTTCACTTCACGGCCAATAGTAGCATTTATATCAGTAACGTATAAAAAAATAAGCATGCAAATATATACAAAGAACATATTAGACAAGAAGATAATTTTCTTTTCTTGAGCTCTTATTATAAACCAGATGTCCAGGTTAGGAGGTAGGCTTGGTGTTTTCCTCAGTTCACACTAACACTTCTGTATTATCATTCTTCCACTTTCCTGTAAAAGTACCTTTTCCTTGGAAACCAGACATAGATCTTTATTCCACCTCATTGGCCTCACTAACCAATTCATTATGCCTCCACCTCAATCTCTGCATTTGACTCTGCATTCCCCATTTTCTTCTCCATCCCAAGTCTCGCCAGCATTCTGGGTATTTCTAATCAATGGAAGAAGATCATCCAATAGTCTGTTCATATCTTTGCTCTCCTCATTTCCAGTTGTCTTAATGCCCACTAATTCCAGAACCATTCTTGACACTTGCCATCATTAAGAAGTTCTGAAATATTTTCCATACTTTATCTGGTGAGATTCCCCATCTGTTAATTCATTATTATTCTGTTTTTCTCCTAGTTCTTGAACATATTAATCATAACTGCTTGAAAGTCCTTGTCTATTATTTCTAACACCTGGATCATCTTAGAGTTTGTATTGACTGGTATTTTTATTGAGTAACTTTTTCCTGCTACTTTATGCCTATTACTATTTTATTGTGTGCTTGGCATTGTGTTTTATACATTGTAGATACACTGGATTTATCTTTCTTTGAAAGGTGCTGAGGTTTTGCTCTAGTAGGCAGTTAGATTGAAACTGCAAAATCTGTTTTCTGCAATAGGCAGAAGCTGAAGTGTCCGCTCACTTCTTTCTTCCTGCTGATTTTACTAGAAGAACTGGAACATTCTCCACATGGATAGCTCAGTGGGAAGATAAAGATTTTCGTAGAGTAATGACATAGATTTCAGTTACTACATAGATTAGAGAAAGTCTGGCTTCCCTCTGTAGTTTTCGTCTTAAATTTTCCAGCTACTCTGCCAACTTGGAACTCTGGCTTCTGACAACATAAGCCTTTAAGACTTCACCTTCTACTATCCTCATGCCCCACACTGAGATTTTTTAAAAAATGCAAATTCACAAATCACATCTGATATCATTTTCTTTTTTCAAATATCACATTCCCGGATGTGAGGGCGATCTGGCTGCGACATCTGTCACCCCATTGATCGCCAGGGTTGATTCGGCTGACCTGGCTGGCTAGGCGGGTGTCCCCTTCCCCCCTCACCGCTCCATGTGCGTCCCTCCCGAAGCTGCGCGCTCGGTCGAAGAGGACGACCTTCCCTGATAGAGGAGGACCGTTCTTTGGTCAAGGGTATACGAGTAGCTGTTCTCCCCTGCTAGAACCTCCAAACAAGCTCTCAAGTATCACATTCCCTAAGGTTTCTGCCTGTTTGGGGTTACTCTCCAGTTTCTTCAAATAGTTGTTTTCTTTTAGAACATCTTAAAATAGTTTATCTAGGTATTATTATTGTTATCTGCAGATTGATCAGTATGACAAAGATGCTCTAGAATCACAAGTCATAGCCCGACTCTACAGAAACTTATTTTATTTGCATCACCAACACCCCCACCTTGCTATATCTAATGATTAATTCTTAGTCTTCAACTTATCCAAACTTTCAACAGAATTTGACACTCCCTCCTGGGAGTGTCCACTTATCTTCCAGGCAAACATACTCCCCTGTTTTCTTCCCACTTAACTGGCCTCTTCTTAAGTTGCTTTCCTGGTTCTTCATCTTCTTCCAAACCTCTTAATATTAAAATTATGCCATCAATCAATTCTGCAACTTCTATGTTATATCTACAAGCACTTTTTTAGTGATATCATCCATCAAGTGGCTTTAACAATGACCAAATTTACAGCTGTTCTTCTTAAATTCCAGACATATATCTCTAACTTACTGTTTATCATCCCCACTTGAAAATCTGTTAGATACCTCAAATATGATTATGTCAAAAATTAAACTCTTAATATTACATTATCCAAACATGTTTAAACTGCATCTTTCAATACGTCATTATTGGTTATTTCAAACTTCCAGTTGCTCAGATAAAAATGCTGGGGTCTTCCTTGAATGTTTTATTTTCTCATACACTCAAACTGTTAGGAAACATTAAATGCTCAACCCCCCTCAAAAAATATCCAAGACTAGGTCTACAATTTGCCTTTCAAGCTGGTCAAATCCACCTTGGTCATTATTGCTTATCTTTATATTTGGAACTGCCCCTAATTGATTTTTCAACTTCTACCATTGCCATTCCACTATTTTTCTCAAATCAGTAGCTAAATTATTCTTTTAAAATGTAAAACAGATAATGTTACTTCTCTGCCCAAAAAAACTGTTCAGTGACCTTTACTATGACCTAAAGAGTCCTATATGGTCTGGCCATTCTCTGACCTGTTCTACTTCTCTCCTATCTACTCAGTACATGACGGCATTCTGGATTTTTTTCTAAAATTGTAGACTCTTACCTTTGCCCTGTATTTTAAATCTTGTTTCCCCCCAATATTGTTGATTTTCTTGCTTTGAATATAATCAATTTATTGTATTTAGGTGTCTTCCCCCACTAGAATGTAAGCATGAGAGTAATAATTTTTGGTTTTGTTGTTTGTTTGAACCCAGAAGAGTGCCTAACACAAGTCTGGTAATGAATAGTTGTTGAACTAATAAATAAATAAATAAATAAATATAAATAAATAAATAAATAAAATCCTAAGTGACTTCCCTTTGATCTTTGGATAGAATCCAAACTCCTAATATCTTATAATCTTCTGCATAATATTGCCTCTATTTACCTTCAAAGAGCTTCATGTCTTTAAGTCTTTCTCCCCACATGGATAATAAATAGTCATGTTTTAAGTTTTGTCTTTCAAGAAGTCTTTTCTTACTTTTTCAGACCACCTTAACCCCAGGCTGGATTAGTTTTATCTTCTTCCCAGGATACCTATTACTCATTATAGAATTTGTTTATTCAACTGAAACTCAAAACTCTAAGTCATTCATAGCAAGACCACCTCTATTTTGTGTATGATTTTATTTCAAATTTTTGGTCAAATGTTTCTCAAAAACTATAATTAATATTAAGAAGAAAATCTGAAAGGTATTATTATTATTAATGAAAAGTTATCAGAAGTGAGTAAGACTAAGGCTTGCTTATGGCTATAGAATCAATATATGGAAAAACCAGTATTTCAACCCAAGTCTAACACCACTTTCTTTTCACACAAAATATTAATGAGTTATATAATTTTCTTATAGGCGTGCTTAAATAATAATTTATCATAGTGTATTATACATTTTTCCAATATGTTATTGATCATACCTAGGAATTTTTGACAAAATGAGTTTTTTCTATAGCAATATGCAAAGAGTGGCATATAATGTTATAAACATACATATTTATGTATCATCAATCTTCAAACCTCTTAAAATACAAGGGTTGCATGTCACAACACAGAATAAGGACGACTCTAGTGGAATTTGATGGATTGTGAAGTTAATTTACCTGTTAGGGTGTCAAAAGTGCAAATCTCCTTAGTTGCTGATCACTGCAGGAAATCCTAAAAAGCTAGCACCTGAGGCAACAAGGAGGGAAGTTTGAAGCAAAGCACAATCAAATGCCAGATAATCTAATCAAATTTGTGGTAACATGCATTGCACTAAAATTCTTCAGAGGAAAGCAGTAAGACGAAAAGCTCAACATGATGTAAACTAATGAAGAACAAAGTCAAAATCATAGTTAAAATGTTATTCTTCCCTACAAGACATACATCAAAGCAAAAAACTGCTTTCTGCCCTACTGTGAAGACTATAATTATTTCTAATGGTTTATGAAGACAGGGCTTGTGCTTGTCAAGTAGAGAAACATAAATGTTTTTCTTGGTACACATTGAAGTGTTTTGTATGAAAAAACAACAGTCTTTGGAGTTAGTCATTCTTGGATTTGAACCACAGCTTTACCCGTTCGAAGGTATGTGATCTCATGTGTTGCATAAACTGTGAGCCTAAGTTTCTTCTTTTGCAAGTTGCAGAAAATTTTTTACTCCTCAGACTTAATTTTTAGTCTAACTAATAATTCAAAAATTAATCTTAAACAATATAAATACAAAAATAAAAGAAAATAGGAATATGTGATATCAAAACCAGTGTTGAAATGGAAAAACAAAATGAACTTTTATAAAAGGTTCATTGCATAAGGAGATACTCAGAAAATCCAATACTTTCCTTCACCCCAGAAAGTTGATCCTATAAACTTTTTTTCCCTCATCGAAACTTAACTGTTGATGCTCAGGGAATGCTCTGGGAAAGAAAATGTCAAATGGGAAGAAAGCCATGTGATTAAGGGAGCTATGTCTGCTTCCTGGTGTATCTTGAACTTCCTTTACTTCTTGCATTAATTTCCACTAATCCAGTGCTCCAGGCACTACTTTTTGGCATTTAAATTGGCCTTCTCTCAAATTTCCTTTTAATCTGCTATAATTATTATGCACAACTTTTCGTAAACTAAAGGTTATAAGGGACGGGGTTGGGGGAGGGTGAAAAGCAGAATCAGGAGAAAGAAAGCCCCCTCATCTTGGTCTGCTCTACGAACTCCATTTTTTGGCTTGTGATCTGGAACTCAGAATCTAATTTAGGTTACTGGATGGAAGATGCATTGTTTTTCCTATCTTCTTATCTGAATGGCAGGAAATTTGTGGAAATCCACAAAGGGCAATGGAAATTTGAGGAAATTCCTGAAGGAAAGTACTCTGGCACAAATTTGTAGTTTTGCTGAGTTCTCTCTCAGATTCCTCATATTCAATCGTGCTTTTTCAGCATTAAAAATAGACCTTTAAATTAAAAATTCTCTGATGCCCCTGCTATGGACTGAATTGTGTCCTCCCAAAATTCATATGTTGAAGTCCTAACTCCAAATGTAAGTGTATTTAGAGTTAGTCATTAAGGTTATATGAGGTCATGGGGCAGGGACCTAGTGTGATAGGATTAGTGTCCTTACAAGAAGAAACACCAAAGTGCTCACTCTTATATACTCACTCCCTCTCTTCCATGTGATGATACAGCAAGAAGGCCATCTGCAAGTCAGAAAGAGAGCTCTCACTAGAAACTCAACTGACCAGCACCTTGATCTTGGACTTCCCAGCCTCCAAAATTGTCAGAAAATAAATTTCTGCTGTGTAAGACACCCAGTCTATATACTACTGGTTAAGGGAGCCTGAGTGACTAATACAGCCCTTGTTTGATTTCCCACAAGAATCCCTTCCTGTGATATTTAAAATACATGCAAGGACTGATTGCTTCGGAGTATGAGTGATTTTTAAGAACAGAAAAAAGACCAATTGCTTAACAACTATTACTTAACATCCTCTGAGGTTACATTCAATATTACAAAGAAGTAAGGGATGTTTCAAAGACAAAACCAAATATATATTCATTCATTCATTCACTCAGAAGGTAATAACTGAGTGCTTGCCATAGGCCTAGTTACAAGGACAATTAGATTGTTGCCTTGCCAACAGGCAATTTAGTAGAGGACAAGGACACATAATCTAGTAATTATGATGCAAAATCACAAGTTAAAAATAAAAGCTATTTATTGATTGTTATAATAGCAGAGAGATATATAATCTAGTTAGAGTGAAGGAAAATAAGAAAAAAAAGACAATATTCAAATAGGAAGCTATCCAAAAAAGCATACGCTTATCTCCTAATCAATTCAGTATGTTCAATATAGGCTGTCAAGTGTATTATCTTAGGAAAACACTAGGTTTTCCAGGACTCCAAATCCAAACTAAACAATCCCTTAGCCCCCAAAAGAGAGTAAAAGGTAATTCTAATGTGTAGTTTCTAGGTGATTTTACTCTGCATTTTGTACTTTGTGAAAACAAAACACAGTGGGAAACATAATTAACCTTCATTTAATCTGAAGCTTTCACAGTTTAGGTGAAGAGGGTATGCTATTGTGAATGTGATGTTTTAGGAGGTTATAGACATTGGCTCACAATGCATAAATTATTTTTGCGGATTTAACAGAAATGCGTTGGGCAAAGATCCCTGAAAATTTTACTTCCGTTTTAGAATCTTGGGGTCCTGCAGCCTCTATGCACACAAGGTTTACAGGAGCAAAGACTTAATAGGCATAGCAATGGGACCAAGTTATCCAATGCTCCAGGAGGGCTAGAAATAATTTGAAAATTTTAAAAAATTAGCAACCTCACTGTGAAATGAATAAATGTGTAAATATGACATTCCTTCTCTTTCTTGATTATTTTTAACCATTCTAAGGAAGTGAATCTGACCAGTCAAAAAATAAATAAGTTTAAAAAGCACTAGAGAAGAAAGAAACATCAAGGAAATAACAGGAAAAGGAAACATTTGCTCTAAGATCTAAGAAGAGTTTTACCTAAGAGTTTGTGCTTAATATTTCCAAAACTTGGGCCCTTCCCTTCAGTAGCATCTCTAGCTCTTCTAATTATAGCAGCTGCCTTGTGGGGAAGAGAGAAAAAAAGTTAAAAAGTTAAAAAGTGAATCCCAAAGCCACCCTACTCTGACAAGCCTGAGCCTTTAGTACCTTTGCTTATCTGAATTCTTAGCACAATTATCAGTGCACCTGGATGATCCACAAAGTATCCTCTTCCCTTGCAGTTAAGGGAGGAGAAGTGGTAGAGGGGTTTTGTCACTCTTCAGAAAAGCACAAAGTTATGGCAGAGACTGTACAGGTCAAGTGTGTTCTGAAGTGGATCCTGCCATGAATTCAAGAGTTATTGCAGGCCTAGTGTGTGCCAATATGCCTAGAGGGAATATCAATTTTAAACAAATGATTAGTATAGGGCATTGTGGAAGCATGTAAAGAGGAATTAATCTTTGGAATTAGTATAGACTTCCCTCATAAAATGACATTCAAAACTAAGGAAAACTAAGGAAATGGAAGTCACTTCCTACTGTAAGCATGGGAGAAGAAGAATAGTTAGGGCTAAAGGGAGAGACAGTGAGAGGTCTCTGAGACATAAGGAAAAAAAAGAAAAGGTAACTACTGGAACTGAGTAAGGCCAGAATGCAATAAACCTAGAACACTTAAAGCACAGATAATAGGAGAAAATGATATAAGAAAGGGGTGCCTGGGTGGCTCAGTCCATTGAGCATCTGTCTTCAGCTTGGGTCATGATCCCAGCGTCCTGGGATTAAGTTCCGCGTCAGGCTCCTTGCTTAGAGGGGAGCCTGATTCTCCCTCTCCCTCTGCCACTCCCCTTACTTGTGCTCTCTCTCTCTGTCAAATAAGTAAATAAAATTAAAAAAAAAGAAAATGATATAAGATGAAGTGGGAAATGCAGTCAAGAAGCTTAGAGTCAAAGCCAACTATTAGGCTCCTCATGCTAAAACTCTCAAATCTGTGTCTTTGGAAGCCACATAAATTTCATAGACTGATACATGAAGAATAGATGAAGCAGGGGGAAAGAATGACTATGGAGAGACCAGATGGGTAACTAGTACAGTCCTTTTACCAAATTCTATACAACAAGAGTTGCCAAGAACTCACATGCAAAAAAATAAAATAAGGATATATTTATCTTAGAAATCGGGAGATGAAAAGATCATGTTTATTCATATATTAATAACTTAGTCCCCGTCATAGATATTTAGGAGGAAACAGCAAAAAGATGCGGTGATAAACTCAAGGTGGCAGACATGAATGAGACAGGGAGGAGGAATAGAGATGACTCCCAGGCTTCTGTCTTACGTAACTACACTAATGAAAAAAGGCCCTTCATCTTACTGAGAGAGGGAATACTGGGGGAAGAACAAGTTTGAAATTACAAGGTTGTGGAGAGATGGTAAATTAACTTTTGAGAATGTTGAATATGGGTGACCATGAGACATCCAATTTCAGAACTAATAGGTCTGAAGATCAGAAAAGAGGTAACATCTGGGGATACAAATCTATGAAAGGATGACTTACAGACTCTTTTCTAAGTTATTGGTGGCCTAGGAAAAATTAATACAGTAAGAAAAAAAAACAATAAGCTCTGAAAATTACCCGAATTTAGCAGTCAGGTACAAAAAGTGGAGCCAGCACAGGAAATAAAAATGAACTGCAAAATACGTAGGAGGGGAAAATTTTTATATAATATATATGAGCCAGTTGAGACCTGCAGTTATAAATTAATCCCAGAAATACTAAATCTGATGTAGTTCCTCTAGACTGAAAATGTGAGGCAAGTAAGAACTCTCTTAGTATGGCAAATAAATAAAATCATTCTTCAAGGATGGAAGGCTGACTAGAGTGAGAAGTGGAATCAGTAGATCTAAATCCCTAGATTTAGCCTGACTATTTCTCTTGTTATGTCTTTGCTCCTGCATATTTTAATTTCTCTGTGTCTTAGTTTTGCCTTTTGGAAAATTAAATTAATATATCTACCTATAATTGTTACATGTAAGAATTAAAGCAATATAGGGGCGCCTGGGTGGCTCAGTTGGTTAAGCGACTGCCTTCGGCTCAGGTCATGATCCTGGAGTCCCGGGATCGAGTCCCGCATCGGGCTCCCTGCTCGGCAGGGAGTCTGCTTCTCCCTCTGACCTTCCTCCCTCTCATGCTCTCTGTCTCTCATTCTCTCTCTCTCAAATAAATAAATAAAATCTTAAAAAAAAAAAAGAATTAAATCAATATAAATTTGTAATAACAATATAGTATATTGAAAAGTGGTGATCATTCCATAGTGTGTATGTATATCCAATCATCACATTGTACACCTTAAATACGTGTAATTATAATTTGTCAATTATTCCTCAATAAAGTTGAAAAAATAAAAAAATAAAAAGAATTTTGAAGATAAGCAAACTAAGAATTCAGTTGCAGACAATTCACACCCATTGTATAAAGCTTTAAATGCGTTACTTGAAAAAAATACCTCAGTTGTTAATTTAGTGGGATATTGGAAACTGATATATTCTGATGAATTAATGTATTTCCAATGACTTACTCATCTTTGGCAGATACTGGGGAACACTACCTTGTCATCAGTCAACCATCCTTGGAAGGTTATTAACTTCCACACAAGGCAGTAAATCAAGATAAATTAGCATTCTTGGGGACATATTAGAGAATGACAAAAAGGAAATAATCTTAGATGAAGCTATCTTTATAAAATATGCTGTTTTGCACATTCTCAAATCATTGCTTGCTTATCTCTTGTGAATTATTTATCCCCCTCACTCACAAACTGTACACTAATTAAATAGTAATTAAATAAAATAGAAACATTACATTCTTTGAAAGGGTATGCTAGAACCACCATGTGATTAATGAAAATGTTTTAAAGGCGTATTCATTTTATTTGTATATATAAAAAAATAAAATAGGAAAATGGGACAAATGAAAATAAAAAGGAATATGTCCAACCTGGATTTCCTACTTACATCTGTAAATTAAGACTGTACCTGAATATCCATCTGAAGAACTGACTGGCTGTATTATAAAATATCTACATGTTACTAATGAAAGACATTCTGTATGAATAAGTAACATTTTCAATAGTATCAAAGTCTAATACTATACAATTTTTAAATAGAAGGAAAGAAAAAAATTCTTTGGGAAAAGGCAAGACTAAATTATAATTCCAAACCCATTTTTTCATCTCTCACTTACCCCTCAAATCTTTGCAATATGATTGGACCCCTATGACTCTATAAAACTGATCTTTATAAAAAGGGTTTTCAATTAACAAACTCAATAGCTGCTTTCAGTCTTCATTCTTCCAACTTTTCATAAAGTATCTGACACTCTCTATTCCTCTAAATTATATTTCTTAATCCCCAATAAATCCAGACATATCTTCATTTAGTCACCATGCTTACCAAGTCAATTTCTAGAATGTTAATTATATTTAATTTCTTTTTTCCATTTCCCACTTCCAAACTGAACTTAACATATTTGGTTTGAAATATGCAATAACCTCATTTGATTTTTTCCATGCACCCTGTTTTCCTACCTCCTACACACATATATTTAAGTCCATCCTATACAGGTGCAAAATAATATTTTTTTAGGTATACTTAGATACTTTGACCATGTGACTCTAAGATCATACTTTTAATGACTACCACTGGCTACAGAATCAAGTCTATAGTTAACCTATTACTACTCTCAGCACTATTAGATTCAGTTTCACTATATTTGACCTTTTTTTTTTTTATCAGTAATCCTATCTACTTTACTTCATAGATCCATCTTCCCCACAAAAAGACTTCCTGAGAATTCTAGAATCCTTCTTGCCTTCAAGACTTGTTGTTTCTTTTTTTCCATCTTCTAAGTCTTTTTAAAGCCTACTTTCTTCTCTATCAAGTTTTCCCTAAATCTCCCTCATTGAAGTCATCTCTTCTCCTATAGTGTCAAATCACTATGTATTATTCATATAGCCCATACTGAGACAGAGCAAGGATTGGACTCGGGTCCCCTCACCCTTAATCACAAAAACCAGTATTCCTTGGCCAGATCTATTGAAAGAAGAGCTGAGACACATGCCTCCTGAATAAGGTATCTCAGGAGAATACAAAAGTAGGATATTCACCTAAAAAAGAAGCTCGGCTTCCAGAACCTGACCAAACCATTCTGCACCAGGATGGACCCCAGTACTGACCTTTCATCAACTTTCTCCCTCGTTATAATCATGTCCAAGAGTAGAGATTTAACATGCTAATTAGACATGCAACACATGAAGAAGCATGACCTCTAAGTGCACAGGTGCCAAAAATATTCCCACCTCTACATATTTAGACTTCACCCTTTTCCTGCCTAAGTCTTCTAAAGCTCTCCCCAATCTCTCCTCAGAAAGCCAGCCTAAGGACTTTTACCTTTCTGCTGGAGCATAAGTTCCAATAAAGCCTTGCCTGGAACTCATGTTTGGCCTCTCGTCAATTTCTACTGTTTAGAGAGCCCAAGGTCCCAGTTCAGTACCAATATCATATTTGACAGTATATAATTACTCATGTTCATGCCATATTTCTTCTCTAAGATTGTCAGTTTTGTTGAAGTAGAGATTCTCTTTTGGTTATACTTCTGTGCACCAAAATATCAAGAACAATATAAATGCTTATTATTATATTACATTAAACATTTCAATTTACTTTCAAGGAAACTTGGCTTTTGGACCCATTTTTTCAAAAAGTATTCTTCTACCTTTATAAAGAGATATAAGGTTAATGAGAGCTTTTCATAACAAAATGCTAGTAAAATCAATGTCAAAATTTACTCCTCCCTAATAATTTTAATCATAATACTATTGCTACTTTTTTTTTTTTAAGATTTTATTTATTTATTTGAGACAGAGAGAATGAGAGAGAGAGAGCACATGAGAGGGGAGAGGGTCAGAGGGAGAAGCAGGCTCCTTGCTGAGCAGGGAGCCCGATGCGGGACTCGATCCAGGGACTCCAGGATTATGACCTGAGCCGAAGGCAGTCGCTTAACCAACTGAGCCACCCAGGCGCCCCTATTGCTACTTTTAACATATAAAATATTTCCTTCAGGTGTCATTTAAAATTATCTCAATCAAATATTATTTTAAAAAGTTAAATTATTTAAGCACAGTATTTTAAAACAAGCACTACTAAAAAGAATTATAACTATAAATGGCAGGGTACAGGAAAAGTGGTAAATTCATCAATAATTTAAAAAATGACTTACAAAAATCACAAATGCTCTTTTAATATTATTCTGACAGACAGCTATGCCACATGGATATACAGAATATCCCATTGTCCTCAATCAGGCACAATATAACTAAGACTACTTAGTTTTGCTATAAAAAGAGCATTTTATTGGGCATTTTATGCCAAAAGCGGCCAATTGAGTTACAACACTCTATCATTAGTAGTCCATTAACCTCTAACATTACTTAATATTCATAAGTATTAGTAGATGGCAATGTCAAAGGTGAAACATTTGAAAAATGTCTTTGAAACAAGAGAGAAAAAAAATAATATGCCTTTCAATCTGAAAGTTACAGTCATAAGCAGGCATGCATACAACCTGGCCTTTGGAAAGGGGGACAGAACTTTTGCAATCAATTTATCACTTCAAAAAGGCTATTACATAGTGACAAATGACTATGTGCACATAATGTGATCACAAAATTTTTCTTTTTCAGAATAAACATGGGGTAATGGAAAGAGCTGCAGACTCACAGCCAAAGAAATTGTGTTCTCTCCCAGGTTTCAACACCTGCCACCCACATGACCTTTGTCAAGTCATTTAGTGTCTCTGGTCTCTGTTACCTCATCTGTAAAATAAGGTAAACTCAGTAATCTTTCAGGTAATTCCATGCTCTAAAATCCTAAAACTCTCAGGAATATATTTCAATGGAAGAATTTCCAAGACTTTTCTCTTACAATATCCCTCAACAACATGCTTACTGCTGTTTTGCCATATAATGCCATATTTTGCTCTATTTTTTTGAATGTAGATAGTTAATTTTTTCCATGCACTTTAAATCCCCAAAGTGTCTAGTTTGGTACTTTATACCTGCTAGGCACATAAAAAATGTGTAGAATGGATACTAAGAAGTGTTTCACTAACATCCATTTCTCTGCTTCCCAGGTATTCTTGATATTCATTGGCATTTTATTTTATTCTAAGGTAGTTGAATTCACTGCCACTTCCAGGAAAGAATCCTGTCATTTAGGCCAATCCAGGAAGCATGTCACATCCCCTTGGGGATAGTGATTGGTTCAGAAGTAGCATGTGACGAAACCTGATTTAAACAGAGTGGATTTTGAGTTTTTGCTTTGAATGCTGGCCCCTTTTCCTTCCTTTGACAGTATTATGTCAAAATGTAAGGTATGGAATAGCTCAGCTAGACAAAGGATTAAGCTGATACCCAAAGGAAAGCCAAGGGGAGGGATCGAGGAGAAATGTCACTGAAGCCCTGTTAAATGTTATGAACCCCTCTTTCAACCTGTGCATAAAGTTTTTATAGCCCTTGGATTTTTGGTTTTATGAGAAAGTGCATTTACTTTTCAGTTTAAGGCAGTTTAAGTTGGATTTTCTTTTACATGCAACTGAAACATTCAAATGCAGGCAATTACAGAAATTGCAAAGGATCTGATTAGCAACGCCTTGGGGATCTCTCAAAAACTAAATACTGACTATAAGAAATATATTAGAATATCTTATTTTGTTTTATGGTTTAACATCAATTGTATAATTTGTATTTTCAGTAAATACAATTCCATAATTTAAAGAGTTATTTCATTTTTCATAAAACCATCATTTTGGAAAATAAACAATGTTTTGGCCTTTGAAAGCAGGTTTATAATATTTGTATTACCCGAGGGACAATATTTCAAAATGGTAACATCTGAAAATCTGAACATAATAATCATTACTTCAGAAATATTTCCATATACTTGTTATGAAATATTCTGCTCCATGCCCATATACCTTCCTTTTCTACTTTTAAAAATCCTATTTGCATTCTGCTTAGCATGCAGAAAGCTAGAAAGAATGTCTCTCCCATGCTCTAAGAACCAGAAAAAGCCAAATAATCAACAAAAGTATAACTCTCTTTTTAAAAAATAAATCAGAGAGCTGAGGTCGCAAGGCAAAAAAACCTCAGCAGAAATCTGAAGAAAGTCAGATGCATCCAAGGAGAGAGGGGCATAAGCTAAGGCACAACTGGGTAAGAATCCCAGGAAGAATCTACACTAGTTGGTAAGAATCCAGCTAAAAATCACCTTAAAATTTCTTTAAAAATGTGAGTGAGGGCTATAATGTGATTTATAACCCTTAGGAGCCTCAGACTCTATGAGAGTTCACATTCATTCACAGACTCTTCACTGACCTCACTAGGACCTTAGTAGAGATTTTGGCGGCAGCACAAAATGAAGAAAAGGAGAGGAATAGCTACTGAAGGAAAAGCATGAAGCCCTCTCTGGATCCTTCTCCCCTGTCTCTATTATGGAACAAAAGCTTAAGGCATTCTGGGAAAGGCAGCAAACTCTGTCATCCTCAGGATACTAGCAGAGAACCACTGCAGTTGGGGACTAAGGGAAGTAAGCAAATAAAACCTCCATTCCTGAGTATGGGCAGGAAAACTCCCTGTGTCCAGACAATTAGAAAGACCCCAGCACTGGGGTAAGGCCAAAATCACTAAGAAAGTCCAATTCCTGAGACCCAGGGACAGAGGGCCTGCATAAGACTGAGGCTGAATCAGGTCAACAGAGAATAACCCCGCAACTTCTAACTCCAGGCTAACAAGCAAGGAAACAAGTAATAGCAGTCTCCTGCTGAAGAAAGTTGCAAGAACGTGGAAAAATAACCTCCCTGAGGCACAGACTCATAGGAAAAGACTAAAGCTAAAGGTGTAATAGGAATACTGAAGAAAACTTGCAAACTAGCCCTCACCCTAAGTACAAAATAATCCTAGAGGAATTTACAGTCAATGATAGACTGAGGGTAGCCACATTAAAAAGAGAGAGAGAGAATGAAAAAGAAAAAAAGAAAGAAAAACAAATTCACCTCAATCCACCAAAAGCTGAACAGAGAAAGAATTGAACCTTGTTTCCAGACATAAATACTATTTACTCTATTGTCTTACACCTTTTTATTTTAAAGATTTATTTATTTGAGAGAGAGAGAAAGAATGCAAGCATTCATGCAAGTGAGGGGAGGAGCAAAGGGAGAGGGAGAGAGAGAGAATCTCAAGCAGACTCCCCACTGAGCACAGAGCCCAATGGGGGGTTTGATCTCATGACCCTGAGATCATGACCTGAGCTGAAATCAAGAGTCGGATGCTTAACCAACTAAGCTACCCAGGCACCCCAAAAGTATAAAATTTTTTAAAAACCCTGTTAACTCAAGATTCTATATCAGTGAGAACATCTCTCAAAAAAAAAAAAGAAAAGAAACAAAAGTAAAATAAACATGTTTTGGGGTAAACAAAGCTTGAGATAATTCATTGTCAGTAGCCTGTGCTACAAGAAATATTAACTCAATTTCTTCCAGTAGAAGGATACCAGACAGGAATTTGGATCTACATAAAGAAATTACAAGCTCTGAAAATGGCAGAAGTAAAAATAAGTATTAAAAACTTCTTATTAATTGCTTTAAAAGACATTTTATTATCTAAAACAAAAACAGAAGCAATGTATTATGAGTTTTACAACATACATAAAATAAAATGTATGAAAAAAGTAGCATAAAGAATTATAGAGAAGTGGATATATATTGCTGTAATGCTTTAACATTACATGTGAAGTGGTATAAATATTATTTGAAGGTAGACTATGATATATTAAATTTGTGTATTGTTAATTCTAGGTAACCACGAAAAATATTTTTTAAAGAATCATAATTAATAAGCCAGTAGGGGAGATATAAAATGGAATCATAAAAAAATAATCCAAAAGAAAATGCAAAATGTGAAAAAAAAGAACAAGTGGAACATAATAGAAAACTAGAAAAGTGGAAGAATTAAATCCAACCACAGTAATATTAAATGAACTTATGTGGTCTAAACACCAGAATTAAAATATAGAGATTGTGAACTTGGATTAAACACATACACACACACACACACACAAGATTGAGGTATATGCAATGTACAAGAGACCAACTTTAAACACAAAAATATAAATAATTTTAAAATAAAATGATGGGGAAAATACACCATTCAAACATTACTCAAAAGCAAGCTATAGAGGCTATGTACAAAGTAGGCAACAAAAGAAAGAAAATTATCAGGATTAAGAGGGACATTACATAATTATAAAGGGATCAAGAAGACATTAATAAGCTAGACGTGTATTCTTCTAATAGCTAAGTTTTAAAATGCATGAAGCAAAAACTAATAGAATTAAAAGGAGGAATAAACATAGCCACAATTATTATTAGAAATTTCAACAATTTTCTATGAGTAATCTAAGAAATGCATAGTTAGAAAAATTGGAGAAATGATTGAACACCTGAACAACTTACATTTATAGAATTAGTTACCCAATAACAGAAAAATGCACAAGTCACGTTCACTAAGATAAACTCTATTACCCAGAATAGTAATAAAACAAGCTTACTTTTTAAACACTGAAAACATACAAGGGAATTAGACTAAAAATACAGAAAGATATTTGGAAAATCCCAAATATTTGGAAATTAAGCAATACACTTCTAAATAACCCATGGGTCAAGAAGAATCAATAAGAAAAATTAGAAAATATTTTGAATTGAAAATAATACAACATATCAAAATTTATAAGATTGCAGCTAAGTCAGTGATTAGAGAAAACTTTAAAACACTAAAAGCTTACTTTATAAAACAATAATAGTTTTGAATCAATGAACTAAACCTCCATCTTAAGAAACAAGATAATAAAGAGCAAAATAATCACAAACCAAGAGAAAAGATAAGAGCAAAAAATTTTTTGAAAACATAAAAATAGAGAAAATAAATGAAAGCAAATGGTTGTTTGAAAAATAAAGAAAATCGACAAACCTTTAACCACAGTGACAAAGAAAAAGAAAGAAGACACAAATTACTGATATTAAGAATGATATCAAGTCACTATAGATCCTACAGATATAATAAGAATGTTAATATAATGAACAACATTATGGGGGAAAAAATGAGTACTTCATCAAAATTGACAAATTCATTGAAATATTTGAACTACCAGAGCTCATTGAAGTAGAAATGGAAAACCTAGATAGTCTTAATAATCTATTAAGAAAAATAACTTGCAATTCAAAACCACCCCACAAAGGAGACTTCTGAGAAAGTTCACTGGCAATTCCCCGAAATATTTAACTATGAAATGATACAAATCCTACACAATCATTTCCAGAAAATAGAAAATAAAACTGACACTGTTTCTAAGAATTATATAAAAATTCAGTGACCTAAAATATCCTAAATAATTTTTAAGAAGAACAAAATTGAAGGACATACCGTACCTGATTGCAAGACACATGAAACTACAGTAATTAAGACAGTGTGATATTCACAAAAGAATATACACATCAATGAAGCCAATTACAGAGTTCAAAAACAGACCCATAAATATATGTTCAATTGATTTTCAAACAAAGGTGCCAAGTGGGCGCCTGGGTGGCTCAGTTGGTTAAGTGACTGCCTTTGGCTCAGGTCATGATCCTGGAGTCCCTGGATCGAGTCCCGCATCGGGCTCCCTGCTTGGCAGGGAGTCTGCTTCGTCCTCTGACCCTATCCCCTCTCATGTGTTCTCTCTCTCTCATTCTCTCTTTCTCAAATAAATAAATAAAATCTTAAAAAAAAAAAAAAAAAAAAAAGGTGCCAAGAGATGCCACTAGGGAAAGGAAAGTTTTTTCAATAAACATTGCCAGAACAACTGAATATCCATGTAGACAAAATGAACACTGACTTTTATTTCACATCATACACAAATATTAACCAAAATGAACGAAAAATCTAAATGTAAAAATTAAAACTGGAAAACTTGAGTTGGCCAAACATTTCTTAGATAGGACATAAATATCATGAAACATAACATAAAAACCTAATAAATTAGACTATACTGAAATAAAAAATATTCTGCTCTTTGCATATATATATATTTAAAATATTTAATAAATATTTGCAAGCCACAGTATGAAAAAAATATTTGCAATATCTTCTCAGGCAAAGATTCCTATCTATTTAAGGTATCCTTCTCATTCAATTAAGAAGATAAACAACTGTATTAAAAAATGGAATACAGATTTGAACAGATGTACAAAAGAAGACATACAAATAATCAATATGCCCATGAAAAAATGCTCAACATCAAGAGTCCCCAAGGAAATGCAAATTAAATCTTTAGTCAGATGCTACTATATATCCATTAGAATAGCTGAAATTAAAAAGACTAACAATACCAAGTGCTGACAAGGATACAAAGGCAACTGAAACTCTTATATGTTAATAATGGAAATGTAAAATGGTACAGCCATATTAGAAAACTAGTGATTTCTATAAATGTTAAAAAACACCCCTCTCACAATCTAGCCATTCTAGCCGTATTTATGAACAGTTGTACACAAATTATCACAGGACCTTTATTCATAGTCCAAAACTGGAATGAACCCAAATACACAATGAATGAATAAACAAAATGTAATATATCCTGACAATGGAAAGTAATTCAGTATTAAAAAGGAACGTATTACTACAAGATACGGATCATCTCAAAATCAGTGTGCTGAGTCAAAGAAATAAGATGCTACAGAATCCATATTGTCTTATTCCATTCACATAAAAATCTTAAAAATGGAAACTAATCGTGACCAAAATAGATAAGTAAATAAGCAATTGGTGGTTTCCTGTGGCCAAGAGAAGAGGGAAGGATGGAACTTCTTAAGGGAACAATGAAACTTTTGGAAGTGACAGGATTCTTTTTTATATTGTGTTGATGGTTTCACAGTTACATTTGCCACAACTCATCAAATTATACACTTTAAATGCACGCAGTTGGGGCGCCTGGGTGGCTCAGTCAGTTGAGCATCTGCCTTTGGCTCAGGTCATGATCCCAGTGTCCTAGGATCAAGTCCCACATCGGGCTCCTTGCTCAGTGGGGAGCCTGCTTCTCTCTCTGCTTGCCACTCCCCCTGCTTATGTGCGCACTCTCTCTCTCTAACAAATAATAAAATCTTAAAAAAAATAAAAAAATAAATGTATGCAGTTTACTGTAAATAAATTATGTCTACACAAAGTTGATGTTAAAGTAATTCACAATAAATTCCTAAGAGCAGATACTATACACATCTATAGACTACATCATTGAGACCACTTTACCTTTATTCTGGAATAACCTCAAATCATGCCTGAATAGCTTTTGAAAATTTATAGATATTTCACATACTAGGCTCTCTGATATTTGCAGTTTCTTTCTTTCTGTGTAAGGATGTCTTAGATACAAACAAAAGTGTCAAAGCCATCCAGATCAAGCCTATATTAGTCCCTTTTACTTTCCTAGTCCCAACTACAGCAGACTTCTCATAAATGGAGAAACCCAAGCATATGAGTATCTTTGATGAAGAAGTAATGGGTCCAATGCAATGATTCCTCTCAAACTAGTCATGTTTATTTTGCCAGGGAAGACACCAAAACCAGAATCTTGTCTCTACATTGGCTTCTAGGTCTTTCAAGTTATGCCCACAGCATTTGTTCCTTGTTACATTGCTTGGACTGTATATTTTATCTCCAAATGCACTGCTTTGAGAAATGAAACCAGCTACCTTCATATAGCTTTCAGTCCACATGAACAGTTCTATTCAAGCAACCTCTTCCTAAGAAAGTAAAATTGCATATATATTCAGTCGGTGTTTTAGGTACTTTCTGAAAGTACTCAGCTAAACACAATAGAAAGCTCAACTAGGCTCACGGACTGTCAGAGACTTACTTGGAAACTCTTGCCTCAATATGTTTGTCTCCCTGCATCTATCACTCAAAATACATCCTGAAACTTGTCTAATCCCAATGAAGCCCAAACACTGAAAAGAACCTCTTTAAGCCACGGTTCTCAAAGCGTCATAAATATCTTGCCTCTGTGCTCCCCCTTCTGAGACACTACTAAAACACGATTAAGATAAATACCTCCCTTTCTGCAGTAAGCAATAAGGTCATTTTTTTCAACAGGTTATTTTGGTGGCGTTTTCAAGGAGCAATCGTTTAACTGCTTGTGGAATCAACAAAGCCTAGAGGTTTCTGAATGCTCAATTCCTCACTCAAATCACATAAAATGATTTAAGACAGTCTCAAAGAAGTCAGTTCATATTATCTGTATTTTCACCATGAATGTTTGTCCCTCAATTTCTTGACTAAATCTTTGTTATATTTTCCTGACATAAGATGCTCAGAGTTTTATTATACTTAACTATATGAGTAGTTATAATCACAATGTAATTAATATTTCCATAGCACTCTAATATTTTATTACAATTAAGGTACCTAATAACTTAAGTTATAAAAAATACAAACCACCAGTAAAACCAGTCAAAAATCCTATGTGGAGAGTAACTATATCTTAGGGCCAAATTGTAGCAGGCCCTAATAACATACCATCCAGATGTAGGCTATAATTACTACTATGAAATCATCACTCTGTAGACTCTAGAAACCAGGGCATTTCTCAGAGATTTAATAAAATCTCCTCCCTGCCCTGTCACTCAACCTTCTCTGTAGTTCCCACTCACTTCATGATGAGAATGTTACAGCTTTTCCTACATAAGTGGTAAACCTCTGCCTTCCTCTCTTTCATCCCATCTGTACTGTCTTCCAGAAACGTCTTGAAGTTGCTGCATGTATAATGTATCCTGATTTACACCACTGATATGTATATTTTTCTTTAGCATGTCAGTGGAAATTTGAAGGATAGAAGCTAGATTCATGGGCTAAAGAAGTCTCTCTCAGAGAGCTATTAAAGCCAAACATAACAAACAGAAAAATATCCTAAAACCCCCTTGTACATGTAGTTTAAAAAGGAGGAAATACAAATGGCATATGGGTATATTATGTATTTTTACCTCACTAATAAGTGAAGAAGTACAAATAAATGCAACTTTTTTTCTCATTGGATAGATATTTTATATGAGTGAATAACTTTATATATGCTTACTATGTGTCAGAGAGTGTTCTTAGAGTTCTGCAAATATTAACTTGTTTAATTCTCATAAAATCCTTAAGAGATAGATACTACTATTATTCCCACATACAGATGAGCAAACTGAGGCATACAGAAGTTATGTACTTTTCCCAAATACACAGAGTGATTGGAAGAGTCAAGATGCATGCTCCTAATCACTAAATTATATTGACATTCAATTCCTAGTGCTGAAAGAAAAGAAACCAAACTTCCACAGATGCTTCCAGAAAATGGAAAATGGGGAAAATTTCATAGTTCATTTTATGAGACCAGTATAACCTTAAAAACAAAGCTTGACAAGGACATTACAAAGAAAAGAAAACTAGAAACCAAATTCACTCATGAAAATGAGTTTAAAAATTTTTAAATAAAATATTAGCAAATTTCACCCAGCAATAATAAAAAGGATAATACATAAGACCAAGCTGGGTTTATAACAAGAATTAATGATGCTTAGCTTTCAAAAACCTAACAATGTAATTCACCATTAACAGAATAAAGGAGAAAAAAACTCATATGATCATTTTAATAGATGTAGAAAAAGACTTGAATAAAATTCAGCAGTCTTAACAAAAAACACTAAGAAATCAGGAATCCAAGAGAACATCTTTATTATGATCAGGGAAACATATCTATTTAAAAATAAACTTCTATCATACATAAAGCTGAAATCTTTCCCCCTGATACTCTTATTTCACAATGAAGTATGACAGTTGTCATCACTCCTAGTGATAGTGGACCACAGGTCCAGCATAATATGACAGGAAAAGAAATAAAAGTCATTTGAATAGGAAACAGAGAAAAATGTCACTTGCAAATGATATGATTATGCATGTAAAAAATCTTAAATAATCCAGAGAAAATTTAATAGAAATAATGTGTTAACATTGTTGGATACAGATCAATATAAAAATCAATTGTATTTCTATATCTCAAATAAAAATATTTAAGGATACTATGCACAATAGTATCAAAAACAACAAATAGATCTAAATCAAATAAGCCTAACAAATTCAATATAGAAAAAATAAAACATTATTGAGAGAAACTAGAAGAAGCTTAATTAATGAAGAAACAAATCATGTTCATTAATGGAAAGACTAACTACAATGAAGCTGCAATTTCACCCCCAAATAATCTCTAGATTGGATGAAATCCCAAACATTTTCAGGTGGATTATAGATCTACATGTGAAAGACAAACAATAAACTTAAAAGGTAACAACAAATGTCTTCTTAAGCCTCTGGTAGAGGAAGATTTCTTAAATAAGACAGAAAAAATTCTAACCAGAAGAGACTGACACATTAGACTGTATTAAAACTAAAAAGTGTGCTCATTAAGTGATAACATTAAGAGACTGAAAAATTGAGTCGCACAGCAGCAAAAGATATTTGCAACACATATAACCAACAATGGGGTTATATCCTCAATAACAAAAAGACAATTTAATTTTTTAAGTGGGCAAAATATTTGAACAGAGATTTCATTAAATATCATATTTGATTTGTCAATAAACAAATGAAAGGTGCTCAAACTCACTGATCATCAGGGAAAGCCATACTAAATATAAAATGAGATACTGCCACACCCACCAATATGGTTAAAACTAAAGATTAATCAATATCAAGTTTTGGTGAAGATGTGGTATACTGGAAACATACACACAGCAGTTACGAGTCAAAATAGTTACATCAATTTTGGAAAATTGGATGGCAGTATTTACCAAAGTTAAAATCTCACCTACATTATGATCTAAGAATTTAGTTCTTAGACATATATCCAAAAGAACTACATGCCCTAAGAGACCACCAAGAATCTTCATAGCTGCAATATTCCTAATAGCCCTAGACTGCACACACAAGACACAGACACAAAAAGGGAGTTCTTTGCATCACACAGAAGCTTCCTTTGCCCTATTTTTCCACTGTGTTTTTTGTTTTTGTTTAAATTTCTCTTCTAAAGAATAATTTTCATCAACGATTGAAAATAAACAGTAAATAAACTGTAAAACAATAACAGCAAAATTTCTCACCTCCCATTTCATATTTTTAAATCTATTATTTTATGGTATCTTGAAATCATAATTTTAAAAAAGGTACTGTTGTGCTTATTATTATCAATTTGGTGAAAACATCAAGGCTCTGGATAAATGGCATCAATACAAAAATATTTACCATGGTGCCTATTACTGTGCCTCGTGCATAATAGATGCTTAATATATACTGCTTGAAATAATTAATAAAAAGGCCAAGTAATCATCCTTGATTCTATTTTCCTTACTCCCCCTCCTAATTTAATGCAGTTATCTGCTCCTCATAGCATAAACTAATCTTCCAAAAACAGGCTACAAATTGTATAATTCCACTGCTTAAAAACCATCCAATGGCTTCCCATTACAATTCAAAGGAGAGGTGGGGGAGAAACATCAACAGCTCTATTTCTCACTATTTCCCTCAAAGCCCATACACAGTATCTCCAAAGGAGCAGAGATCTTTTCTATTTTTTTAAGTGTGCTATTCTCATTACTTAAAATGATCTCTGACAAGTAACAAGCACTTGATAAATACTTGATGAACAAATATGTGATAGAGGTTTATCTGCAATTATTAATCAGTATATTTTAGGTTTATGTCCTTCCCTCTCACGTCTTCCTCCAACAATATCAAAGGCATTTTTTTCCTCCCCCATCCCATACAGAAACAAGTCTAAAAAGCTCTAACACTATCTGAGAAAGAATATTTTGTTATATGCTGGCTAGGACTAGGGGAAAGAGAGGGAAGGCACCAGAATGATAACAAAGCCAGCAAGGAAGGAGTGGGCAGAGAAGGATACCCAGAGTGGCTGAAGGAGGAACTTTCCTCATAAGGACTAGCCAGGTTAAGGAGACACCATGTCCAAATGTCCAGAAGTGTGGACACACTACTCATCAATTGTCTGTGAGCATTCAGCTATCCGACACCCTCTGAGCAGAGACAGAGGGATTATTCATTTGTTTGGAGACTGAGACATCAAATAAAAGCATCACTCTCCTACCAAAATGAAACTAACAGAACCAAATGGGAGTTCTCTTAGGAATTGGGCAGCTGTGTACACATCACCACTATTAGGAATGAGTGAGTTAATAAGCAAAGGAAGTTGGGACATTTGAGATAGAGTACAAACTCAAATATATGCTAAAATGAGATTTACCTACACCTAAAAAGCTAAATTACAAAAGTACTAAAGATTTATAAAACAAAGTCAAGGTGGCATAAGAATGGCAACTCCAGTGAATCCCTATAATTTTTCATTCCAAGTTTTCACTGATTACTATATTTGTTCCTGCTTGACATAGACATCAACAAAATTTCCTCCCCTATGATAGGTTTAACTTTCAAAACTATTTTTCAAAACAATAACAGCAGAAGCAGTCATAGTAGCAACAACAAATAAATGATGAAATAACACCAAAAAACAAATAAATAAGATTACAAAAGCAGAGATTTGTTTATTTATCCTAAAAATAGCTTCATTGTAGCACCAAATTAGTAGGTGTAGCTTATAGGAACAAAGACCTGTCCCTTTTTTTCATTTCAACCTTATCTTTTCTTAGTTCATTTCTCATGTAATATGTAGCTTTGTTGAAGATAGTTTCTGAAATAGCAATATTCATGGGTAATCCCAAAATGTGCTTATTATTTTCTTTCTGTGTGAGAAAGTCTTGTCTGAGAAAGAGAAAATAATTCATTTGCAGATTATTTAAGTACATTTTAATGATACTTTACATATGTTGAATATCAGACCCCACAAAGGTTCTGACGATTTTTTTTCCTTTGATGTGTTAATTTTATAAATGATTTACTGATTGATACACCCTTGGTTCTAGGAAAGATTTGAAATTAGCTTATCAAAACACAAGATTAACTAGACAAACTCAGTCTCAAATCTTGGCCTAAACACATACAAACTGAGCACATATAGATATTGACATATTGGTAGATTATATAATCATCTGGAACCTTGGTTTTCTTATGTTTCTTACTATAAAACCCACCTCCAGTATTTGTGGTAAAGATTAAATTCTGTTAAAATAGAAAAGCAATTCATCTTTCCTTCTCAGATCCCTTAACCCATTCAAAATAAAAAAAAAAAAATAGGATTTTTTTCTTACCATTTTAAGAACATGTTACTTAAAACATTATTACACCCAGTCATTGAAAACACATTTTAAGCTCCCACCCATGTGCAAGTCATCTGTAAATTAACTAAAAACTTTGTCAGAATGTGATGAGTAAGATAACATCTACAAGTGCTTCTGCTGCTTTATTGAGTAACCCAATAAATCATGCTTGCTTTATGTTGGAGGTCAAAATCACAGATGCAATTAAAAAAGCAATTAAATACTGGAAGAACAGATGATTACTTATCCACACCTCAGAATGCTTAACATATTTTCAAAGTCTAATTTGCTAAAGCTATAGAGGAGATTATTTGTACATCTTTTTAAGAATATAACAGTTACTCAGGTTTTTGAATAATTATTTCAAAAAAAAGCTCAGTTGATAACTATTCTTAGGTCAAAATATTCTCTCCTATTTGTGAGTGATTATTTAAATTCCTTATTGGAGAGGAACATGAAAATGAAGGGACATTCTTAGGTCTCTTCAGGTAACAACACTAAGTAAATTATAAGGCATGAAGAAATTACACAGAGAAATAATATGTTAGTGGAAATCAATCGCATTTTAAAGAGGCAAATTAAAAAAATACAAGGTTATGAATTAAATACTGAGTGAAACAAATGGCCTTTGCTCAATAATTTTAATTTGTGAAGACTGAAAAGTGAAAAGAATGCTCTGAAATGTCTAAAGGAAATACCTACATTTACCCTGGAGAAAGGGGAAATGAAGATTTAACTATTTATGACCAAATACAACTTGCTTTTAAAGCTTCCTTATTGGTCTTATTATTTCACTCATTTGTGGAATTTAAGAAACAAAACACATGAACATAGGGGAAGGGAAGGAAAAACAAAATAAGATAAAAACAGAGAGGGAGGCAAACCATAAGAGACTCTTAACTATAGAGAACAATCTGAGGGTTTCTGGAGGAGAGGAGGGTAGAGGCATGTGCTAAATAGGTGATGGGCATTAAGGAGGGCACTTACTGGGATGAGCACTGGGTGTTATACTTAAGTGATAAATCACTAAATTCTACTCCTGAAACCAATACTACACTACATATTCACTAACTTGAATTTAAATTAAAAAAATAATAAAAACTAAGAAAATAATTTTAAAAAATAAGAAAAGGAAAAAAAATTTTTCAAATATTAAAATGTGTCCAGGAACACTGCATGTCATAAAACTTCTATAAATAACATCTTCAAAAATCAAAAGACAAATGTAATGCTTTCTGGTAGCATCAGGGTGTTTAAGATCTCAAGAGCAAAGTCAAAAGACCACCGTGAGAATTAGTAATGCCATAATAACTGCACAATTATTAGGGTGGACTTTATTTTTAAGGCATACCATACATACATATTGAGAAAAGCTTATGTTTCCTTCTTGTTCTCTTTATTCATTTTCTCCCAAGCTTATTCACTGGGATTAATATAGTCAAATTATCAATGTCTAAAGACTTTGTTTACATATGAGCTCCTAATATACACATAACTAATATTCCATCTCTCAACAAATAAGTTCAATGCTCAAGCACATCAACATGTAGATGAGATGATGCTTCTATAGGTACCCTGACCAATGATGGCAGCACACAAGTGACTTGTACCTAAATTAAAAACATAGCCAGTAGAATGATATTTTTTTCTAAATCTACATGAAGTCATGAAATTTTAGATCTGTAAGGAAACTTCAATATCATCTAATCCAAAACTTTCCTTTTACAAACAAAACCCAGAGGCAAATTCTCTAGCTTGATAACATGAACAAGAAGTTGTATTTTTTATTGTAACACAATTAGCAGATTATAAGAAGTAAAAATAAAATATATTTTAATGATAATGTGAACATATACAAACATATATATGTTTTTATCACACTTTTTGAAATAATTATTAGTTTTCAAAAAATTACAATCTAACAGAGGTAGTTTCTAGAATTTATAAAATTCTAAATACATAGAATATAGTTTATCACTATATTAGGCAATAATAATGTGAATAATATATATCTGGAGTTATGATACATATGGTTACACACTTAATTACATTTTTTAAAAAAATCCACACAATCAGTGCAATTGACCGCTGTAGAAATAAAACAAGAGTGTCTGTAATTATTCACCTGAAATGTTTTGGAATACCTAAAGCTCCAAAGTGTCCTGGACATTTCTTTAGGAAGACAGGACTGGAATAAGAAGGGCTTAACCACCCTAGTGCATAGAAATGGAAGCCTCAAAAACTTGTAAGGCAGCAGCACTCATTCATCCGAGGAAGAGCGTGTGCTGGTCCATGGATTTAAGGACTCAGCCCTGGGAATGGGGGTAGCTTATGTAATATCCAAATAATTCTTGTTCTGATTACATGTAACCTTCTGATTATAATTCATCTTTTTTCCCAGTCACTAACCAACAAATAGAGACCACTAACTGGCTGACATAGTCTTCATGATAGTTTATCTTTTTTAACTATAAATGAATAAATTGTTTTGATTTATTCATCGCCTTCTCTGACGTTGGTATTGTGACTCTGTTTCTGAGAATTTATATCACCATCATAACGATACTGGGGCATTAAATCTAAAAAGATGCAATCTAACCCTAGCTATGGTGAATTCCCAAAGGTTGCTTCAGGACTCTATTGAAGTTCATAGACTCCAATAATGTGTACTTCTTTGCTGACTTCCAGGAGTCATTGTGCATTGTTCTTTGAAATTTAAACATAGGCGTTGATAAGAAAGATCGACATATTGATTAAGAATAATGTGCTTTAGAGCTACAGAAAACTGGGTTTAAGTTCCAAATTCCACGTTTATAGATATGTGTCTTTGGGCAAGCCCCACTTTACACAAATTTGGTGGCAGATTTGGAGGACTTTAATGCCTGGATAAAATACAAAAATATTTACATGAAGGTATCAGAGGGCTAATAATGCCATGAAGAAAAGTGAACCCAGTATTTGGAGTTGCCTTTCCCTTAGAAATCTGTCCATTTCTAAAGTTTAGAGAAAAAATGGGAAGCAGAAATTGGAATCCAGGCCTGCTAAGGCTGTGCCTAATAAATACCCCTACAAAATGGTTAGTAGGCCCAAAAAACTATATTTTCAGAGTAAGGAAGAATTAGAAATAGGACCACAGAGGACTACAGCTCAATGTTAAATCATCTCAATTCCTTAAAAGGGATTAGGAAGTCCTAACTGCTAGTCTTCCTCAAAGCCCATCAGAAGCAATGTAAATCCTGCTGGAGAAAGATAACATCACTAGGCTTTATAGTGTTTCTACAATTTTTCAAATATAGTGGCTAGCACATAAAAAGATTAATCAGGCCCAGGAAAAGAAAGACATAAACAAAACAAACAGCAGAAAAACAGACAATAGAAATAAACCCACAACAACTTCAGATATTAGAGTTATCAGGCATAGGCTGTAAAATATACTTACTATGCTTCAAAGAGATAAAAGACAAAATTAGAACTTCTGCACAGAACTGGTAAATCTATAAAAAGCATATGGGATATCTGAAATTACAAAAATGAAAAACACAGCAATCAAATTAAGAACTGAATAGATCAGAGTAACAGAAGGATAAACATAGATACAGAATTTATGAACCAAAACTGATCAAAAGAAAATAGCCAGACTGAAGCATGCAGAGCAAAAGTATGGAAAATGTAGAGGGTAAGACATATAAAGGATAAGTTGAGAAGGCCTAACATACATGTAATTGTTGCAGAATAAGAAGAGTGAGTGAATAAAACAGAAGCAGATTTGAAAAAGAAAATACCTATTTTGTTGAAGCAATAGAAGACAATAAGCCACAGATTTAAAAAGCCCAAAACAGGGTAAGTGATAAGAAAACTCCTATACCTACCACAGTAAAATCTAGAAACCTATTCCTGGAGAAAATGTCCTTTGAAAGTGAAGGAGAGAGATGAGTAATAACATTTTCAGACAAGGAAAAAAGCAAACAAATAAAAAACTAAAAGAGTGCTCTTTAGACAAACAAAATTAGATATATGAATAGAAATAAAGGGCAACAAATATATTACTGATTTTGTAAAATAATAACATCTTTTGGAGTTTAAAATATAGAAAAATTAAGAGACATGAAAAAATAACATATAATTCGGTGGATTTACAATGTCCTAAGGTCTTTCCTTACTTAGGAAGAGAGAAAAAATGTCAATTAACATTACACTTTGACAAAGATACATGTGGTAATTTCTAGAGAAACAAACAAAAAAGATAAAATCATCTAATTTTCAAAATAATGTGTTGGAAAATTACATAATAAGACATATGCAATAGAAGACAAGATAGGAGAAAATAAGAATATAGAAAATTCAAAACAGAGGGTTGCTTGAGTGGCTCGGTCAGTTAAGAGTCTGACTTAGACTCAGATCATGATCTCAGGATTCTGGGATGGAGCCCAGCGTTGGGCTCTATGCTCAGTAGGGAGTCTGCTGGTCCCTCTGCCCCTCCTCCCCCACTCATGCTCTCTCTATCTCTATATCTTTATCTCAAATAAATAAATAAATAAAATCTTTCAAAAAAAAAAAAGAAAATTCAAAACAGAAAGCAAGCAAGAAACTTCATTCAAAATCAGATATGCTAGGGGCACCTGGGTGGTTCAGTTGGTTAAGCCGTTAAGCGTCTGCCTTCAGCTCAGGTCATGATCTCAGTGTCCTGGGATGGAGCCCTGAGAAGCAGGGAGCCTGCTTCTCCCTCTTCCTCTGCTCCTCCCCATTGCCCATTCTCTCTCTCTTAAATAAATAAAATCTTTAAAAAATAAAATAAAATCAGATATGTTAATAATTTTAGTAAATATCAGTTGAGGAATACCTATAATAAAGGTTGCATCGGAAATCCTCAACCCTGTTTCCAAGAGCAACATTTACTGAAGATAAAAGCCAGTGTAGTAGTACTATTATGAGGAAAAGGGTATAAAGAATGAAAGGAGGAAAAAAAATTCATAACATTCACAGATGATAAGATTGTGTATAGGAAAAACAGAGTTACAGATGAACTATTTGAATTAATAAATGAGTTTAACAAAGTGCTAGATATATTGCTATTTGGTCAATATACCAAAATCAATTGCATTTCCATATAGTAGCATTAAGCAAATCAAATATGAAATTTTTTGAAAAAGATACTATTTAAAATACTAATAATTCAAAATATGAAACTCCTACAAATAATTCTAACAAAAGATATCAAGTCCTATTTTAAGAAAACTATAAACATTATTGAGAGAAGTTTTGAAGGATTCAAGTAAATGGAAGGAAAAACTTTATGAATTGGAAAACTTAATATTAAAAATATGTCAATTTTCCCTAAATTAATATATTAATAATGGAATCTTAATCAAAATCCCAAATCTTCTTTTCTGAAAATTGATGATCTGTGGGTGCCTAGGTGGCTCAGTCGGTTAAGCATCTGTCTTTGGCTCAGGTCATGATCCCAGGGTCCTGGGATCAAGGCCCCATCGCATCAGGCTCCCTGCTCAGCGGGAAGCCTGCTTCTCCCTCTTCCACTACCCCTGCTTGTGCTCTTTCTCTCTCTATCAAATACATAAATAAAATTTTAAAAAAGAAAAAGAAAATTGATGATCTGATTCTAACCTTTACATGGAGATTCAAGGAATAAGAATAGTTATGACTCTCAAGGATTTGAGAACTTTATCAGATACCAAGTTTAATTAAAATTTAAGTAATAAAGGAGATATAATCTCAGCATAAAGCCTACACCAATAGGGGTGCCTGGGTGGCTCAGACCGTTGAGCATCTGCCTTTAGCTCAGGTCATGATCTCTGGTCCTGCCATGTCGGGCTCCCGGCTCGGTGGGGAGTCTGCTTCTCCCTCTCCCTCTGCTTGCCCCCTCCTTGTGCTCTCTCTCTCAAATGAATAAAGAAAATCTTAAAAAAAAAACACAAACTACACCAATAGATTGTAAGAGAATAGAGGCCAGAACCAACGACTTGAATATATGGACACTTCATCTAGAGCAAAGATGGTACTGCAGAGCATTGGATAATTCATGGTCTTTTCAGTAAGTGGTACTGAGACAACTGGATATCCATATGGGTCCATAAGGACCATTGTATCACAATCTTTATAATACTGATTCAGTCAACACTTCTCTTATCAAGAATATAGTCCCTGTGTTAAGGAAGTCTAGGTGAACTTAAAGGAAGCTATCAACTATTGTACCACTCCTATATATTCTTGTCTCTAGCTTAGTTCCAAAGTTCCATGAACTGTTCATCATATGATATGGCTTCTAAGCCACTCACTATTATGGTTACCTTCATCTTGCTGGGCTACAATTTGCCAATCTCTCTTTCAGAACACATAACCAAAAGTGAAACACATGCTTCAAATTCTGATCTGCACTATAATTGCCTGTGTTTCAGTTGTTATATTATTAATACAGCTACATGCTAATTTTCTTGGCAACCATACCAGTAGATGGCTTGTACTAAGATTGCAATCAGCTAAAATCTTTTTTCCCTACATATAGGAAGACCTCTCTTCTCCATTTTGAATTGTAGAGTTGTGCAATGCTTTTAACGTAAGCCTCAAGGTTTACATTAAATTCTATTAAATTTAAGGGAAAATGAGATATAATGTATAAAGCACTTTAATATGACACCTAGTTTATAGTAAACAATAAAAATATTAGCTGTTTAAAAATGTCAAATTTTCCTTAATAATTTAGGCACCTTCTAGGAAAATGACTTGGCTCACTTACATGCAAACACACAACACAAATACACAGACAGGCATTGATGTGTCCATTTCTCTCAAGCCCACAATTACAGTATTGAAAGAAGCTGCCATTGTCAAGAATTATTCACTGAAATTAATTTTACCTTGAAAAACTAAGAAAACATAAACTTACATAGAAATTATGAATAAGCCTAGTTGTCCTTTCAGACCTCTGTAGTTTGCTCATATTTTTTGATGACTATTACCACTTCCTTGGGAGTTGACTTGCTGGCTCGCCACAGTCCCAGCTCACTTTTCATTTGGCTGGTGTCAGCCTTGATGTCACTAATGGCCTACTCTCACCAGCAAAAAGACAACTGACTATCTGTGCTCAGCTAAAAACAGATCCTGAATAGATCCTGATTATTTCATTTTCTCCATCAAACATAGCTGTGCTGACAAGACATACCACAGGGTAGAATAATTATGGGGCTGTCTGTAGAGAAGCCATTAGGAGAGTTGTGTGGTCCTGTCAGAACTGCTTCTTCTTTTTTAAAATAAGTATCTGGGAAAAATGTGCTTGTACATTTTCCTTTGAAAAACATATTTTCTTTTTTTTAAATCTTATTTTATTATGTTATGTTAGTCACCATACATCATTAGTTTTTGATGTAGTGATCCACGCTTCGTGAAAACATATTTTCTTATACAATTTTCATATTCTCTGAAATACGCTTGCATGGAACACACAAAAGAAGGACAAATTAAACCATTAGAAATGTCATCAGCTTAGCCCACATTCCTAAACAAATCTCAGAATAAGGCACACGTAACACATTCAGGCCTCGTGAATTCTTACCAAATAGTTATTTCAAATTGTGACAGGAGCTCCATAGAAAAAAAATAGTAAATTCAGCATGACTATAAATGACTTAAAAAGGCATTCTGGGAGGTCAGTGAGGATGGAGATTAAGAGGATTGCATTTATGTGATTAGAAAGGAAAAGTTCAGAAGGAAAAAAATAAATTAGCCATTTGTGGGGATCACAGAGCAAATGAACATTTTTCCACTAGTACAAGAGAAGCAAGTACACAACAGACTCATTACAAGCAGCCACAGACAGTTTTATCCCCAGTTTGACAATTGTGAACTTGCCTTTTTAGAAAAGAGCTTCGCATTAGAAGAGGAATTTGAGTTTCACAACTGTTAAAATCTGGTCTCTGCAAATAATTCTTGTGTTGAGCCAGACCAAGAGAGGCAGAAAGTAAAACTTTCTCAGAGTCAGTAACATCTTTACTCACTGCTCACACTCTTCAGTCTTTAAACAAAGGAAGGAGTATTTATTGCTGGCCTGCTTCTTCCTTGACAGGTAAAACTTTTTTGATATAAGGTTTACAAATTGTGCTTATCTTTTGTAAATTATATAACTGATGACTCAATTTGTATTTCAGATTATATTAGCTCACCCTATAATAGATATACTATACTTCTTAATAGTTGATGGAAATATTTTTTAATTTAAAATTTTTTATTTTAAATTATTATTATGATTGGAAGTTTTAAAATATCCATGTAGACAATCTTTTTTTTCTGTGACATATTTTATTACTCCCAGGCTTACAACAGACTAAGATTTATTAGTTTTATTGTGATTTTAAATTTCTCAATATAATACACCTAATCTATCGGCTATTTACTTCAGTGATATGGCAGTGATTCTCAAATGGAGACAGGTAGAGGTAGGTATCAGTAAATGCAAGTGTGAGTAGGTATTTAAATGTAATTTGTCATGTTCCTTTATACTATATTACGTTCTTACATTTAATAAGACCAAAGTCAAAATTATCTCTTCTTTTTCATTGATCTGTCCACATGCAATACTCTGTTTTTAGGAAGACATGTTTTAATATTTTCCTCCATATTTTGTATTAATTTTATATTGATGCATAAGGAATTAGCACAGACTCAGAAGCTTAAAAAAAAAAAAAAAACCACCATTGCCATGGGACAAGATTCTGGGCATGGCCTAACTGGCTCCCCTGCCCAAGGTCTCACAGGTTGCAATCAAAGTGGCAGCTGGGCTGCATTTCCATCTGGAAATCTGACTAGAGAACAATTCCACTCATTCAAGTGGTTTCCTGAATTTTTTTTCTTGCATTTGTGGGATTGAGGGTCCCAATTTCTTACTGACCATTAGGTGGAGGCTGTCCTCAGGTACTAATGGCCATTTATAATTCCCAGCCATGTGACCCTCTTCATAAGCAGTCACAATATGGCAGGTTGCTTCTTCAAGGTGGACAGTCTTTCCAATCTGCTAAGATAAAGTCTTATAAAATGTAACAAAATCATGGAAGTCACAGCCCATCACCTTTGCCATATTCTACTGGTTAGCAATAAGTCACAGTGTCCATTCACATACGAATGCGGATACAGGTGTAACACCAGGGACAGAAATCATGAGGGATCTTTTAGAATTCTGCCTATCACAAATTTAAACTAACTTTTAGTATTTTTTCAAATATGTATTTACTATTTTTATGAATTTAGTTTTCTGGTTATAACATATATCTGTGTATATCTGTTTGAATGTATCATATATTTTAATTTGGGAGAAAATACTTCTAAAATGTAATCCTTCCAACCAGAAGCATTAAATAGTCATGAATGCATTCAAATGTTCATGTTATCTCTTTAAAGTATTATCATTATCTTCATGTAGTTCATATATATTCTGGTTGAGGGACTTTTTCAGTCAAAAATATTTCTGGATGTTAATGACTAATGAGAATAAGACTTTTACTTTTTAAATTTTATAAATATTTATTCATGTAGTGAATTACTATTAGCTTATAATCGGCATTTACACTGTATATAAACACCTTTGTGAAATTTTGTTCTATCTAATACATTAGTAAATTTGTAGATTTCTAGGGATTTTTTTTAATTCAATTAATTAACATATAATGTATGATTACTTTCAGAGGTAGAGGTCAGTGATTCATCAGTCTTATATAATACCCATAATACCAATCATTACATCACGTGCTCTCTTTAATGTCTATCACCCAGTTACCCCATCCCCCCACCTCCCTCCCCTCCAGCAAACCTCAGTTTCTTTCCTATGATTAAGAGTCTCTTATGGTTTGTCTCCCTATCTGATTTCATCTTGTTTTATTTTTTCCTCTCTTCCCCTATGATCCTCTGTTTCTTAAATTCCACATATGAGTGAGATCATATGATAATTGTTTTTCCCTGATTGACTCATTTCTCAAAGCATAATACCCTCTAGTTCCATCCACATTGTTACAAATGGCAAGACTTCATTTTTTTTGATGGCTCTGTAGTATTCCATTGTGTGTGTGTGTGTGTGTGTGTGTGTGTGTGTGTGTGTGTATAAAATTCAGGAAACCACTTGAATGAGTGGAATTGTTCTTTAGTCAGATTTCCAGATGGAAATGCAGCCCAGCTGCCACTTTGATTGCAACCTTGTGAGACCTTGGGCAGGGGAGCCAGTTAGGCCATGCCCAGAATCTTGTCCCACAGCAATGGTGACATGATATATATATATATAACAGCTTCATATATATATATATATGAATTGTATTCATAAAAATACCATTGGCCATTTGTATGTCTTCTTTGGAGAAATGTCTGTTCATATCTTCTGCCCATTTCTTCATTGGATTATTTTTTGGGTGTTGAGTTTGATAAGTTCTTTATAGATTTTGGATACTAACCCTTTATCTGATAAGACATTTACAACTATCTTCTCTCATTCTGTCAGTTGTCTTTTGGTTTTGTTGACTATTTCCTTTGCTGTGCAAAAGCTTTTTATCTTGATGAAGTCCCAATAGTTCATTTTTGCCTTTGTTTCCCTTGCATTTGGAGATGTATCTAGTAAAAAGTTGCTGCAGCCAAGGTCACAGAGGTTTCTGCCTGTGTTCTTCTCTAGGATTTTGATGGATTCCTGTCTCACATTTAGGTCTTTCATCCATTTTGAGTCTATTTTTGTGTATGGTGTAAGGAAATGGTCCAGCTTCATTCTTCTGCATGTGGCTGTCCAATTTTCCCAACATCATTTGTTGAAGACACTGTCTTTTTTCCATTGGACATTCTTTCCCGCTTTTTTGAAGATTAGTTCACCATAGAGTTGAGGGTCCATTTCTGGGTTCTCCATTCTGTTCCATTAATCTATGTGTCTGTTTTTGTGCCAGTTCCATACTGTCTTGGTGATTACAGCTTTGTAATAGAGCTTGAAGTCTGGAATTGTGATGCCACCAGCTTTGATTCTCTTTTTCAACATTCCTTTGGCTATTCGGGTCTTTTCTGATTCCATATAAATTTTAGGATTATTTGTTCCATTTCTTTGAAAAAAGTTGATGGTATTTTGATAGGCTAGCACTTCTAGTGCTATGTTGAACAACAGTGGTGATAGTGGACATCCCTGTCGAGTTCCTGACCTTAAGGGAAAATCTCTGTTTTTCCCCATTGAGAATGATATTTGCTGTGGGCTTTTCGTATATGGCTTTTTTGATATTGAGGTATCTTCCCTCAATCCCTCCACTGTGAAGAGTTGTAATCAAGAAAGGATGCTGTACTTTGTCAAATGCTTTTTCTGCATCTATTGAGAGGATCAAATGATTCTTGTCCTTTCTTTTATTAATGTAGTTATCACATTGATTGATATGCAGATGTTGAACCACCCTTGTAGCCCAGGAATAAATTCCACTTGGTCATGGTGAATAATCCTTTTATTTATTTATTTTTTCCCTTTCCTCCTTTTATTTTTTTTTATTTATATATTTCTTTTTTTTAATTTTGTTACGGTAATCACCATACATTACATCATTAGTTTTTGACGTAGTGTTCCATGATTCATTGTTTGCGTATAACACCCAGTGCTCCATTCAATAATTGCCCTCTTTAATACCTATCACTAGGCTAACCCATCCCCCCCCGCCTCTAGAACCCGCAGTTTGTTTCTCAGAGTCCATAGTCTCTCATGGTTCGTCTCCCCTAGATCCTACTGGCTAGCATCTTAATGAGAATTTTTGTATCCATTTTCATCAAGGATATTGGTCTGTAATTCTTTTTGGTGGGGTCTTTGTCTGGTTTTGGGATCAATATAATTTTGGCCTCATAGAAGAGTTTGGAAGTTTTATTTCCATTTCTATTTTTTGAAACAGCTTCAGAAGAATAGGTATTAATTCTTCTTTAAATGTTTAGTAGAATTCCCCTGGGAAGCCATCTGGCCCTAGGCTCTTATTTGTTGGGAGATTTTTGATTACTGCTTCAATTTCCTTACTAGTTATGGGTCTGTTCAGGTTTTCTATTTCTTCCCGGTTCAGTTTTGGTAGTTTATATGTCTCTAGGAATGCATCCATTTCTTCCAGATTGCCTAATTTGTTGGCATATAATTGCTAATAATATGTTCTTATATTTGTATTTCTTCAGTGTTAGTTGTGATCTCTTTCATTTGTGATCTTATTTATTTGAGTCCTTTCTCTTTTCTTTTTTATAAGTCTAGCCAAGGATTATTAATCTTATTAATTCAAAGAACCAGCTCCTAGTTTCATTGATCTGTTCTACTGTTCTTTTGGTTTCTATTTCATTGATTTTTGCTCTAATCCTTATTAATTCTCTTCTCCTGCTGGATTTAGGCTTTATTTGTTGTTCTTTCTCCAGCTCCTTTAGGTGTAAGATTAAGTTGTGTATTTGAGACCTTTCTTGTTTCTTGAGAAAGGCTTGTATTGCTATATATTTTCCACTTAGGACCACATTTGCTGCATCCCAAAAGTGCTTTCACTTTCATTTGTTTCCATGAATTTTTTAAATTCATCTGTACCTGTAAAGTCACCTGTATATTGGCTCTGTTCCTTTCTGGTCTATGTTACTATTGGGCTCTCTCTTTGCTTAAAAGATCCCTTTCAATATTTCTTGCAGGGCTGGTTTGGTGATCACGAATTCTTTTAGTTTCTGTTTGTCCTGGAAGCTTTTTATCTCTCCTTCTATTATGAATGATACCATAGCTGGATAAAGTATTCTTGGCTGCATATTTTTTTTCATTTAGCACCCTGAATGTATCATGCCAGTCCTTTCTGACCTGCCAGGTATCTGTGGATACGTCTGTTGCCAGTCTAATGTTTCTACCTTTGCAGGTTACAGACCTCTTGTCCCAAGCTGCTTTCAGGATTTTCTCTTTGTCTCTGAGATTTGTAAGTTTCACTATTATATGTTGGGGTGTTGACCAATTTTTACTGATTTTGAGGGGGGTTCTCTGTGCCTCCTGGACTTGAATGCCTGTTTACTTTCTCAGATTAGGGAAGTTTTCCACTATAATTTGCTCCAATATACCTTCTGCCCCTCTCTCTCTCCTCTTCTGGGATACTAATTATTCTAATACTGTTTCACTTTATGGTATCACTTATCTCTCAAATTCTCCCCTTGTGATCCAGTAGTTATTTATCTCTCTTTTTCTCAGCTTCTTTATTCTCTGTCATTTTGTCTTCTATATGACTAATTCTCTCTCCTGCCTCATTTATCCTAACAGTTAGAACCCCCATTTTAAAAAAGAATTTACTTTTTTGCCAGAGAGAGAGAGAACAAGCAGGGGAAACAGCAGGCAGAGGGAGAAGCAGACTCCCAGCTGATTAAGGACCCCAATGCAGGACTCGATCCCAGTACCCTGGGATCATGAGCTGAGCCGAAGGGAGATGCTTAACTGACTGAGCCACCCAGGCATCCCAGAGCCTCCATTTTTTATTGCATCTCATTAATAGCCTTTTTTATTTTGACTTGATTAGATTTTAGTTCTCTTATTTCTCCAGAAAGTGATTCTCTAGTGTCTTCTATGCTTTTTTCAAGCCCAGCTAGTATCTTTACAATCATTATTCTGAACTCTAGTTCCAACATCTTACTTATATCCATACTGATTAGGTCCTTGGCAGTCAGTGCTGTCTCTTGTTCTCTTTTTTGAGGTGAGTTTTTCCATCTTGTCATTCTGTCCAGAGAAGTACAGAGGAACAAGAGAACAAAATACTAAAATGGCAGCAAGGACCCCAGAGAAATATACACTAAACAAATCAGAAGAGACCCGAAACAGAAAAAAAAATTATAATTAAAATTTAAAAAAAAAGAGAGAAAGAATATAATTAGACAGGTGAACAGAACAGAGCAATACACTGGATCCTGTGTGTTTTTTAGTCTGTTTGTTAGAAAACTAGATCCCAAAGTCGTAAAGAAAGAAAAACTTATATATGTACAAAAATAAAATTAAATACAATGGAAGGATGGAATATAAATATAAAAATTAAAATTAAAAGACAAAAAGAAAGGGAAAAAGAAAAGAAGGAATATAAACAGACAGGTGAACAGAATAGAGCAATACACTATATCCTGAGTGTCTTTTGGTCAGGTAGAAGAAACTACAACTCAAAATTGTAAAGAAAGAAAAACTTAAATATATACAAAAATAAAATTAAATACATTGAAAGGATAGAATGTAACTGTAAAAATGAAAATTTAAAAAGCCTATTTAAAAGAAAGAGAGAGAGAATATGATCAGACAGGTGAAAAGAAAAAAACCATACACTAGATTCTGGGTATATTTTGGTCTGTTTGTTAGAAGAAACTGCATTCCAAAATTGTAAAGAAAGAAAAACTTATATATATACAAAAAATAAAATTAAACACAATGAAAGGATAGAATGTAACTGTAAAAATGAAAATTAAAAAAGATTTTAAAAAAGAGTTGATAAAATAAGAAATTGGTTGAAAAAGGAAAGAGAAAAAAATTAAAATAGAAGACTAAAGAATTGTGGGATAAAAAACCCATGAATTCTATATACTATTTTCCTCTAGCGCTGGAGTTTTGCAGTTCTCTATGATTGGTAAACTTCGTCTTAGCCTGATGTTCTTGATGATCTTCTGTGGGAGGGGCCTGTTGCATTGATTCTCCAGTGTCTTTGCCCAGAGCACAATTGCACCACCCTTCCCAGGGTGCCAGGCTAAGTAAGTGGCTCCAGATTGCTCTATGTGCTTTCCATGAAGCTTTAGAGGATGAGAATGAAAATGGCAGACTCCCAATCTCCAGCCCTGGAGCCCAGAGCTCTGGGCCCCACTCCTCAGTGCACCCTCAAGGAAAAGCAGTTAATCACTTCTGTCTTAGTCCACACTCTGTGCTCACCTAGCCTGTGACCAAACGTTTCTATCTCAGGTACAAGACTCTGTTTCAAGTCTCCAAACCCTGCAGACTTCTGTGGTGTGCACCTGCCCCACTCCTCCTGGGACAGAAAGCGGGGCCTCTCACTGTGGTTCTGCCGTTCACTGGGCCCCTGCTAGGAGAGTGGTTGCTGGACCATGCCACAGTTTGTGGTATATGGCAACCCTGAGCTGAGAGCCCATTCCTGGGCTTGCTGATTGCAGCCTACTTCCATGCTCTGATGCCTGGGAACTCTGTTGCACTCAGGCACCCCCAGTCTTCCTGTGACCCCAGGAATCCTGAGACCACACTGTCCCACCTAGGATTCTGCCCTGCTTCACTACCTGAGCACCTTTCAGGTAGGAATGTCCTTCACCAGAGCAGACTTCTGAAAGTTCTGATTTTGCATTTCACTACTATATCACTTTCCGGTGCTGGCTTATGGAGGCTCCCTCCTCCTGCAGTTTATCTTCTGATATATCACCTCAGATTCAGTTCTCCACACCTCCTACTTTGAAGGAAGTGGTCACTTTTCTGTTTGTAGAGTTGCAGCTATTCTTTTCTTAGATCTCTGGTTGAGTTCACAGGTGTTCAGAATGATTTGATAGCTATCTAGCTGAATTCCTGGGACTAGGTGAAACCAAGATCTCCACTCCTACACCATCTTGGACTATCTCCTCTCTAGGGTAATTTTTTAAGAAGATTTTATTTATTTATTTATTTATTTATTTATTTATTTATTTATTTATTTACGAGAGAGAGAAAGACCACAAGCAGGGGCAGAGGTAGAGAGAGAGGGAGCAGGACAAGCATACTCCCCACTGAGTGAGGAGTCTGACACAGGGTTCAATCTCAGGACCTTGAGATCATGACCTAAGCCGAAGTCAGCCACTTAACCCAGTGAGCCACCCAGATGCCCCTCTAGGGTAATATTCTTAATATAAGAGTATTAATGTGCATTTTTCTTTACATTTCCTTGTAATTAAAGCTAAGTTACTGTGCATGGTTGTACAGTTTGTGTACTGTCCAGAGGAACCAGGGCAAAGATGTAGGAGGAGCTTAATATCCATTTCTTCCCTGCTGGCCTAGCAGCATGCCCAATATAGAGAAGCATGTCTATGGAAAGAGGTGTCTTTTATTAAAATAAAGTGCTCCATTCCCCCACAGAGGTGCTTTTGTAATCTCTGTGCTTAGAGGTGGAGGCGCTTTTTTATAAACTGCCTAAGGGCTTTATATAGGCTAGCAACTCCTGTTACCTCTACCTGTCCTATGAGATAGTAGGCAAGTTGTTTAACCTCTCTGTGCCTAGATTTCTTTATCTGTAAAGTGGGTATAATAGTACCAACTACATAGATTATTAAAAGAGGTAAAGGAAAAGAAGAAGAAGGAACAAAACAGTGAGAGAAAGAGGGAGAGAAGGAAAAGGAAGAAAAGAGGAAGGGAGGGAAAGAAGAAAAAATGTTTGATTTTAAATATCCAAGGGCATATCCAGATTTTGTGGAGCCTAAAACTTGTGCAATATGGGGTCCCTCTTTGATAAAAATAATATAAAAATAATGTACCTTGTAAAATTACAAAAACATACAACTTTGTGAACATACTGGTAGGGTTCCTCCCAGAACCTTGGAAAGACCATGCAAATGAGTGGTCCGAAAACTCAATTTTCATTAGTTTCAAGTCATATTTGCTTCCACAGACAACCAAAAAAAGATTTCAAAGAAAGATAACAGTCTTGAAAGTAACACTAACATCCTTTTTAAAATCATTTACCTTGCATATAAAGAGCAAGAATGATGAGATCTCCCACGTTGTGTGGCTCCTTCTACAGAGACATCAAAACAATGAGTTTGTTGCTTAACAGTAAGGAGAAGGCCTGAAACCAATTTCTTTCTCACAGAGGGATGACAGGTGGCATATCAATGAGCTCAAATACCAAGTTTCTCACAGTTAAGCCAAGAAGGGAGAAGGAGTTTTTAGAAACATTGGGAAAGGTAAGGAGTCTGAGAACATTAGGGATAGTATTGCACTTCCCAGTCAGCAAGGGAGGAGGGGAGGGATATCCAGGTGACTCCAGAAGAGTTGCACAGAGGTGGTAGTTAAGTTTTCTAAGTCAATATCCTTAGTTAGCGAGAGCCCATATGTGACGAACATGTGATCCAGAGATCTGCTGAGAAAACCAAAGGAATCTAGAGTTCCAGGGGACCAAATTGGGATCTAATATCAGAGCCAAAAGGCCACTGTGTACAGGAAGTGAGACTGACATTAGAAATCAAAACTAAAATGTCAAAAATCAGAAACATTAGAATAAAGTTTACAGGGAAAATATCTTGAATCAAGAATTCTATAAGTAAAAATATATAAGGAGAAATTGATAAAACCAAAATTATTGTGAATAATTTTAGTAAATCTCAGATTATATATATATATATGTGTGTGTGTGTGTTTATATATGTATAACACACATATATACATATACAATTTCTAATATTATGGAGATATAGTAATATAACAATTATATTTATAATTCTCTTCTATTATATTTTATATAGTATATATATATTTAAATTTGTATATTTACTGCATAATTATTATTTATAACACATGTTAGTGACTATTACACATCTACCTATCTATGTATTTCAAATTTTTCTCTGAAAAGAGATTAAAACACTACCCTCTGTTGAAAATAGAATATTTATGATCATTATTTCACATAAAACTTCCCAAAAGGAGTCTTGCTGGCTCCTCCTTGTCCAATCTCTCTCTGTAGTCCACTCCATCAAGATTTCTTCTCCATCACCAACTCCCTCATATTCCCAAATACAACTATCAATCCCCAGACCTTGATCCTTTCACACTCACAGCATCATTTGATATAGTTTATTACTGAGCTCTTTTCTTTTCTCTACATATACACCCTTACAGAATCAATCCAGGTGATTCTATTCAGGTCCATGGTTTTAAATACCATCCATGAACTAATGACTCACTTTTATCTCTTGCCCCAGGCCCTCACCTAAGCTCCAGATGCTTATATTCCACTGCCAAGTCAATTTCTTTACTAATATATATTTATAATTGACATGTCAAAATTAACATATTGGAAAACAATCCTTTGATTCATTAGTCCCTCAAAACTCTGCTCTCCCCAAGCCTTCTCTTTCTCAATAAGAAAAACCATAACAGCTCAGTACAAAACCTAAGAAATAGAAATAATATTCAATAATAAGAATAAAGACAAAGAACAAAGTTAACATATTTATAAATACTTAAAAAAAATAAAAAGAAACAGTAGAAGTGATAAATAAAACCAAGAATAGTTTCTTAGAAAAGGACAATAAAATAGATAAACCTCTGGTAAACCTGACCCAGAAAAATGAAGGGACTCACAAATATTCAGAAATAATATCCTATATTATTTCTACAACTACAGAAAGGATATAACTCTAGGTAAAGAAAAGGTTGAAACCTGTAAGTACAAATACAGTTAAGAAATTTGTGATCCACTAGCTAAAGTAGTAAGGCAAATTCAGGAAGAGGTAGGAAACTTGAACAGAAAAATCACTTTTGAATTCCAAAGGCCAATACCCATAAAAATCACCAGAGATGATTAAAATATGTATAATCAATAGATAATCAACTTCTAATTGAACATAGCAAGTTCAAGATATGTGTTATCTTCACTCTTCCTGAAATATCACCAAAATGCAAGAACTTAAAAAGGTGTATAAATCCAAACATACACAAATTATGTAAGAAAAGTTAACAGCAGAAAAGAGAGGTCAACAAAATTTTAAAAAAAGGAAAAAGGGAGACAACAGTAACTGACTTAAGTTTCAACTTTCTCTGCTCTGCTGAAAGTGTATAGATGGAAAGAAGCACACAAAAGTAAAAGATTTGCTACATAAAACCCCAGGAAAGTCTCAGGAATCAGGGTCAACTGGTCTCACTAAAGGCATTGTTGGGAAGTAAAGGTGGGACTGCTGAAAAAAGGGATATTGACTTAACATGAACATCGAGATATTAGATCACTAGATTCCCCACCCCCCCATCCTATGTAGGCAGATGGCTACCACTTCTCAATCCCAGATGACACCAGAACATTTATGATCTGTGCAGGCTCCAGGGAGCAAAAGACAAAGAGAGACAAGTTACTGAAAACAGAGATGTAAGTGCAAGTCTCATACCATATGGTACAACCCCTCAGTTCCAGTTCCTATCATCCGTTCCCAAGAGCACTGGCTGTGAGACCCTCACCTATACTACCAACAGCTAAGAGACTGAAAGATCATACTTAGGAGAAAATAACCAGCCTGTTGGAGGAGGCCATCAAGATGACCTGACTCCTTTTTAACCTCAAGTAGACCCAGGCAATCGAAGGCTCCTTACTACTTCCTCGTCCTTAGAATGCATGCTCTGCCAACCATTCCCCCAGAGGAGCCATTTTCAAAGACACAGCCTTGAGAGAGCAATGTGTTGGCTGATACCACCTGAAGAGTATACGTGACTGAATCCTGTTAAGATCCCATTAAAAACTTTTAAGATTCTGGAGGGCTTGTGCACAGATCTTCTTGTTTTGGGGCCACCCAAGCCTCATATGTAAGTTCTTGCTTATTAAATCTGCCACCTACCAATCTGGAGTGGTCTGCCTCTGTCTTCAGTCTCTGACTTCTGTGTACAGGAGGCAGTTTGAGAACCAACACAGCCCTAGAAAATGATGTCTGAGACTGAAATCCCTCAGTAACAAACTGTTTCATCCTATGTGAGGCCTACAAACACAATTTTGAATCAGCAATTTAGTGCCTCACTCTCAAATTTGAATGGGCAACAGATGATAACCAGACAGTTGAGAAAATTTCCAACATGAAAGACAGAGGCAAAAACAAAAACACAAAAACAAACTTTTGGAAGAACCAGAAAGTGTTCCATGAATGGTTTGGAAATATATCTTTACAAAATTAATAACCCAAGAAAGACAAGAGAATACTAAATCCTTAAAATAATAAAAGGATGCTATGAAAAAGAAATATTTGAAAAACAAAATAAAGGGGTATTGGAAGTTTAAATTGTGGTAGCAGATATGCAAATCCAACAGAAGGGTTGGAAGATAGAGTTGAAAGATTTTATCTTCCATTAAAGATAAAATGGAAAAAGTTTTTAAAAATCAGATAGTCAATGTAGAACAGCTACGGTCAATTCCAGAAAGGGAGTGCTAATATTTAACTAATGGGTTCCCAAAGAATGGAGAGTGAAGCAATTATCATAGAAATAATATAAGAAATCTAAAACCCACAAGGATAAGACTTAGAGACTGATAATGCCAATCAAATGGTCAACAAAATGAATGAAAAAATGCCCACAAGAGTTACATCATTGTGAAGTTTCAGAATTCTAGAAATACAGATCCTAAAAGCTTCCAGAAAGGAAATATTTTTTCAAAAAAAGGGGGGGCGCTTTTAAATAATTGTCAATCACAAAAGCATCAAGCTCCTCACAAAAGCAACCTGGAAGCTGGAAGAGAAGGAAACAAAATATGAGGTATTTTGAACTCTAAATTCTATGTCCAGCCAAGCCAGCAATTAAATGTGAGAACAGAATAAAGACATACTTTTATATTAAAGGTCTCAAAGAATTCTACATTCTCAGAAGTTCATAGAGAAACTGTTGCCCGAGAGAGAGAGTGAATAGAGAGAGAAGACACAGCATTTGCTAGGTTGATCCATTGCAAGTGAAAGTTGAGGAGAATTTCCAGGATGAAGGGGAAGAAGTCCCAGAATGACAAAAAAAGGTGCATCAGGCCTGGACAGCATCTATTATAGAATGAAGCAGGACAGAGGCCTCCAGGAAACTCACCTAAAGAAAAAAAAATTATAGATAATCTGATATATTTGATCTTATTAAAAGAGCTTTACACCCTTTTTTAACACTTTGGAATAAATTAATGGTAGATATAGAAACAAGTGAGTAAATGAAAAATAAAATACTATCATTTCCAGGAGAAACAAAATGTTGTATGAGAAAGAAACTCTAATACTATATGGGCCAGCTATGACTAGTAGGTGCCTCCATAGCCTTGTATTGCTATGGAGAAAGGGGTTTTGGGGGAGGAACTGGTATTGGCACACTTATTTCTTGATTTTGCAATTCTAGACATCGTCTATTGACTTACTATGGAAATTTAGGATTGAGATCTTTTACACCCTTTAAATCTCATGGTTTCCTCCCTCTCCCCACAATTCATGTTTCTTTCTCATAATTTTTTATTAAATCTATATTTGATGCTTTCCATTATTATTATATTAGATAGAAAGAGAAAAACATGGACATCATCATCCCTTCCCCTTCTTGCCTTGAACACAGATGTTATGGCTGGAGCTGTGTTTCCCCTCATCATATCCTGAGTTCTAGACAAATTACTGCACATCCCACTTCAGATGACGTGGCAAACGTGCAATTTATTACATAATTTATTTACAAAGAATACTAATGATATACTACATCTCTGAATAATTCTGGAACATCAAAGTACATTGACAAATTTTACTTCAAAAAAATTTAAATATTTAAAATGTATTTAGTCAGGTAGATTAGAAAGAGAGGCAAAGGGAAGAATAAGCAAAAAGAATGGGATACGTGGAGATAAGAGAAGAAAAAGGAACAGATTATTTCCATGTCCCTGGACACAATGTATGGAATTTCATAATTTTCCTAATCCTTCGTTATCTCCCAGAAAGTAGGCCTATCTCTAAAGATAAACCAAAGTGCTAGAGTACTTCAGAAGAATTCCAAGAATATCTAAAGCTGCTTCTGTCTTAGTGCTTATTTCTCCCATTTTCCAAGCAGTGCCATCAAATTAAAATTTGAGGAAATGTAAATATTCTTACAGCTGTCAAAGTGTTTATGTTTTAAAATGGATATTTTAAATCCCATTCAACTACAAAGCATTGTGAGACAGTTTCCATGGTTACTTCTATTAACTCCAGCAGCCATAAGACATTCAGCAAGCTACTTAAAAAAATTAGTGCCATCAAGCATTTTTAAAAAATTTTTTAGAAATGTTTATCTTGACAACTAATCATCTCTGTTGTATGATGATAATAATGCTGAAAACTCAGCAGATGTGTTAAATTCAATGAACAATGTACAGCATTCACTAAGAAAAAGCATATCTAAATTTATTTTACTTTTATTCTCCATTGATTATACTTGTGACTTAATTTCTATGTGGTATGCTGAACACACATATATTTGCCTGTCAGAGTATATTAAAAAAGATCAATGTGAATTAGTCAACATCTTCACTTTTTATGGTAGCTTTTAAATATTTCATTCCTTAAATAAATCCAGACTTTGTATTTCAGGAAATTAATCCCTCAAAATGAAACTATATCTCAAAAACAAAACCTCATAATCTTATAATTTAAATACAATAATCATACCAATAAAATGAAAATACACCTTAAAAACAAAACCTCATAACCTTACAATGCAAATATAATAATCATACCAACAAAGTAATTAAAAAATAAATTAAGACATAAAATAATGGTGTACAAATTATTTTCCCTAAATCTTTTCTCCCATACTTTTTTTTTTTGCAAGTAGTACTAAAAGGCTTTTAATAAAATAATATGACAACCTTTCTCACTGTTCCCCTGATCTCTTTCACACAGGTAACCACTTTGACTATAGTAGTTATTTCTTTATTTTCTGTCATGACACATCACCAGATTTCTAAATAATATGCATATTCTGTTATTTTTTTTATTCAACAGTTTTAGATTTCATTTATTGTTTTCCTATAAGGGCATATGAGGATTTTTACCTTCCTTATTTAAACTGCTTTATTTTACTTTTCAACAGAGTTACTTAACTATACAAAAACTGTAATAATTTTGGAGGACTTTATAATTTAGTATTTAATATGCCTTTGAAGAATACCATGAGTATGATTCCTTTGTTGTTTGCATGTTTGTATGTTTGGCTTCTCCTGCATGATACTGCACTATTATTCACTCTTCATGTAAATAAATCTGAAAAAACATTTTTAATTAAAACATACTCAGGTTTCAAAATGGAGAAGAAAAAAAGGAGACTGGTAAATAGAGATAAGAACACATTATCAAGAAAAATTTTTCACGACAAGCAAATGCTTTTCTCCCCACACATCACCTACATTCAAAACCAACTACTTTGCTTATATTTTATATGAGAATAAATAGCTATTACAAAAGAATTCTTTGTCACAGTGTCTTATTCATATATAGAAAATCACTAAGATGAGACTTATAATATTCTATTACTCTTCTGGTTCCTGATATTGTTTCTAAGTCAGGAATGGAATGACTTCTGGGTCCAAAAACCCCTCAAATTATAAAATAGTCTCATAGATTCCATACTTCATTTTGAAATATAAATCCATAATCTGAAGATTAGGCAGATTTTAGAATAGACTTTTATAAGTACATATATGTTTAAAGATTAGAAAATCACATTTCCCACTCAAATTAGAGTAACTATATAACAAGTAGAGGTACTCTATACTCTTAGCAATAAGAAAGAGAGGGACGGAGGGAGGGTGGAGGGAGAAAAAGGAAGGGAAAAGAAGAGAAAAGGAAAAGGAAAAAAAGGGAAGGAAAGATAAGAAAACTCTCTTTAGTCATGGCTACTTTAGCTCTGTTAATTGCACAGAAGTCACCGTTATAAAGACAGGATTTGCTCCTCCCAGCATTGTAAGCCCCTCATCAGCACTGTTTGGATATTTTTCATTTTTTGTATTCTTTTGTTATCCTCAGCAAAATCATTCATACAAAATAGACTCAATGAAGTCAAAAACATAAGTACCATAGTCTGCTAAATAGAAGAAGCATGATTGGAAGAAAGACCACTGTTCTAGTTAGCTCAGGCTACTAACAAAATACCACAACTGGGTGACAACAGAAATTTATTTCTCATAGTCTGAAGATTGGAGAGTCCAAGATCAAAGCACCAGCAGACTCTTTGTCTGGTGAGAACCTGCTTCCCAGTTCATAGACAGCTGTCTTGCTATGTCCAACATAACAGAAGAGATGAGGGGGCTCTCTGGGGTCTCTTATAAGAACACTAATCTCATTCATGAGGGCTCCACCCTCATGACCTAATCATTTCCCAAAGGCACCACCTCCAAATAACACCACTTTGGGCATTAAGCTTCAACATAAGAATTTTGTGGGGACACAAACATTCAGTCCATAACAACCACTAACCTTTGCTTCAAAGGACCTGAATTCAAGTTTCATCTCTCTAATTGGGAGCTGAGTGACACTACCCACACTAATTTCAGTTTCCTTGGATGTAATGGTGATAGTATCTGCTTAGAAGGGTTGCTGTAAATACTATAATATTTGAAGATACCTGGGCTCACAGAATTATTCTCCTCTAAAACTATCTTCTTTCTTCCCTCCTTTCTCTCAAATTTGTAATCCAAATTTTGTGGCTTCAAATTCAAGTTGTCTTTAAATTTCAAATTGTCTCCATCTAACAAAGTATTAAAATGTTTCCAGCAATTAGTATCAGTTGATACTGACTGAGAATCAACTTGGTATTGTACTCACTCTTCTGGAGGTTGGGCAGTAGATTTGATAATCTACAGAATAAAAACAGGCAAGATGATAACTATCATCTCGGCAATAGCGGTTACTAAAGGCTAGCATATAAATATATGCTCACCTGGAAACTTGTAGATTTAATAAATTCAAGGACCATAGTAAACAGAGTATAACCAAAGTCATCTGAAACTTCATGCACAAACTTTAAAGCCCAAAGTTCTAGTACTTTTTGTTTCCTTATGGAAGGGTACCCCAGTTGGAATCATCAGAGATAAACTTGTATTTTTCTTTTTTTTTTTAAGATTTTATTTATTTATTTGACAGAGAGAGACAGCGAGAGAGGGAACACAAGCAGGGGGAGTGGGAGAGGGAGAAGCAGGCTTCCCGCCGAGCAGGGAGCCTGATGCAGGGCCGGATCCCAGGAACCTTGGATCATGACCTGAGACGAAGGCAGATGCTTAAGGACTGAGCCACCCAGGTGCCTCTAAACTTGTATTTTTCATTGCATTTCTTTCATTGGGCCTCATTTGATGCATTTTCTTATTTCTCTTTTCACCAAGGAAAAGGTATAATTTTCCCATTTCATTGCCCTCTACAATAATTTATATTACTGAATATAATAATTTTATTGCTGAATATTTCATGAGATGCATTTCATATGTTAAGTTAAAACACAGGCATGCCTTGACATGCACATATTCTTACTGTTATCTCATTGTCCTTTCTAATATAAACATTATTTCTCATGAAAAAGTACTAAGTATCATTTATTAAAATGTATATCAGTGCATAGTTTTTCTCTCACATAGGATCCATATCTATTTGCCTTTGAAAAATACATATCTGGTAATTATTAGACACTCAGAATGCTTATTGATTTGAATAAGAATTCAGGTATATATGTTTTCTCTACAATTTTATTTATATTAATTTCATCTTTAGATCAGAGTTTCTTAAACTTGACACTACTGACATTTGAGCCAGATAATGCTAAAGAGTCTACTTGTGTACTTTAGGATATTAAGGAGCTTTCCTAGTCTCTACCCTCCAGATGCCAATGGAATTTCATCCCAGTTATTCCCCCAGTTATTCACCCCAGATATTGCCAAATGTCACCTCAGAGGCAAAATTGTCCTCATTTGAGAACCACTGGTTTAAATAAATGAATCTAAGTTGCCACCTTTAATAAGAAAATGTAACCATCAGAATGCTAAAAAGTATAACGCCTATAATTCAAAGTAGCTTAAACATGTAAGAAATATAGCTACCAAATCACATTTAATTATCTACACACGCTTTTTGTGTCTGTACAGTATGAATAATGCAGTGAAATATAAGGTATAATAGTATACTTACCACAAAAGCATTTCCAGACTGTAGGAAAACTTATCAAACTAACATTTGTAAAAGTATTTTGAAAGAATAAGATGTCTGACAAACTATACATATTGCATACAACACTGTCCCCACAAGACTCAGCAACAAGAATGACCAACAAAATCACCAACATTTCTGCAATCAATGAATTCTTTTTTTTTTTAAGATTTTTACTTATTTATTTGACAGATAGACACAGCGAGAGAGGGAACACAAGCAGGGGGAGTGGGAGAGGGAGAAGCAGGCTTCCTGCTGAGCAGGGAGCCCCATGCGGGGCTCGATCCCAGGACCCTGGGATCATGACCTGAGCCGAAGGCAGACGCTTAACGACTGAGCCACCGAGGCACCCCTGCAATCAATGAATTCTGCTGTAAAGTTGAACAACAAATTTCCTGCTAATCCATCTGCTGTTAAAGACAGCATTTTTCAGTCTCACTTAATAACTTTCTAATTCTTTTTTAGCTTGTAAATTCAAACCACAATGAACTTGTCCTACAACAGATCTAGATGTCCTCTACAGAATTTCACATACATGGTTTTATTTATACTAGAATTTCCTTTGCCTCATAGAAAAAAAAAGTACAAAAACAAAGTTCCCAGATGTTCCTTAGCTTTTATACTCCAATTAATCTGTTCTCTTCCTTCAAACATAAATTATTCCATGTACAATTATTCTTAGCATCAATTATCTGAGCTATTCTCCTAATATTGTTTATCTTCTCCAGAGTTTCAATTAGTCTTCTGAGAAAACAGTATGAGCCTCATGTTTATTCTTTAAATTACTGTCCTGGAACAAACTGACAATATCTAGCATTATAACTCTAAAAACGGAAAATAAGAAAACATATCCCTTCACCACAATGTTTTTCTTAAATCAAATGCTTACTTTGTTATTATTCAAATGATAAAATAAAGATTTAACTCATTTAATGAAGTGTTTTGTTTTTAATCTGGAAGATGTTAGATGAATATTTAAACAAGTTCTTCTGCTCTACCTATAATAAAATAGCTCTTCTCAGATAACTACCCCCAACAAGAAAAAAAGAAAAATCATAAATGTTGGATAAACTGAACAAAAGCAAACAAATAAACAAAAACAGAATTTTGAATATATCAAAGAAAATCAAAGTAGACAAGGAGTCAAAATGCTTTGGAGAAAGGAAAACTCATAGAGGTGGGCCAATAGTTTTTACTGTTTTCCTCTTAAGGCATTTGATTATTCATAAGCTGCATAAGGCAAAAGGCCAGGAAGCCAAACAGAATATAAAACTTAACAGGATAAAATCTAAGCAGAGATTTCTACAGTCTCACTGTGCTGCAGAGATTAAGTATTAGAATCCAGGGACTGCCAAGAAGAAAAAAGCCCCAGTAAACATCCCCTGAAAACCCTGAAAAGCTATACTTTAGGAAAAGAGACAAAACAAACAAAACCAGGTCTAGGAAAAACTGAATCCAGTTCTAAATCCTCCAACGATGGTTGCAACATGGTGATATACTCTGACAAAAACGAATTTAATCCTCCCCCAAAAGATATCATCATCCAGGGACACCTGGGTGGCTCAGTCAGTTAAGCGTCTGCCTTCGGCTCAGGTCATGATCCCACGGTCCTGGGATCGAGTCCTGCATCAGTCTCCTTGCTCAGTGGGGAGCCTGCTTCTCCCTCTCCCACTCCCCCTGCTTGTGCTCTGTCTCTCTCTGATAAATTTAATAAATAAAAATCTTTTAAAAAAAAGATATCATCATCCAGAACTTCTACCATGTTTCACTCTTAATGTTTGGCTTACAAACAAACATTACAAGGCATGCCTGAAGAACAAACCAAATGATTAAAAATCAAAAGACAGAAAGGGGATAAAGGTAGAAACATACCTACAAGAAATCCAGATACTGTAATTTTCAAACATGGATTTTAACTAAATATTTTCAATACATTGAAGAAAACAGATGAAAATATATAGACTTTCACCATAGAACTAGAATTTATAAAGAAGAATAAAATGTAAATTTTAGAAATGAACATACAATAATAGAAAAAACAATCTCTTAGATAGATTTAACAACAAACTAAACAAAAAAACAGAGCATTAGTGAATTGGAAGATAGATCAATAGAAAATATCAAGACTGAAGCTTATAGAAATGAAAAGCTAAAAACCAGAAAAGTTTTAGAAACTTATAAGTCATTCACTGTAGATCTAACACATGCATTTAGAGTGCCACAAAGAAGTAAAAAAAAAAAAAAAAAAGACGAAGGGCAATATTTGAGCAGAATATTATGAAATTTTTCCAAAACTAATGAAAGACTTTAAAAAGCCACAGATTCATTGCATTTTACCAAGAAACAACAAATTAGGCACATTACAAAAAGAATCCAAAAATCAAAGATAAGGAAGAAAAGAAGAAAACTTAAAGGTTGTCAGAGTGATGAGAGGATATTACCTTCAAAAAGGAAATAAGACCATCAGGAGCGCCTGGGTGGCTCAGTCGTTAAGCATCTGCCTTCGGCTCAGGTCATGATCCCAGGGTCCTGGGATGGAGCCCCGCATCGGGCTCCCTGCTCCTCGGGAAGCCTGCTTCTCCCTCTCCCACTCCCCCTGCTTGTGCTCTCTCTCTCTCTGTCTGTCTCTCTCTCTGTCAAATAAATAAAGTCTTTAAAAAATATCTTCTAAAAATAAAGAGAAAATATAGATATTTCAAATAAATAAAAACCAAGGGAATCTGACACCCAGCAGACCTGAGCTAGAAATAAATACTGGAAGGAATTCTTCCTGAAGAAGAAAAGTGATCTCAGATTAAGGCATGGAAATGAGGAAGGAATGAAAAGTACAGAAAAAGATAAAAAAATACATAGGTGAATTGAAATGAATATTGACTATATAAAATAATAGTAATAATGTTTGATGGGTGGGAAAATATATATAGAATTAAACAACAGAAAAAGAACAAATGGCAAACAATTAAATAGTGTTAAACTGTTCTAAGATCATTTCAATTTTGTCAAAGTGGAAAAACACTAATTTATCATAGATTCCAGTATATCAAGGGCATATGAAGTAATTACTAGGGAAGTAAATGAAAGGACATACAGTTAACCAGATAATGTGCAGGAAGGAAAGCATGAAAGAGAAAAAAAAATAGATAATACAAATAGAAAACCAAGAGTTATAGTACAAATTTCAACCCAAACATATCATAATTACATTAAATAATAAACAGAATAAATGTCATAATTAAGACAGAGATCATCAAACTGAGTAAAAAAAAAATATGAATTTATTGAAAACGTGAAAAAAATAACGTTGCATTGAAAGAAAACATTTTTGCAATGTGAATGGGACATTTTGTTTATGAAAAGATGAATAAATGTTGTTTGGTAAAGCAAAGAAATACAGTTCCCCAAATAAACTTATGGGAACATTTTGGCACAAGTCCATTCTTTCTTAATTGCTACTATTGGCCCACATCAATTCAATTTTGTTTCCTGTGGGTCTTTCATACATCAAGCTAACTCCCTGATGATTTCTGCTTTTCTCCTAGACTGCTAGCTGTGACAAAATATTTCACTCAGCAGGGACTCAGATGCTGGGATACATTTGACTTGTCAACACTGAGCATTCAGATATACATTAAAAATAAACTTCAGCATATCTAAAAACTAACTCTTACTGGATAAATTCTGCAGGAAGCACTTATAAGACTAAAAAAAATGCAAAGGCTATAGTTAAGGAAAGCGATACTATGTAAAACATCTAAGAAACACCAGTACACATTCACCTCCAGATTTCTATATTCAGTTTCTAAAACAAATTAAGCATGTAATAAATAAAAACCCATGAAACTAAGGGAACATCAAGCAATATGTTTAGAAACACATGTAAATAGATTCAAATAAAGATGACATTTAAAACAAACAAACACAACACCTGGGAGAATCTGAGACCTCATATAAGACTTTATACCAACCCATTATATTAGCCCTGAATTAGCATTTTAAAAAAACAAAGAAATTAGTGATATGCATTTCAAACTAGTAGGAGGTATGAGAAGTTTCTCCATCTCATAGAAATAATCTATATAGATAAAGTTCCAAAAGCTTATTTCAAACTCGAATGCTTCTTAAATTCATATGAAAATAAACAGCATAAATATGTAGACCAAAATGTTAATTTTATTAGTATTAGTTCTTTCCTTATATCTCTCCCCTCAAATATCATTTAAGAATATTCATGCACAAATTTTTTTTAGAGTCATTTAATGATTATATGAGTACCATCCAATAAAGGAAAAAGATTAGGAAAAATATAAAAGTACTATGTGAAAATGTGTGAAAAGTTGAAAATATAAAAACAAGACCTTATTGATTTTTTAGGTATTTTCCAGTTTGATTAGAATCAAGTCCCCAGAGGGGCGCCTGGGTGGCTCAGATGGTTAAGCGTCTGCCTTCGGCTCAGGTCATGATCTCAGGGTCCTGGGATCGAGTCCCGCATCGGGCTCCCTGCTCCTTGGGAGCCTGCTTCTCCCTCTGCCTCTCTCTCTGTGTCTCTAATGAATAAATAAATAAAATCTTTAAAAAAAAAAAAAAAAAAGAATCAAGTCCCCAGGGCGCCTGGGTGGCTCAATCATTAAGCATCTTCCTTCGGCTCAGGTCCCTGGGTCCTGGGATGGAGCTCCACATCGGGCTCTCTGCTCAGCGGGAAGCCTGCTTCTCCCTCTCTCACTCCCCCTGCTTGTGTTCCCTCTCTCGCTGTCTCTCTCTCTGTCAAATAAATAAATAAAATCTTAAAAAAAAAAAATAAGAAGCAAGTCCCCAGTGAAGTTAATACTTCTGCATTCTTTACAGTGTAAAAAGGTAGAAGTGAATGGGGGGATGGGGGAATAAATTTAGGAAAATCAGTAATAATATGATTTTTTATTACACAATGTTTAATTAGGTACTAAGATAAAATCATAATGGTTATGTATTTTAGCTCTCATTAGGTAAACATTAGCTTATATCAGGAAGTGAAACATTTAAGGCAAGAAGAGAAGTTCTGAAGTTAAAATTGTCTTTTGCTTGGTTCATTCATTTCAGACTTGCTGTAATTATAGATAATGGGAGTAGTGGTGCTTCCTGTTTGGGAGTACTCTAAAGGTCACTTAGAACTAAGGTAAGGGCTGAGGAAATGAAGAACAGGAGACTCACAGGAGGACATTCTTTTTCAAGATTCAGAGTGATGGAGAGAAAATGGTCAATCGGAATCCAGACAGAATTAAGCGGAAAAGAGTTGCCTAAAGCTGGTTGCTCGGTGTTGCCGTTAACTGAGATCTCAGCTCCAAAGGATACCTGTAGGATATCTTGACCAAGAGGGCCTCACCCTTACCCTCAGCTTGACTAAACTTTAGACGGGATTTTTGCTGACTACAGGTCTCTGCTCACCTAGTTCTTAAGACTATTTACTTGCAGTTGTAAATTCTTCCTCTATCCTTTTGAGATTTAAATCTTCTACAACCCAGGAAGGTCTTAAGCACCTAGAAGCCAACCCTGTACTCGGTGAGAGTGTGGGAGCCTTATTTAGATAAACACCAATTAGCAAACATAGATGGCCTGATCGCATTGATCAACCTTTCCACTGTCAATTATCTGATAGTTTTCCACTAGCTTACCCCAGTGCTCAAAACCTCTCCCACCTTCTGTTTCAAAAGACTTAAGTTACATTTTCTCCCCACTATTGCAATAGTCTTAAAGTCTTCCTTATCTGTTGAACATATCTGGTGCAGTATTTCCTTCCCACCATGGTCCTACTCAATTACGAGCATAAGAGAAATACATGTGTATTCCTCAATAAATAAGCAAGCTGAAGTGCCAAAAATGTAGATAGAAATTATGGAATTAACATTTCGTTCTGACAGGAGTAAGAGCAGTCAATACACTATCACCCAGGGGTCCTACTATGTTTTAACTAGAAACCACTTTAAGTTAAAAAAATCATTTCAAATCTTCCTTCTCATTATCACAAGGTATCACTTTTGTGACCCAAACCTTTCTTTTTCAATGTTTGAGAGATGTAATTTTTTTATTGAGTTATAATTGACATACAAAAAGCTGTACATATTTAATATATACATCTTAATGAGTTTGCAGAATACACCCATGAAACCATCACCATATACAATGCAGCAAATTTAACATCACCTTGAAAAGTTTCCTCCCTCCCTCTTTTATTTTTTTTTGATAAGAACATTTAATATAAGATCTACCTTCAACAAATACAGTATTATTAACTATGTGCACTATGCTGTACTGTAGATTTCCAAGACTTCTTTAGCTTGCAGAAGTGAAACAATGTACCCTTTAACCAACATCTCCCTGATTCCTACTCCCCCAGGTCCTGGTAGCCACCATTCTACTCTCTGCTTCTATGAGTTTTATGATTTAAGATTCCTAATATAAGTGAGATCATGTAGCATTTGTTCTTCTGTGTCTGGTTTATTTCACTTATAATGTCTTCCAAGCTTACCCATGTTGTAGTAAATGCAGGATTTCCTTCTTTTTAAAAACTGAATAATATTCCATTGTATGTATATACTATAATTTCTTTATTCATTCATCTATTGATGGAGATTTGGGTTGTTTCTATATCTTGACTATTGAATAATACTGCAATGAAGATGGGAATGAAGATACCCTTTGAAATACTGATTTTGTTTCCTGCAGATATATACCCAGATGTGATAGATTGCTGGATCATGTTAATTTTTTAATTTGTTGAGGAACCTCCATGCTGTTTTCCATAGCAGCTGCACCAACTTACATTGCTACCAACAGTATACAAAAGTTCCCCTTTCTCCATATCCTCAACACTTGTTATCTTTGGTTTCATTATAATTGCTAACCTAACAGGTGTGCAATGATATCTCATTGTGGTTTTGATTTGCATTTCCCTCATGATTATTGATTTTGAGCACCTTTTCATGTACTAGTTGACCATTTTTATGTCTTCTTTGGAAAAATGTCTATTCAGTTCCTTTGCCCATTTTTAATTGGATTATTTGTTTTTTGCACTTGAATTGTATATGTTCCCTTTATATTTTGGATATTAACCCCTTATCAGATATAGGCTTGCAAATATTTTCTCCTGTTCTGCAGGTTGCCTTTTCATTTTGTTAATGGTTTCCTTTGCTGCACAGAAGCTTTTTTAGTTTGATGTGCCCCCATTTGTTTATGTTGCTTGTGTTGCCTGTGCTTTGATATCATAGCCAAGAAATTATTGCCAAAGCCAATGACAAGAAGCTTTTCCCCTATGCTTTCTCCTAGGAGTTTACACTTTCAGGTCTTATTTTTTTAATATCTTGTAAAATACTTCAACAAACATTGTAACATTAAATGAACTAAATCGAACAGCAAACTATTCTATTTCAAATCTGTCTTAGGTTGGGATTTTCTAAGACAATTTTGTGATGCCTGTGCAAATGAAACATATTATTTTATAACCACCCATTTAAAAAAAAAAAAACTTTAGTTCTATTTTAATGTATCAAAATTCAATAATGAGTAGGTTGAATTTCAAAAGTCTTTCTTGAAGGTAGTACAAAGAGCGGATTTGTTTAAATATCGTGTAACACAATTCATCATGTTGCTTGAATTAACACTGGTATGTTCTTAGTTTTTAGGTTCCTTTTCACCTTCATTGTTACATCTGGTATTTTTATGCCAGAAATGTCTAATAGATAGCATATCTATCCTGGACATATGTTGCTGTAATGCATAGATGAGTTCTCAATATTGAGTCTTCAAATATATTTGATACACTATAGGGCTCATATAGAACCCTTTCTAGACTAACACAACTGCCTCATTAATCTTACTCTGAATTACCTTCACTTAAGAAAGTTTTGCACCACAAGGTGGCATCCTTGTTTCTATTTGGAAAATTTTAAGTACCTCTAAGAGTTCAAAATAATTATTCTATTTTGGTTCCTGACCAATCGTGAAACCCTCTATCAGACATCATTTCTTCATTTACCTAATACTTCACCCATTCAACAAACAAGCCAAGCCAATCAGGCTTTTTTCATTACACCACTGAAAACACAACCATGAAGGTTGCAATGACCTCTATGTTGTTAAATCCAATGATCAATTGTCTATCTTCATCTCACTACCCTCCCAGCAGATTCTTGGCACCAAGGATTACTCTCTTCTCATTGAAACATTTTCTTCACTTGGCTTCCATCATACCACACACTGCTTTCCTCCTATTTCTTTGTTTATTCCTTCTTAGTCTCTTGTTGAGTCCTGCCTACTTTCTAATTGCTGGGAGCCCCTTTGGCCTTGGGGCTCTACAATTGCCTGTTCAGTCTATTGCTTTAAACAACATATCTCCTGCCCTGGCATCTGACTTGGAAGCTGAAGAGGCTTTCTTTTGATAGAAGCACTGAAGTTTGGGTTGGTAGAAGGAGAAGGAGATGAATTGGCCAAGGGGAGAAGAGTTGCATTTTCCTTTGGTGAACAGGATGAAAAAAGGGATAAATATGTGAAAAAAAAGCTGTGATCAGAGAAAAGTGAGAAGTCTGGTGTAGGCTGAAAATGATTGGTAAGGTAGGTGTAGCTATATTGAGAAGAACTTTGATTTCCAGCCAAAGAAACTGGACTTTATGCTGAAGACAGTAAGTAATTATCAGAGGTTCTTAAATAGGGCAAAGATGTGATCATTAATATAAATATATGTATAACAAAACGAACATTTAGATCCTTGTGCTTTATGAGTTAAGAATTTCATTTTTGAGAAAAATCAATTTGCAAAAATAGAATTGACCAGGAAAAAATAAGTCCAAGAGTATCAATAATGAATAATACAAAATGTTTATAATGAGAAATTTTATAAATAAGTTATATTTTTGTTATCCAATGTTTAAAGTTGACCCATCCAAACACAAAAGAAAAGAAAATGCATTATTTCATGCATCATTACACTGATAGTTAGTTTATTGAAAATTTACTCTGTGCAAAGCACAATAGATTCTTTATGTATATAGTATATCACATTTAATTTTCAAGTATTTTTTGCCAATTCTTGGTATACCTGTTAGTGGATTCATTCCCTGCCCTTCTTCTAGTCTTTTGTCTACTGGCTTCCAGCTAAGTTTGGCCTTTGAAAGACACTGACAGGAGACTAGAAGACACACAGAAGAGAGAAACCAGAGTATTTCCCCCCACCTTCTAACTTAAGCACCATCTCCTACAACTGTTGGTCTCCTATTTGACTTCAGGCCCCTCTGATTCAGCCCACTGGTATCACTTAAACTGGGTGACCTTAGCTTATAGGCCGCTCTATTTCCTCATTTTCCTTTTGTCCTCCTTGTTGGCATAATTTCTGGGTTGCTTAGCTTTTCCTTGTTTTACTTTTCATTTCATCTAGGACCCAGGTTACCAATGCCCTAAATTAAACTCCTTCTATTTTTTTTTTTTAATAAAAAGATTTCTCTTTTCCAGGTAAAATGATTTGTTTTTCTTTTAATTGATGTTTTATTATCTCCTACTAGGCAAATAAAGACCACAAAAATTCAACGTTTAATTTGCCCAAGGTCACACATAATAATTAAGTAGAAGCAGAATGACAATTTGTACTAGGATCTTCCCAACTCCTAAATTGCTCTTATCACACTACACTGCCTCTTTCTTTTATCATTACTATGATAAAATAATAGGTAATCTCATATTCTAATAATTTAGGTATTTTAAGATATTGCAAAATAAATAATCACTCCCTCCTTTTTTTTTTTAAAGTAAACTCTATGCCCAACGTTGGGCTTGAACTCATGACCCCAAGATCAAGAGTTGTATGCTCTACTGACTGAGCCAGCCAGGTGTTCCACACTCCTTTTTAATCGATTAATTATTTACTTTTAAAAGTTGTGAGACAAATATTTTAAAATAGCAAGAATCACAGAACATGGAACAATCATGAAATGTTTTTCAACATATCCTTGTATTTCTGCACAAGATAATATTAAGTAATGAGATATTTTTTACATTGTCTTTCTGATCTCTGATGTTAACTATCTCTTTTCTTTTCAAACATTTCAACAAATCAGGACTCCATCCAGAATGAAGATCAGAAAAGGAGAGAGTTGTGCCCTCAGCCAAGTTGCATGAGCATGAACGAGTAATTGTTTCAAAGGAAAAAGGTGTCTGAATCTCACTTTCTTATCATCTATCCTAAGAAAGAGATGATTAATCCCTCAAAATAGTCAATAAATATTTTCCTGCACACATAATACCTGCTGGGCACATTTCTAGGCACTTGGAATACGGTAACAAACAAGATAGGCACAGATGCTTGTGTTCATGGAACTTACATTTTAGAGAGAGGAGACAGACAAACAATAAGCATAATTAAACCAATTGCATAGCATGTTAAATGGTAAAAAGTTATATGGAAAAAGAAAAAAATACATCAGGATAAGGAAGATGAAGAAAGCAGAGTGAGAATAGGTTGTAGGTTTAAATTAGGTAACCAGGACAGGCTTTACTGAAAAGGTGACATTTGAGCAAAGGCTTGAATGAGGAGTTAGCATGAGGACATCTGACAGAAGGGGTTTCAGGACAGGTAAGAATCAATGCAAAGAGGAGAACAGATTTGGCATTTTGAGAAACAGCAAGGGGACCATGTGACTGGAATAGAATGAATAGTGTAATTATTACTAAGAGATGGGGTTTGAAGTGATGGGGGGAGGAAAAATCATGTACCACTTTGTGGGATATTGAAAGGACTCTGGCTTTTACCACCCAGAATTTGCAGCAGAGGAAAAACATGATCTGATTACTATTTTTAAAGGACAATTTTGGCTACAGTAGTTAAGACTAGACTTTAGAAGATGAAGAATAGAAGCCAAGATCAGTTGGGAGGCTATGACTATGAACCAGGAGAGAGATGATGGTGGCTCTGACCAGTTCTGTGTCAGCAGAGTTAGAGGAAAGTGATTGGACTGAATTCTAGACATACTTTATTTTGAAGCTCATTTCAGCAGGATTTCTTATTGGATTAGATGTAAGGTATGAGAAATAAAAAGAGTACTAAATAATTTATATGTGAATTCCGTCAAATTAAATGAAATCTCTGCAGCAGAATGAAGTGCAATGACACATATTGGAGGCTCTTACTTCTTTTTTTTTTTTTAAATAAAGAGAGAGAGAGAGCCCGAGCAGGGGGAGAGGCAGAGGGGGGGAGAGAGAGAGAGAGAATTACCAGCAGACTCTGCCCTGAGTGCAGAGGCCGATGCAGGGCTTGACCCCATGACCCTGAGATCAGGACCGGAGCCAGAATCAGGTGCTTAACTGACTGAGCTACCCAGATGCCCCTGGAGACTCTTACTTCTGACTCTACTTTCCATAACTCATATCAGCAAATGACAAAATGTGGAGAATTCTACTATTACCCCAAATACTGGGATAAACAAACTGAGAGGATGTCTTCTTTTACTTCTTACAAAGGACATTTATAAATGATCACTTAGAATAACAGTTAAAACATGGGTCACCTGGGTGGCTCAGTCATTTGAGCAACCACCTCCTGGTTTCAGCTCAGGTGGTGGTCTCAGGGTTGTGTGATGGAGCCCCTCATGGGGTTTGAACTCAGTGCGGAGTCTGCTAGAAATTCTCTCCCTCTCCCCCTCCCCTCCCCTCCTCTCTCTCTCTCTCCCTCTCTCTCATAAATAAATAAAATCTTAAAAAAAAAGGAATAGTTAAAACAGACAGAATGAAATGTGGAGGTGACTTCTTAAAGAACTGAAGGTTTCATTGATAGTCATTAAAGTAAAACCTGGAGTGGTAGGTCAAGAGGGGGAACCTTGATATATTCCACAATGGGAATGGGAAATAGCTCCCCAACTAAATAAACTGAACTGCAGTTAACAGACATTCAAAAAATCCCAGAATGTAAAACAGATTCTAAGTTTTTAAAAAAAGTACTAACAAAAACAAAAACTGAACATTCCCTCAGCTGAGCTTATCCCTATTTCTGTATGTTCCCAGTCTATAGAAAAAGTATATATAAATAAAATAAAATAACCAGTCTTTAACTTTAGCTCATTGGAAAGAACAACTGGCCTTAGGTACAGTATGAAAAGAACAAAAAAAATCATACAGGCTCCATGGGGCACCTGGGTGGCTCAGTCGTTAAATGTCTGCCTTCGGCTCAGGTCATGATCCCAGGATCCTGGGATCGAGCCCCGCATCGGGCTCCCTGCTCCTCGGGAAGCCTGCTTCTCCCTCTCCCACTTCCCCTGCTTGTGTTCCCTCTCTCGCTGTGTCTCTCTCTGTCAAATAAATAAAATCTTAAAAAAAAAATCATACAGGCTCCAGCAGAGCACAAATATACCACTTTGTCTGATCTGCTCACACAAGGTTAAGAGGAAAAGAAATAGCATGGCACCTATACAGGTAGTGTAGAGCTACAAATTCTCCTCCCCAAAAAAGAAAAGGTGAAAACTAAAGAAATATGAGTAAGTCAACCAGGAAAATAACATAACACGAGGAACAGATAAAATGCAAAAAAATATTTTTTTCTTAAAATGTATTAATTATGAAGCCTCAAAGAAGAGCAGTGTGAGGGGCACCTGGGTGGCTCAGTCGTTAAGCGTCTGCCTTCGGCTCAGGTCATGGTCCCAGGGTCCTGGGATCGAGCGCTGCATCGGGCTCCCTGCTCCATGGGAAGCCTGCTTGTGTTCCCTCTTGTGTTCCCCTGCTTGTGTTCCCTCTCTCGCTGTCTCTCTCTCTCTGTCAAATAAATAAAATCTTTAAAAAAAAAAAAAAGAATAGCAGTGTGATAGTTCATTCTATGTGTCACCTGGACTAACCACAGGGTACCCAGATTAAATATTCTTTCTGGGTATGTCTGTGAGTGTCTCTAGATGAAATTAACACTTGAATCTATGGATTCAGTTGACTGCCTTCCCCAGTCTGGGTGGGCATCATTCAATCTGTTCAAGGCCTGAATAAAACAAAAGGCAGAGGGATGAGGAATCCCCCCCTTCCCAAATGACTGCTTGAACTGGGACATTGATCTGCTCTGGATGCTCCTGTTTCTCTGGCCATCAGACCAACACTGAATTACACCAGTGGCTTTCTTAGTTCTTCAGCTTGTAGACACAGATCATGGGACTCCTCAGCCTCCATAATTGCATAAGCCAATTCCTTTTTCTTTCTATAGATCCTATTGATGGCCTTTCTCTAGAGAACCCTAATACATGCAGATTATAGGAAAATTTGATTTTAAAATGTCCAATATTGGGGCACCTGGGTGGCTCAGTTGGTTAAGCATCTGCCTTCAGTTCAGGTCATAATCCCAGGGTCCTAGGATTGAGCCCCAAATCGAGCACCCTGCTCATCGGGGAGCCTGCTTCTCCCTCTCCCTCTGTCGCTCCCCCTGCTTGTGCTCTCTCACTCTCTCTGTCAAATAAATAAATAAAATCTTTAAAAATAAATAAAGAAATAAAATGTCCAATATTGAGACCTACCCTAGTTATAATAAAGAATTTCAAAGATAAAGAATTATTCTAGAATATAGGCAGGAAGAACAAATTACCCACAAAAGAGAAAAATAAATAAGGCAACATTAAATTTCTACAGAGAAACATTAAATGCCATAAGATGATGGAACAATGTTAAAAAGTTCTAAAAAATGAAAGTGAGATCTAAGATTATTATATCAGCCAAGATGCTATTCAAATATAAAAGCAATTGTAAAATATACTTGAGCATAACTACTATTTCTTGGGTGTCTACTATGTGACAAGCCTGTTCTAAATGTTTTCAAGTGTTAATTTATCTTCACAACAACATTATGAGGAAGGTCCTATTATTCACCCAACTTTGCACATGAGAAAACTAATATATAATGAGATCATAAAATTGCTCAAAGTCCCACTTGAATCTAGACTCACTTGAATCTAGACTGTCTTGCTTCAAAGACCACTCATTAGCTATACTATCTCCCTTATAAAATAAAAAATAAAGAACTTAAATATTTGATGACTATAGCACCCATGAGCTTTTCCTAGTAAACAAAAATGAGAAAAAAAAAGATAAAATTCAGCCTAAAGCTAACAAAATAATAGGTGCCACTTTGCAAAGCAATGTAGTACAATTCACAGATAGAACATGTTAAGTAACTGTGCTGTGGTTCTCACACTGAGGGCTAATGTCCATGTATAATCAATAACAGAATGAAACAGATGCTTTGAAGAACATCACTGGAGTATTTACTCCTTTCTCCCCACCATAGGTAAGGGGAGAAAATATCCACTTTCAGCTCAAGCGAAGTGAAAAGGACTTCAAAAGATCAAACGAGAGTTTTATATGTGTCCTTTGAAGTTTGAGGAAATAAGGGTTTGGTCTCTGATATGTGCTTAAGAAACCTAAAAGCAAGAGGTTAGGCTCTCAACCTGGGGCCAGGGCAAAGGCAAAGAGACCAAATTACTTTGCAGGGTAAGCTGTGCTTTGAAATAAAGAACACATGATTTTTCTGGTGCAACCACTCTAAAAACAGTATGGAGGTTCCTCAAAAAGTTAAAAATAGAACTATCCTACAATCCAGCAATCACATTACTGGGTATTTACCCAAAGAATACAAAAACACAAAAAGAATTCAAAAGGATACATGCACCCCTATGTTTATAGCAGCATTATTTAAAAATAACCAAGATATGGAAGCAGCCCAAGTGTCCATCAATTGGTGAGTAGATAAAGAAAATGTGGTATAGCCATACAATGGAATATTATTCGGCCATAAAAAAAGAATGAAATCTTGCCATTTGCAGCAACATGAATGGAGCTAGAGAGTATTATGCTAAGTTTAATAAGTCAGTCAGAGGAAGACAAATACCATATGATCTCACTCATATGTGGAATTTAAGAAACAAGACAAATGAGTAAAGAAGGGGGGGGAAGAAAGAAAGAGAAAAAACAAGAGACAGATTCAACTATGGAGAATAGACTGATGGTTACCAGAGGGGAGGTGGGTGGGGGGATGGGTTAAATAGGTTAAAAAAGTACATTGTTGTGATGAGCACCAGGTGATATATGGAAGTATTGAATCACTATATTGTATACCTGAAAGTACTATAACACCATACGTTAACTCTACTGGAATTAAAATTAAAACTTTAAAAAAAAAGAACATATGATTTTCTTTCCATACAGTGAGAAGACACTTAGAAGGGAATCAGACAGGAGTTAAGAGCTCTACCTCAGGTAGAGCGTCAAGAAGTTTGACTGACGTTTGGAAGCAACAACAGATAGTTAATAGAACCATTGCTCACATAATTGTAACTGCAAATGGAAATTCCCAGTAGGAAAATATCTGACAAACTCTCAAAAGCTCCAAAAGGAAATTACCAGCACAGAGAAGTTGCCAAACCAGAAGTCAAGTCCAGATCAGTAGAATCCTAGTCACCCAAGACTGCATTTCCTCCTAATCCCCCCTTCCCCTGGACCCCGAATCTTTAGCTTTTGGGTGAGAGAGAAAAGGCAAAAGAGGTAGTCAACATGGGCACCTGGCTGGCTCAGTCGGTGACTCTTGATCTCTGGGTCATGAGTTCAAGCCCCACACTGGGTATAGAGATTAAAAATAAAATCTTAAAAAAAAAAAAGAGGTAGTCAATAAATGCAAAAAGGAGCCTAGAATGTGCCACCTCTCCCACCCCTCAGTCACTCTTCCAAAAGCAGACTTTAATTGGAAATGAAGCTCAGAGAGTTGATTATTTCAATGACAGGGACATTTTGTTATTGAAAGAAGATAGCTCTTGTGATTAAAAATGACGGCAGTCTCCACAGATAGTGGGCATAAAGGTCAGGAATGGGATGGGAAAGTCGTTTTCCATTTTACAGATTCATCAAATCATACTCCAATCAAAAACAGTTACACAGGGATGGATTGTGGGAAGCTTTGAGGATCCAGGACAAAGCAAGACTCATTTGCAAACAGAAATCTGCCTAGGTATAGGTGAAAGGGTATAACAACTGGTTGGAAAAGTCCCACACTGGCTGATATGTTTCGGTATTAAGCAGCTCCAAAAATATACACTTGCAATTCATTCAGAGGGTTTACAATACAGTAATTACAAAATTAAGCATGGTGTCAGTAATATACAGTTGACTCTCATTATTCATGAGTTCTGTATTTTTTAATTCATCTACTCACTAAAATTTATTTGTGGTGGTTTCACAGTGATTCATAGAGACATGGAAAGGCAAAAACCTGAGTCTCCCAACACACACGACCCCAGTTGAAGTTGAACAAGACAATATACTGCTTTTCTTCAACTTCCACATTTATAAGAAAGTGTCCTTCTCAGGGTTTACTTAGTGCTGTGTTCTCCACATTTTTTGTGCTTTTTCTTGGTGATTTCATGGTGTGAAATGGCCCCCAGACATAATGCTGAAGTGCCATCTGGTGTTCCTAAGCATAAGAGGGCTGTGATATGTCTTATAGAGAAAATACATGTGTTAGATAAGCTTCATTCAGGCATAAATTATAGTATTATAGTGTTGATAGCCATAAGTTCAACAATATATAGTAAGTAGATGTCTCTAAAAGGATCCCATGTAAAACAAGGATATGTATTGATCAGTTGAGGAAAATGTGACTACAGGCTCGCAAGTACAAGGACCTAACCCTGTATTCCCCTATGAGTAATGGTCAGTACTGGCAGCGACTATAGACCATAATTATCACAGATAACAATGATCAACTGTATCTACTCAGTATTTATGGAATATATTTGCCTTTGTGTTGTAATGTGAATGTGTAGGAAAGGAATCTTGAATCCACTCTGGGCTCACTCTCAGCACTTTAGGAAAAGGAACATGCTTAACGAGGAACATTAAACTCTATTATCCGCTTTTGCTCCTGAGCTGCTCTCAACTGTAGAAGCTGCTTGTGGTGGAGGAGCCATACTGGAATGCAATCACGACTTCCCCACCAGGAAAAATTAGGACCTACTTAGAGAATAGATGCCGCTGGGTCTGAGGGGAAACTTCTCAGTCAGGAGGTTAAATAAGCTGGGAGATTAACTATAAACCCTCCTAGCTGTGACTCCTTGGGGACCTTGATGGTATTACAGTAAAGGCCATATTAAAACACACATGCTGTCTCCATTTGCTCACACAAGCCCCATCATACCAGACCTGGGGAGAGGCAACCAGGAGTCAGTGACTGTCCCCCACCTCTACAGGAGAAAATAGTTTACGTGTATAAAAGTTCTGCAGATCACTAATATTCAAGCACATATACTGCAGTAGTTGACGACAGAGGCTTTGCTGTCACACTATTCTGAATTTGAGTTCCAAATCTAAGTCCCCATACCAAGTCCTAGATCCAAATCCCAGTTTCTCATCTGTTAAAATGGGGGGAAATAAAAACTCCCACCTAATTCGATTGTTGTGAATATCAAAAGCAATAGCAAATGTAAAGCTCAATAAATGTCAACTTTTATTATTAGCTATATCCTGAGATCTTTTCAAATCCCTTAATAACACTAGAGCAAATAATTTGCTCCATAAAACACAGTAAAGTGTAACCAAAAAATTAAGCAATCCCTTTAGGCTCTTAATGATTCCGTAATACGTATGACGTATATACAAAGCTATTAAAATAAATTTTATCTCTAAAATAAACTTTTAGTTTACTAAAATTAATTTTAGTTTACTGTAGCATGTTAACTGTGTATTCACCTGGTTAATTTTTTTTAGAGACTTAATTTTTTTAGAGCAGTTTTAGGTTCACAGCAAAATTAACCGGAAAGTACAGAGATTTTCCATATTACCTCTGCCTCTATACATTATCGACATCCCCCACCACAGTGGTAAATTATTAAAATTAATGAACCTACACTGACACATCATAATCACCCAAAATCCATGCCGTATATTAGAGTTCACTCTTGGTATACGTTCTGAGTTTGGACAAATACATCATGACATGTATTCATCATTATAGTATCATACAGAGTATTTTCACAGCCCTAAAAATCCTCTATGCTCCATCTGTTAACCCCTCCCCACTACCCAACCCTTGGCAATGACTGATCTTTTCACTGTCTCCTTGCTTTTGTATTTTCCAGAATCCTGTATGGTTGGAATCATATAGTATGTAGGCTTTCAGGTCGGATTTTTTTACTTAGTAATGTGCATTTAAGTTTTCTCCATGTCTTTTTATGGCTTGATAGCTCATTTCATTTTAGGACTGAATAATATTCCATTGTCTGGATGTACTATAATTTATTCATTCACCCAGTGAGAGACATCTTTGTTGCCTCTAAGTTTTGACAATGATGAATAAAGTTGCTACAATCATCCCTGTGTGGGGTTTTGTGTAGACATAAGTTTTCAACTCCTCTGGGTAAATGCCAAGAAGCACAATTGCTGGATTGTATGGTAAAAGTTTGTTGGAGTTTTCTAAGAAACGACCCAACTGTGGTTTCTTAAAACCACCCAAAGTGGCTTTACCATTTTGCACTCCCAGCAGCAATGAATGAGAGTTTCTGTTATTCCACATCCTCACCAACATTTGGCGTTGCCAGTGTTCTGGATTTTGGCCACTCTATTAGGTGTGTAGTGACATCTCATTGTTGTTTTAATTTGCATTTCTCTGATGGCATATGATGTGGAGCCATCTTTCCATATGATTATTTGCAATACGTATATCTTCTTTGGTGAGGTGTCAAGGTCTTTGGCCTATTTTAAAAATCTATTTTTTTGTTTTCTTATTGTTGAATTTTAGAGTTCTTTGTATATTTTATCTTATAGTCCTTCATCAGATGTATCTTTTGCAAATATTTTCTCCTAGCCTATGACTTGTCTTCTCATTATCTTGATATTATCTTTCTCAGAGAAGTCTTTTTTTTTAACTGAAGCATAATTAACATATTGTTATATTAGTTTCAGCTCTACAATATATTAATTCAACAATACATTACTAAGTGCTCACAACAATAAGCACAGTCACCATGTCACTATGCAATGTTATTACAATATTATTGACAATATTCCCAATGTTGTACTTTTCATTTCCATGGCTTATTTATTTTATAAATGGAAGTTTGTACCTCTAATCCCTTTCACCTAATTCATCCATGCCCCCGGCTCCCCTCTTTTCTGGCAATTACCAGTTTGTTCTCTGTATTTAAGAGTGTGGTTTTTTTTGTTTGTTTGTTTCTTTGTTTTGTTTTTAAGATTCCACACATAAATGAAATAATATGGTATTTGTCTTTGTCTGACTTATTTCACTTAGTATAATACCCTCTGGGTCTATCCATGTTGTTGCAAAAGGCAGGATTTCATTCATATTTATGGCTGAATAATATTCTATTGTTATGTATGCCACATCTTCATCCATTCATCTGTCAATGAACACTGGGGTTGCTTCTGTATCTTGGCTATTGTAAATAATGCTGCAATAAGCACAGGGATGCATATATCTTCTTGAATTAGTGTTTTTGTTTTCTTTAGGTATATGCCCAGTAGTGAGATTCCTGGATCATATGGTACTTCTATTTTCAATTTTTTGAGGAACTTTCATACTATTTTCCACAGTGACCACACCAATTTATATTCCTACTAACAGTGCACAATGATTCTTTTCCTCCACATCCCCCCCAACACTTGTTATTTCTTATCTTTTCAATTCTAGCCATTCTGACAGATAAAAAGTGATATCTCATTATGGTTTTGATTTGCATTTCCCTGATTATTGGTGATGTTGAGCATCTTTTCATGTGTCTATTGGTTAATTACGTGTCTTCTTTGGAAAAATATATATTCAAATCCTTTGCCCATTTTTTAATCATTTTGGTGTTGAATTGTGTAAGCTCCTTATATATTTTACATATTAACCCCTTATCGGATATATCATTTGCAAATATCTTCTCCCACTCAGCACATTGCCTTTTCATTTTGTTGATCATTTCCTTTGCTTTTTAAAAGCTTTTTATTTTGGTGTACTCCTAATAATTCATTTTTGCTTTTGTTTCCCTTGCCTCAGAAGACGTATCTAGAAAAATGTTGCTAAGGCCAATGTTTTCTTCTAGTTTTATGGTTTCAGGTCTCACATTTAGGTCTTTAATCCATTTTATTTTTGTGTATGGTCTAAGGAAGTGGTCCAGTTTCATTCTTTTGCATGCAGCTGTCCAGTTTTATTGTTTTTCTCAAAGCAGAAGTTTCTTTCTTGGATCATGTCTTAGGTGTTGTATCTAAATTAATGAACTTTTTATACTTTTTCAAAATGTGTTGAAAATCGGAAAATAAGCCCACATTGAGATACAAATGTTGGGCAGTGAGTTAGACATTCACTAAGGAAGTAGAGAAATGTACAAAGTAAACAGGACATAAAACAGTCTCCAACACTGCCCCATCATTGCATGCCAGAGACAGGGCATAAGCTTGGGCTGGATAGCTCACTTGCTCAGAGATGACAGCTGAGAGCTAGCCCCAAGCAACTTGGGGGTCAGGGAACTACTCACCATACCATCCCCGAAGTAATTCTTCTTGATACATTGTTTGATTTGCCTCATTCTTTAAAGTGATACATTTCCAATGTTACAAATTCTAGTCTCAAGTGTGAAAACAACCCAAAAAAGGTAATCATAGGAGAAAATAAAGGCAAATACTTGAAAGCTGTTGATAAATCTACCTTTTAGAGCTTATAAGTATCAAAATCACTTAAAATAGCAAAAATTGAATAATATGTGTTTATGGAAGCACAACTGTTTATTATAAGTAGAGTAATTCAATCAAAAAGCTTTTTCTGTCAGGCACCATAAATTGTTACATTTTTCAACAACACTGGAAGAATCTAGCATGTCACCACATTGTTATTACCTTGTTACCCTGTAAAAAATGGCAGTTAACCTGAGAAGCAGATAGTAGGTGGTCCAAGCTGAGGCTCTGAGAACACACCTAGCATAGACAATGGCCTTAAAAGCACACACCCCATTGGACCTCCTATATGGAGACAGGTTACTTCCAATTAAAAAAAAAAAAAAGCCTTTTCTACACTGAAGAGCTAATTTATCTGAAATATCTATTTATTAAGAAATATTTCTAGGAGAGTAATCATTTAAAATTAGTTTCTCAGTGTTATTTATTATAGTTTCCATTCTGACATTTTCTTATTTAAACTAAGGAAAAATATATTTCCCATATTACAAATACACAAGAAAAGAAATACACTTGTTCTTCAGTGATTAATGATAAAGACAATGGAGACTACAAAGGGAAAATGTGACCTGATTTTTTATTTGATTTTGTGAATTAATAAATCATTGATAGATTCTAAATTTGAATTGGTTTGAAGACGCAATCTTAACACTTCTGTAAATGAAAAAAAGATGAAAATTACATTATGTGATTCATTACTTAGAATGTTCACTGTATATACTCAACTTCTAAATATACCTAGGCTGTGGTAGAGATTGCACTTTTTTCTACAAAAGAATATTTATTTGCTACATAGAGGGCTAAAATCAGAATATACGTTGCTAAAATAAAAAGCATGCCATTTACAAACATAAAAACTAGGGTGGGTTACAGGGATTATTGTGTCTACACTGTGAAATGGAAACAGAGACGCACTTACTTACTAGGAATACTAAATCTATATTTTATAAATCAAATTTCCAATATAAGCCACTGGGCAATTTTAACTTTGAATTAGACACAACATTGTTTCAAATACACTGTCTAGATTATCTCATGTCTTATTTATGTTTTTAGGAAATAAAAGACTTTCTTGTTATTATTGTTTCCTCAAGAGGAAGCTCATCCACCCACACTGAAACATAAATGTCACTGACACATGAAGGTCAATTTGGAGATTGGCTTCCTGTAAATTAGATTAGTGGTAATGAATGTCCATTCATTCACTATAATATAGTGTTCCATTATGTGGATAGGCCACCATTTATATCCATTCTACTGCTACTGGACACTTTGAAGGTTTACAACATTTCAGTAAAAAAATGCCATTGCGAATAATCTTAGATATGCTTCTTGGTACCTACACGGGCAATAGTTGCTCTGTAGTCTATGCATAGGAGTAGATTATAATTATGTGAATGTTTAACTATATCAGGTAACACTAAATGTATTGCAAGGTGATTGTATTGATTTATACTCTCAAAATCAGTATATAAGAAGTCCACATCCTGGCCAAAATTTTGTATTGTCCCACTTCTAAATTTTTCAATCTGATGGGCATTTACTGGTATTTCATTATAATTTTAATTTATATTTCCCTAATGACTACTGAGATTGAGTACTGTTTCATATGTGTTTTGATCCCACTACTATTTTCTCTTCTATAAAACAGTCCAATTATACCTCTGAATGTTTAGAGTTATGAGACAAAACATTTCCTTTCCTCTTAATAATTATTTGGAGTACACTTTCCACTTTAAAAACAAAACAAAACAAAAACAGAATACTGAATCCTTATTTGTGCAATGTTTATTAATGCCCTACTGTGTTCTAAGTGGCCTATGGAGAAAAAAAAAAATCCATGGTATCAAGTACTACCAGAAATTAGCAGATTACTGCTTTTTTAAAAAAGTGAATGGGGCGCCTGGGTGGCTCAGTCGTTAAGCACCTGCCTTCGGCTCAGGTCATGATCCCAGGGTCCTGGGATCGAGGCTGCATCAGGCTCCTTGCTCAGCAGGAAGCCTGCTTCTCCCTCTCCCACTCCCCCTGCTTGTGTTCCCTCTCTCACTGTGTCTCTCTCAAATAAATAAATAAAATCTTTTTAAAAAAAAGTGAATAATTAAAGTTTCCTCAAAACTCCCACCATCTGCCTCAATTCTATCAGGAGAAGAGTTAATCCCTGTCTATTTAAACTCTATGGAATTTCACCTAGTATTATAAAACAAAGCGTCAACTCAGAAAGAAAAACATGTCAGGGCAGTGAAAACACATAAGACCTATTTTCACTCCACTACTAAGGAAATGAAGAAATGTGTACAGCGAGTATGGCATAAAACACACTCCAATCCCACCCCAGTCACTGCATCCCAGAGAGGCTATCAACTTGGACCAGACAGCTCACTCACTGTGAGGAAACGTAACTTCTGAATCACGGTAGCTTACAATCTTCTCCACAACATTTCAAGTCTAACATAGATTATATGAATTAACTCCTAATAATAAAACTGGGTTCACTTATTCTGTAAAAATTTCCTCAGTACCTACTGTATGCTAAGAACTATATGCTACACATGGAATAAATAATAATGAGGAGACAAGTCCCCACCCTTTAGGGAGATTATAGTTTAATAACAAAAGTTTAACATTTGGCCATGCAAATAAACTATTCTGGTACTAAGACAAGAGTTTATATAGATGTCTGCCCATAGAGGTTCAAACAAATAATTGTAGACTTTTACCTGGTGTAAAAAGGCTTCACAGAATAAGTTGAAAAGTGAATGGGTTCAAAGTAGAGGGAAAAGCATTAGCATAAGCACATGAAACAGTAGCCCAGTCAGAAAACTACAGATGATCAGGCATAAATGGGGCTTATAGCACAATATAGAGTAGAAAGGGGCCAAAAAGTAAGATTCTGGTATAGTACTCTGGGGAGTTTGGAAATGTTATGTGTAATTACATAAAACAATGTATATATTGCATCAACAGGAAGGAGATTACATACTCAGAAGAGATCATTAAGAGGATTTTAATGAAGGGCTTATTTACAGAAATATAGACAGGGTTGAGGGAAGTCTACAAGGGAGTGAAGGACCAGTAGCTGGAACTGGGGACAGGTTCAGCAGGAAGTTACTACCATAGACCGACGGTACTTGGGAAAGGAGGGATCCTTGATATGCTGAAAGGGCTGTAGTTGTAGAAGGGGGGTACTACAGCATTTGGTAGAAGGACACAGCCAATCCTGTCTATTTGGGAAGAAGGACTCAAAGGAATAACAGTCCTCAGTCTGTTTCCATCCGTTGTTATCTTCTAGTGTCTCCCATTGTACTAAATACAACCAGAAAAGATGTCCAGGAAGAGTAGCTTAGAGTTTATAAAGATCATCTTGCTGGCACATAGAGCAGTGTGGAGAAGATGTGTGTGTGTGCATATGCATATGTGTGTATCTCACCTACTATGTGCAAAACATTATAATTTATGCACTTCATGAGCACTATCTCTTTAAGCTTCTTAAAAACCCTGGGAACTAGATATATTTACCACCTTTTTTAAAAATAAAGAAACTCAGGTTAGACAAATTATTTATGATCCCATATCTAGCAAGTTGCAAGCCAGGTTTCTAACTCAGTACATTTTGACAAGAATGCTTCTACTCTAAAATATGTTTTCTCCCTTCAACCAAGAGCCAATATCACATGGTATAGTAAATCACTAGAGGCATACTATTAAAACAAAATACATGAAAAAGCTGTTCACTGTTCCCACAATTACTTATTTAATACTAGTGTAATATTATTTTTAATGCATTAAAATAATAAATGAAAATGAAATATATCTCTTTGAAAGCAGATAAATGATCATTATTCCTGGAGAGTATCGTGGGCTTAAAAATAATTAAAAGAAAGTCATTTTGAAATATACTGAAATTAATATGAGTTCACTAAGGCAGCCAGTCACAAATATATATAAATTTAATGAAATAGCTTTCACATATACTTACAATACTTGGTTAGAAAATACAATCATTCGAAAGTTGCTAAGACAGTAGATCCTAAAACTTCCCAAAACAAAGAAAAAATCATTTTTGGTATCTATTTGAGATGACAGATATAAGCTAAACTTACTGTGGTAATCATTGCACAATACATGTAAGTCAAGTCATTATGCTATATATCTTAAACTTATACAGAGGCCATTCTTTAACATTTTAGCCATTCTAATAGGTATGTAGTGATATATCATGATTTTAATTTGCACTTCTCTAATGATCATGATGTTGATATTTTCATGTACTTACTTGTCATATATTCTTTGGTGGAATATTTGTGCAAATATTTTGCACATTTTAAGAATGGGAAAACAATTGCACAAATATTGAGGTTTCTTTATATTTTGTGGAAAGTCCTTTATTAGATACATGCTTTGGAAATATTTTCATTCTCTTAGCAGAGTGTTTCAAAAAGCAGAAATACTTAAATTGTGATAAACTCTAATTTACTAAGTTTTCTTTTATGAATCATGCTTTTGATGCTGTACCTAGGAAATGTTTGGCAAGATTTGGCAAGAATGTAGAGAAACTGGAACTCTCATAAACTGATGGTGAGAATGTCTAGTGGTGCAAGAATTTTGGAAAACAGTTTGGCAAATTCTTAAAAAGTTTAACATACACTAACCACGTGATCAAGATGCTCTACTTCTAGGTGTTTACTTAAGAGAAGTGAAGGCAAACACCTATACTAAGACTTGTACATGAATGTTTACGGCAGCTTTGTGTAATAGCCTAAAACAACCCAAATGTCCATAAATAGATGAATAGATAAACTGTGGTGTATTCATATAGCACATTACTATTTCAGGACAAAAAAAAAAAAAAAAAGAATGAACTACTGATAAACAAAACAACATGGATGAATCTCCAAATATCTGTGCTAAGTGAAAGAGCCAAACTAAAAAATAGTATGTACTCTATCCTTCCATTTATAAAAAATTCTAGGAAACGTAAACTAAACTATAGTGACAGAAAGCAGTCAAGTGGTTGCTTGAGGACAGGGGGTGGGATATAAGGTTGGGGAAGAAAAAAGGAATATAAAGTGCACAAGGAAACTCTTGGGAATGATGGATATGTTCATTATCTTGATTGTAGTGATGGTTTCATAGATGTATACATGTGCCAAGACATATCAAATAGTATAATTTAAAATATGCATTCTATTTTATGTAAATTATGCTTCAATAAAACTGTTAATAAGATATGCTACATATCTACATTTGACATTTGTCAAAATCTAGCATGACCTGCAAATATATATTGGGGAAGTATATATGTTGGACAAAATCCTTTTTTGAAGTATTTATTCTCCATTCCATAAATGGTACTATGTCCATATTATATCTATAATACATATAAAGCTCTTTATACCAACAATACATAATTAAAGTACAATAGAAAAGATGGGTAAAGGCTATGATCAGATCGCTCACACCAACACAATAAATACAAACAGCCAATAAACAAATGAAGAAAAATTCAGCTCAAGAAGGAAGCGAAGAAACACAAATTAAAATAATTATGTGATATCTTTTGTCATTGTTCTATGAAATTGAATTTTTTTTTTAAAGCGAATGTTCACTGCTAGGGGCAATATCAATTAGTTCACTTTTTCCAAAAATAAATGTGGCTAAAAATATCAAGAATACTTAACATTATCTGTACTCTTTTACACACTAGTAATTCCATTTCAAGGAAATCATCATAAATAACCAGAAATTTAATACTTCCTCTTAGCTGAACAATCAGGTTCCATTGCTTTCAAATAAGAATTCTAAATGCAAAAAAATTAAAAACAAATAGGAACTAAGTCTAAAATTATTAAATTTGTAACATCAAAAAGCAAACAGTAGAGAAGTAATGTGTGAAAATTTTTAGGCACAATAATTATTACTAAACACATAGAAAATAAATGCTTCAAAGAAAAATTTTTGCCAATATAGTTTTCAGGTCAGGTTTGTTGACAGGATCTAATGCAGAAGAAAGAGCACTGAACCATATGCTGATGGAGTAACTTGCTGTACAGCAAACCCAATGTAGTGGCTCATTTTGAAACTAAACTCCATGCAGACTATGAGATAGGCGGTAGAGTCTCAAATCCACTGAGAACCATAAATGAATGTTGCAAACACATTACAGAATATTATCACACTCTCTTTAGCCGAATCAAGGTATGTGCAAGCCACACGCTTATCATGTCAACCTTGAATAGGAAACCAATTAAACCGCTGTTTTGCAAGAATAAGTGTTTAATGGATGAAACAGAAGGAGAGACAAATAAGGAATCATGTTTCAAGCTTTTAAAGACCACCAAATAGTTTATTATCTCTCTGCAATTAGACCCAAGATTTGACATTTAGACAACAGTGACCATGCAGACCTACACTCTACTAGAAACAACCAAATCTTTCCAAGAGTTTCTAGATATAGTACTACTTGGGCCTAGACTTGATTTCCTAAGTCTCTCCAAAACAGTTCTTTATGCCAGTAGATAACAAATCAAGAGTACAAAAGCATTCTTCCCGTACATATAATGCACAATTTTATACATAGAAAACTAAGACACCTTGCTTGATAGTTAGAACTCTCAAGATGACTTTGTGAATAAGTAATTACATTAGGAAGGCAAGTAATGTCCTTTGTAAGGCCATAAATAATATTTCTAACAAAAACTTGCATTTTTGTGATAATTTCAGAAAACAATTGTTACAAGAAATATTTTTTAAAGACATTATATTCCATTGTCTTATTATATCTATAATACAATGCATAACAAAAAAACCCATTAGAGTCATTTCATTCTGATCTCTCAGTGCACGATCTCTGCTTTCTATTACATTTATAAATCTAATATAATAAGTAGTTATACCAAATAATTAGTAAAATATTTCCATGAAAAAAAAAGATTCTAACTTGAAATGCAAAATGAAATAGTCACTCAAGATAAGAAGTCACAGCTTTAACATTCACATCTATGTTGAAATAATATACAACTTATTATAGACATAATGTTTGTGTCATCCCAAAATTCATATGCTAAAATTCTAAACCTCAATGTTACAGTGTTAGGAGGTAGGGCCTTTGGGAGATGATTAGGTAATGAGAGTGGAGCACTTATGAAATGGGATTAGTGTCTGTGATACTGTCATTTATAAGAAATATAAATTTGGTCATCTGAGTATATATCTAGTCTTCATCCATAGTTCCTGGCTCACAGCTCCCAAAACCCTTGGAATTTCCTAAGTGTTAAGATTGACAAAGGTGTCTCTGGTTATTAATGAGGTGACTTTTGGACCCAACCTGAGGATGAGAGCTGGTTAACAAAAGAACCAAGGTTAGTTTTAAAAGGTTGGAACTTTCAGTCCACACACCCCCTCCCCCAAACACCCAACCCTTCCCACCTCCAGGGAGGGAGAGGGCCTGGAGATCAAATCAATCACCAATGGCCAATGATTTAACCAGTCATGACTTTGTAATGAAACTCCCGCAAAACCAAAAAGGACAGGGTTTGGAGAGCTTCCAAGTTGGTGAACAAGAGATTTGGGAAGAATGGTGGCCCACCCTGAGAGGGCATAAAAGCTTCATGCCCCTTCCCATACATCTTGTCCTATGCACCTCTTTTATCTGGCTGTTCCTGTTGTATCTTTTCATAAGTGATCAGGTAAGTAAAATATTTCTCTGAGTTCCATGAGCCATTCTACCAAATTAATCAAACCCAAAAAAGGGAGTTATAGAAATCTGTGATTTCTAGCCAGTTGGTTAGAAGGACAGGTAACTGCTTGGGCTTTGTCACAAGCATCAGGGGATGGGGAGACACAGTCTTGTAGGAATGAATCCTTAATCTGTGGAATCTGATGCTCTGTCTGGAGAGTGTCAGAATTGAGCTGAATTCTTGAACACCTTGCTGGTTGGTGTGTGAACCCCCACAACTCCACGCATTGGAATTGAGTCTCAGAATACCTAATTTAGTGCCCTTAGAAAGAGACCCCAAAGAACTCTCACCCCTTCCTTCATGTGAGGACACCGCAAGAGAGCCATCTATGAACCAAGAAGAGGGTCCTCACCAGACACAGAATCTGCCTGGATCTTAGATTTTTCAGCCTCCAGAATTGTAAGAAATAAATTTCTGTTGTTTAAAGCCACCAGTCTATGGTATTTTTGTTAGAGCAACCCAAATGAACTAAGACATCTGCACAGTGAAAAAAAAATTTTTGCAAGAAACATTGTAATAGAAGATATTTGCTTATTTCCAAATAATAGAACAGCATAAAAAATATCATTTTTAAAATACTAGTTAATTTGTGACCAAATACTAGTTTCTGAAACTTCAGTATGAAAATATTACTGGCAACTTTGTAAACTAATGTAAATATAATAAATAATTAATAGGCATTATTTATTAATAAACTGTAAGAGAAATTTGCATCCTTTCTTGAAGAAATAAAAAAATGGGATACATTGTTATTCTAAGACATTAGGAATCCTTTTATACTCAAATATAGCAAGAACAGAGTAAAATCTTTTGTATGAAAACGTATCAAGAAATGTAAGATCCTTTGGCAAAGGGAAGATTGACTTGTACAGTGTGTACCATGTATGACAGACTAGGTAATATGCACCGGGCTTTACATTTTTAACTTCATTTAGGTTTCACAACAATGATCCTATGAGTTGGATCCTATGAGTTTTATTTTATTTTTTTTAAGTTAATTTAATTTTAATTCCAGTATAGTTAACATAAGTGTTATATTAGTTTCAGGTGTACATTTAGTTCCAATCTTCTATCGTAAATGATCACTGTTTTCTGTCAAAAATTTAAATTACTTGTAATATTCACACCATTCTTTATTAACCTATGTTCCCTTTTAGCTCCAAATAAAGATTTTCTTTTCTAGAGGCAAGTCCCCCTCCCTAATCAGTCAGTTTTTATCCAAACCCTGTATTTTTAACAGAATTAACCCCACAAAGTATTTTTCTCTCATCAGCATACAGCCTTAAAATATAGTTTGAGATTACAATTCCTCATCTTATATGCCATTTCACTGGAAGACAACAGTGTAAGAACCATATTGCATTTGGATTTTAAGCAGCCTGAATCTAAAAAGCAAAAATCCTCATGTCCTTCCAGGGAGCAATTCCTCTGAGTCATTCCTGAGAAGAGCTTTGCATCACGGCTCCACTGAAACATAATGATCTTCTGATGCCTCATTCCCTCAAAGGAAATATCTTTAATTGGAGAAAGTAGGAGAAAACACAACTGGGCCAAGTTTTCTCAAAGGATCTTAAACTGTTTTTCACAGCTCATTTATAAGTTTGTTTCTTCTCCTACCCTTTCCACGACCCTCACAAATATACATGCATGTCACTTTTCTTTTCAGAAATTAGTCACTTATAAAGAAACCAATTATTTTTACCAAAGCAATCCATAATTGCATTTTAAAAGCTGGTCACTGTTATAGGCAGTGTAATCAAATACAAACAAGTGAGAGTGTTAGATCATTTGTCCAGCATACTGGCTGTTAGTGGTCAAGTTGAGCAAAGAATATGATATGCTTCCAGGACTATCAATTGAAAACTGCTCATGTCTTAAAAAAATAAATAAAATCAAGTTTTATATGTCAGACTGAACTCCCTAACACAGAATTCAGGCTACAGTCATCTCTCACCGAGACCAATTCCACATAGCCTCCTGAGGTCACCCTAAATCTCCTGCACCCACAGTCAGCTCTCCACACATGACCTATACTATTTAAATCATAACGTGTCACTCCCAATTTGCCAGTCACAGCAAGATTAAAAACCTACCATGGCCTACAGGACTCTAGGTGATGATCTGGTTCCTGGCTACCTCCAAAGCCTCATTTCCACCTTGTCCCCTCACTCATGCATTTTCATAGCACTGGCCTCCTTGCTAAATTTTTCTTTTTCAATTTACAAAACATGTTGCCATCCTGGGCTCTTGCATTGCCGTAATGCATTTCTCTAAGATACTTGATTGGCTAGCTCTCTGATTTCATGAAATTATCTGATCAATGTCACCTTTTAGAGAAGACTTTTCTGATCATTTTCATCATACCCTATCCCCTCATTCTGCATAGAGTTTTTCCTTCCTAGCATTTATCACTAACTGATGTAATACATATGTGTTTATTTTTTTATTTTTTTAAAGATTTTATTTATTTATTTGAGAGAAAGAGAGAGAGTTAGTGAGAGCAGGAACACAAGCAGGGGGGAGTGGGAAAGGGAGAAGCAGGCTTCCTGCTGAGCAGGGAGCCCGATGTGGGGCTCGATCCCAGGACCCTGGGATCATGACCTAGCCGAAGGCAGATGCTTAATGACTAAGCCACCCAGGCACCCCAATACCTATGTATTTATTATCTCTCTCTCTTACACTAGAATATAAGCTCCCATGAGGGCAAAGATATTGTGTGTCCACCACTAAAGTCCCAATATCAAGAACATTGCCAGAAACATATACAGGAGTTCAAAAGTATATGTTGAATTTATTAATTAATGGATGCAAAATATTAAGTCAGTAAAATTATAAATTAAAATTCTAAGTCCATGTTTTAATTCATAAGCTTTGATGTTGTTTATTCATGATCCATTTCCCCTTCCTTCTAAAATACTTTCTCTTTTGAAATGCTATCCCTTACCAATTGAATGTAAACTCAGTAAAACTATCAATAAAAGTGTACTGCCCCTCAGCATTTATCCAAGGGGTGGGTACAAAAACAAACTACAACAATCTGACTCCTTATCCCTGAAACTAAAGTGTGAGCCTAAAAACTCCCAATCAAAAATACTTATAGCCAATGGAGTCCAGTGTTGTATATTTTTTAAAAGATTTTATTTATTTATTTGTGAGAGAGAGAAAGCACAAGTGCACGCAAGCTGGGGGAGGGGCAGAGGGAAAGGAACAAGCAAGACTCCCCACTGAGCAGGGAGCCCAACGCAGGGCTCGATCCCAGGACTCGGGGATCATGACCTGAACCGAAGGCAGACACTTAACTGAGCCACCCAGGTGCCCCGAGTCCAGTGTTGTATCTTGAGGGGACATCCAGAGGTGCTCTAGTTCATATCATCTCCAGTATCTAGTAGTTCTTGTATTTGGGGAGCTATCCAATATTCTTCCATTGGTTTCCTTTCTTTCCCCTACCCTGTTTGTTTGTTTGTTTGTTTGTTTTAATTAACCAGAATCAGTTTCTGTTGGTTACAATCCAAAACAAAAAATTTAACAGAAAGTTTCCCAACTCTTTTTTCTATCTCTCATCTTTCCCTCTCAGTTTGTTCTCCACACATACTTCCCAATTACACAGCATCCTTTAGTTATCAAACCCCACCTCTCTGAAGACATCTCCCAGAAATGCCATTTCTAATGTTTAATGTTTCAAAATCATTTATCATTCCTCCCATCTAGCACTGTTTACTCAAAGCTGCTGAATTAAAATAGAAGTTAAGTAATCAATATGATTAAGCCAAATCTCACCAAGTTATCAATAAGCAATAGCTTCTTCTTTTTTTGAGAGAGAGAGAGAGAGTGTGTGAGCATGAGTGTGGGGGGGGGGCTATTGGAGAGGGGCAGAGAGAGAGGGGGGGAGAGAGAGAATCCTCAAGCAGGCTCCACACTCAGAGCGCAGAGCCCAATGCGAGGCTTGATCGCACGCCCCCAAGATCATGACCCCAGCCAAAATCAACAGTCAGATGCTCAACCAACAGAGCCACCCAGGTACCTCTAAGCAACAGCTTTTTAATCTTGCCATGCATATTTGCATTTCTTTAAAAAGAGGCTACTGTTACTCAAAATTTATTTGTTAAAATTTCAGGCAGGATAACAAAGTGAAGAATTTTAGAAAGCATAAGGTAGACTTTTGGAGACTTTTAGGGAAAATGTGTTAAATCACATCACTAAGGCAGCGCATCAATCTGATCACAGTTCAATTAGAGATAAAGAGGGCTACAGGGGTGACAACTTATTCATCAATAAACAGATTTTAGTTGAACTACTTTATCTGAGTACATAAAGCATACAGCCCCACTGCAAATGTGATTGAGTCACAGAGACTTACGATGTTACTAAATATGGCTAACATACCCTAAGGGCACTCCACGCATCCCCTCTACCAGAGTTTTTGGGGATGGGGGCAAAACCAACATTCATTTCTAACCAGTATAATATGACAAAGGTGATAGGATATACACGTCCTTGATTAGGTTATATAAAACTTCATCTTAGCAGAATAGGAGAGAGAGAATCTTCTTTGCTAGCTTTGAATATTTAAGCTTCCATGTTGTGGGAAGGTCTGAGAGATGGTGATTCTGCAAGGATCTGCAGGCCTTTAGGAGCTGAAATGGGCCCTACCTGAGAGTCAGGAAGAAAGTAGGGACCTCAGCCCTACAACTACAAGGAGCTAAATTCTGCCAACATTTACGAGCTTGGAAGAGGACCTCATGCCCCAGAAAGGAATGTAGCTCCACGAACACCTTGATTGAAACCTTGTGAGACATGAGCAGAGGACCCAACTATCCCTTGCCCAGAGAGATGATAAATGGATGTTGTTTTAAGCCACCACGTTTATGATAATTTGTTACACAGTAATGGAAAACGAATACAATAGTGTACCAAGGAGACAAGAAGATAAAAGCCATGTCTGTAGAAGAACAAATACAGATTGTGGATTTAGCACATTCACTGCTCTTTTACTGACTAGCTTATCATATCCACTTCAGAGCATTGATATGAGGATGAATCAGAATTTTTATGTATAGAAATTAAAGCCTTGTGTGAATATTAAACATAAAAATGAGTTCCCTTCTCATATACTCTGCCCTTGTAACTCAGTGAGTGACACAGCCCCACCCATGGGCAGCTGTCAAGACCTGCTACCTTCATTTTGAAGTCATACTTGTCCAATTCTGAGCCACTGGAAGTGGGAGCTTGGCGAACTTCAGGATCTCTTCCACCTACCCACCCATTCTCTCACACGTGAGTGAGGGAGTGGGTTCTGGAAATTGCCGCTCTCCCAACATCTATCGTCTAGGGTATTTGGAGACTGGTTGTTAAATGGACTCCATGGAGGTCCACATAAGGATGCAGCAGTAGATTCTTTGTCTATTCTACCCTGTGTTTGGAGAGCCTTCTACCATGGCTCCTGCTTCAGTCTATTGCTAACACGGTACTGGGTTTTTATCCATTTGTAGTTTCCATCCTAATTTCAACCTACATTTACTTCTTAGTATTTTAACACCTTGCCAGAGAACCATAGCTACTTGAGCTCCTCCTGCATCTTAGATTAAGAACCTTTGTTATCTGGGAAGTGCCACTTTGTTATTTTTCAGAAAGACAAAGATTACCCCCATTGAAAACCCTGCAGCCCAGCACAATCTGAAACCAGCAGTGAGTAATTCACAGGTTTCCAGACCTTAAAAAATTTAATCCAACACAATTTTTGTCAACATTACGGTTTAATGGAATGAAAGTGGCTATAGCTCCAATAACTTTTGGTGCTTTAGTGATTTTCTACCAAAGTATATTTTTAACATAATCACTGAATACATTCTCGTTGAATTTTCTATTTCTGCAGCTTACCAGTTTAATTATACCCCTATATGGCAGGTGGTTATAATTTCCTTCTCTACAATTCCCTCACACCTACTTTCTTATAAAGGGACTAGTATTTGCTGTGTTTATTTCATTGATGTTGTTGTAAGTAAAAGTATCAGAAATCTGACTATTCCCAAATTTCCTGGAAGCTCTCACCATATTTTCTCAAATTTGCAATGATAATTTTTTTTTTCAAGTAGGCTCCACGCTGGGCATGAACTCAGGACCATGAGATCAAAACCTGAGCTGAGATCAAGAGTCAGCCGCTTAACCATCTGAGCCACCCAGGCGCCTCTGCAATGACAATTTTGAAGAAGAGTGTTATAGAATAGACTTCTCCAAACATAAATGCCAGATTTTTATTTTCTCATTCCATGCTACTGGTCTTTATTTTGGGCACAATTCTAGTCTTGACACTTTCTCTTCATTTTGTGTATGTGTGTGTGTGTGTGTTGTCAATCCTTATTCTATTATCATAGTTTCCCAAGGTCTCATTTCAACTTTAATTTTACTCACAAATCCAATATCATCTCTGGAAACCAGCCTCCACCTAAATTTAAGCCCTCCTTTCTCCTTCTTCTCCTTCTCCTTCAGGCAGTTGTGTCCCAATCATAGTACAATGTCTTCCAAGAAGTTAAAAAGAATATGAGGTAAGTTCATTTTAAAGCCTCTGTGATGGGGAAGACAGTTTAAATGCTGTGAAGCGCTGACAAGTAACCATAAGCTGATGAAATCTTAAACATAATTTTGATTTAACACAATCAGAAAATAACATCTATTTTGCTTGCAACTTAAAATTAAAATGTGCCATAGTTGGATATATTATCAATATATCCATGATATGTATGCCATGAAGATGGAATTGATGAAGACTGCATTCATCTAGAAACAGTCTTCAGTATTTCTACCTCTCCCGAATCAATCACTAATGGTAGAATACAATTAAAGCACACTTACCTGAAAGCAACTAACTTAAAAAAAAAAAAGTGGAGATATTCAAAAGTATTATTCAACTACAAGAAGTAATATATTAAAAATACTTACAATTTCTTTAAAATATCCAGGAATTCTACCAACTTCTCTTCTAATTTTTTGGGCTCATATAAAGTAAGGCCACCACGTGCTTTTTTAACATGGATAGCTATATTGTGAGAATCATCAGGTTGTTGGGGTTCATATTCTACTGTGTCTTCAATAGATTTTCTGAACAAAGGAACATAACAGATTATGGTGTTGCATATTGTACAAAAATGACTGACATGAACTCTTCACTGTCAAGAGTAGAAAGGCACTGTTGTAAGATAATTTGGCATTTTAATAGTGTATGCCTTTTCAATGACTTAGTTTTTTTTTTCCAATCATTAGTAGTACAGTTAAATACATCATCCTGTTAAGCCTAAACACTGACATATATAAAATATTTTCTACATACAGGACTTGATTATACATATTATAACTGTCTTAAGTGATTGAAACATCTTTTGTAACTAGGCGTACATAATTTAAGGAAATATTTGAAGTCAATGGTTAATATCCTTCTCTTTTTAGCCATATACTTGTTTTTTGTTGTAAACTTCATACCAACGATAAAAGTGCTTTTTAAAAACTTTTGTTTCCAACTGGTAAATTATGAACATCTTGAAAGCAGCCATTGTTCTTTATTGTTGTGCTACAGTATGTTATACACCCAAGTCCCCAGGAGATGTATGACTGAATGACCATTCTCCATTCATTTTTCTAGCCCCACGCATTCCTAGTAAGAGGTCACTAAAAATCTCAGCTTTGCGCAGTGGCAGTATCGTAGCCAATGAGGTTTATCCAAGGCGCGATTATTGCTAAAAGAAATCACTAAAAATCTAAGAGCAAAAACTAACAATTTCTGTATATCCTTAAGAAAAAAAAACAATGTGGAGGAGATGATAAAAGCCCAAATGATCATAGATTACTGACTTGTAATTATATACATGAGAATATAAAAATTATACTTAAATATACGGTAAACATGTGGAGTAATAATAATAGTAAATAATCACATTAACATCTAACATATACTTGAGCTTTTGTGCTTGTTGTTTTGCTAAACATTATATACACATATCTCATTAACTATGTGAAATAAGCAATATTATCCTCCATTGATAAGGAAATTTCAGGTTAAAGAGTTTATATAATTTGTCTTACCACTCATAGCTAGTAGAGCTAGAGTTTCTGTAATCTCTCTGAAGTTTGCAGATGTTAAAGCTGAGTAGTAAAGCTTACTTATTTGATGTATACAGAAAGGAGATAGCCTAGCATAACTTACAAAGATAAAATTAAAAGCCAAAATCCATTTCCCCTTCCATCACTTTCATGGAACCATTCCTTCCAGACCTAGAACCCCACTTAAAACTCTATCTCTAGTTACTCCCGTAAATAGTAAGCACAGTAAAACTCAGCAATGATAAGAATTCAGGTATAAAGCAATTGGCTTTCCTCCACCAAACCTGGATGCTAAAATGCAAATGGAAGGAAGTTTTTATAATCTGGAGAAGAGAGGGCCATGGACTGGAGGGAAAGTGGGAGGTAGATATGGCAGACTTTGTGGCAAGAATGTGGAAAGTGAGTCTTCATTGGACCTAGTATTCTTCTGGTCCAAGTTCATCATATTTGCCCAAGGCAGGTGACTCCTGGATTTCCTACTTTGTGTTGGAAATCTCAAGGCAGCCAAAGGATTCAGAATAGTCCCAAGTGACATTTAAGCTTCTTGAAATTAACCAGGAGATACTAAGCCACCAAAAGCAACAGGAAAAAGTAGGTGGCCATACATATTAATTGATTAATTGATTAAATTGTGCCCTATGCTCCTCAGGAAATGGTAGAAAATTATCCTCATCATTATATAGTAAAACTAGCAATAATGCAATACATATAGTCTAAAAACTTCAGTCATACAAAATTCAAGAATCATTTTATGAGAAGTTAATAAGTTGTACAAGCAGACAAGGCAAGCGGGAGTATAGAAGGTCATGGATATGATTCAGATCTTTTCTGGAGAGCTATGTTGGGGATCTCAGACTTCTCCATCTCTCTATATTTCACAATAAACTGTACCTTTAAATTTTTTAAGTGAAGTTTGATATGGGGTAAAATCTCTGATTCTTGTGAGTCTAACTTGAAAACTGAATCCTTAGTGTTATTCTCAGGCTTCTAAAGATATTTTTCATAAAGTCCTAGTCACTCTATGCTAAGATTGTGCCAAGATGGGGCACCTGGGTGGCTCAGTCATTAAGCGTCTGCCTTCGACTCAGGTCATGATCCCAGGGTCCTGGGATCAAGACCCACATCAGGCTCCCTGCTCAGCGGGGAGCCTGCTTCTCCCTCTCCCACTTCCCCTGCTTGTGTTCCTTCTCTCACTGTGCCTCTCTCTGTCAAATAAATAAATAAAATCTTAAAAAAAAAAAAAAGAATATAACTAATAAGTAAGAATCTTTCCACAAAGAGACTCCTGGCCAAAATGGCCTTAATGATGAATTCAAATTCTTAATAAATAAAAGCAAACACTTTCAGAAAATACAAAAGACAGTTATACTTTCCAGCTAGTTTTAGGAAGCCAGCATAGCCTTAATATCAACATCTGTCAAGGATATTACAAGAAAAGAAAATTACAAGCCAATATCACTGAATATAGATGCAAAAATTCTAAGCAAAATATTAATAAACTGAATCCAGTAATTTTAAAAGATAGTAAAGCATAGCCTAGCTGGGACTATACCAGGAATACTATTTCAGGTATGTTATTCAACACATTAATGGAATAAGAAAAATCATGATCATCTAAACATTTCATATGATACAATATTTATGTGTAATACAAAATCCTACAAAACTAGAAATAATGGGGCGCCTGGGTGGCTCAGTTGGTTAAGCGACTGCCTTCGGCTCAGGTCATGATCCTGGAGTCCCTGGATCGAGTCCCGCATCGGGCTCCCTGCTCGGCAGGGAGTCTGCTTCTCCCTCTGACCCTCCCCCCTCTCATGTGTTCTCTCTCATTCTCTCTCTCTCAAATAAATAAATAAAATCTTTAAAAAAAAAAAAAAAAAAAAAACTAGAAATAATGAACTCTCTTAATATGACAAAAGTATTTTAAAAATACAACAAATATTGGGGCCCCTGGGTGGCTCAGTCATTAAGCGTCTGCCTTTGACTCAGGTCATGATCCCAGGGTCCTGGGATCAAGCCCCACATCAGGCTCCCTGCTCGGTGGGGAGTCTGCTTCTCCCTCTCCCACTCCCCCCTGCTTGTGTTCCTGCTTTCACTATCTCTGTCTCTGTCAAATAAATAAATAAAATCTTAAAAAAAAAAATACAACAAATATTAAACTGCACTTTAAAAAGCTTTGCCTCTGGAATTGGAAATAAGTCATGTATACTGCTCTAACCTATTCAACACTGTAATGGAGGTCTTAGGCATTAAAATACAAGCAAAAAGTGTAAGAATCAGGAAGTATCAGTAAAGCTGTTATTTTTTTGGATGACATTATAATTATTAATGACATTATGACATTATTACTATTCTAGTGTCTACAGATACTAGATTTCATAAGAGAATTTAGCGAGGTTGCTGGGTAAAAGTTCAATAGACAAACATCAATTGTATTTCTGCCTTTATGTTCCTTACTACCTCTTTTTTTTCTTAATGTCACTCCATTTTATTGCAATAAACTCCATTTTATTGCAATATTTCAGCAGGGAATACATGATACCATCAGTCATCAGTGAGTATGGCTTCAAAAGTCTCCCCCATTTCCTCATAGGACATATATTTGGGTTATAATGATGGTTACACACCTACTTAAGATAAGGTCTTACCAAGTTATGGAAAGCCCTAACATGACCAGGACTTCACTCATGCAACTTCTGATGCAACAGATAATATTGGCCATCACTGGACAGGGCCAGCCAGGTATCTCCTGGGTAACAAGGTTTCAGGACAGTCTGGCTTAGCCAATATGTTCCCTACTATCCAATGCAGGAAGGCACTAATGGTATAATCAGTCTCTAAATGTGTTATTGAAAGTTATTAAAAGTGATACAAAGAATTTATACCTGTTGTGAAAAACAATCATAGGGTGCCTATTTTGCTTATAGGAAAAGACAATGGGGTGCCTGGGTGGCTCAGTTGCTTAAGCAACTGCCTTCGGCTCAGGTCATGATCCCGGGGTCCTGGGATCAAGTCCCACATCGGGCTTCCCTTGCTCTGCAAGGAGCCCTCTCCCTCTGCCTGCCACTCTCCCTGCTTGTGCTTGCTGTCTGTCAAATAAATAAATAAAATCTTAAAAAAAGGAAAAGACAATGTCTCTCACAGAGAGATTTAAACTGAGACATTCAAGATGAGAAGAGTTTAAAAAAGAATATTCCAGAAGAAGGTACAAGGAATTTTCCTGCAGAAGAAATTTCTAAAGATGCTAAATTCTGCTCAAAAATATTTTGACCCTGTCAAATAGACATAGCCACTGTACAACAGATTAATGTCCTCTATTAATCTTTCCATACTTTTTTGGTATCATTACATCTAATTATTTCTGAATTAATTTTTACTCAAGGTAAATGATACGGATGCATGAAATCACCTATCTATAGAATTGGATAATTACCATAACGAGCTAGTAATTAGGCAATTCTATTCATTTCTCTGCTATTAACTGTTTAAAGTTTTGGCATTTTTCTACTGATAATTAAATTAAAAACATACATAATATATTGTAAGTTTAAGAGTAACAATAAAATAGTGTTAATATACTCACTCAGATCTTTAAAGTACCTATGGCACTGTACAATTACTCCTCCATGGACAGATGTAGCACTCACTCCAGAGATAACCACTACCCTGAATTTTGTTCCTTGGTTTTCATTATACATTTTAGTCAAAAATGTATGCATCTCTTTAAAAACCTAATTTTAATTTTGCATATTTAGTTTTGCACTTGATAGAAATGAAGTGATTGTTAAGTATTCTGTAACTCGCTTTTTGGTTGTTATTGTTCAACATTGTGTTTATGAGACTTAATGGCTATCGTTCATTCATTTTACTGCTGTGTAAGATTTCATTATATTTATATACCACAAAGGGGACTTTCTATTCCCATTTTCTTAGTCTGTGGGCAACTGGGATTTTTGTTTCCAGGTTTGTTTTGCCTTTTGTTTGTTTGCTTGCTGTATACAAACTTGCTTACTATGACTAATCTTGTATATGCACAGCTTCTCCAGGGAATACACCCAGAATTAGAATTTTTAAGTCATAATGTATGTGCATCCTCAATTATATTAATAATTAGCCAAATTATTTTCTAAAGTGGCTAAAATAGTAGCCAAGGTGTAAGTTTCAGTTGCTCTACATTCTCACTGCCACCGTGATATTATTAAATTTTTGATTTTGTGAATCTAATTGTAAAATATTAATCATGTTTCATGTAATCATTGAGTTATATAGACTATAGGAAACCCCTGTTATTTAATTCCTCAGTAACTGTGAAGAGAAAAAATATTATTTAAAAAGATCACAATACAATTAAGATGTGATTTGCCTCTTTTTGCTGTGTTGGAGTTTAATCATGCAAAAATAATGACGGGTAAAACTATTTGCAACTAAGCATGATTCAAAATAATGAGAGCAAACTATACTAGCAGTCACTGGATTCCTCACTGCCACACACTTGCAATTTTTAAAAAGCCAGAAAAAATATTAATTTTATTAAATCTCAACATTCTGACCCTGAATACACTTTTTCATGATATTCTGTGTGACAAAATGAAAAGTATAAAGAATTTTTGCAGCATTTCAAAGAGATTTTTGTCTCAAGTAAAAGTGAGTTTATTATCCAATTGTAAGCTAAACTATCCACTTTTTTCACTGCACTCCATAATTACTTGAAAGAACAGCCAAAAAACAAACTATAATAAATGACTTTGATGTTTGGAATATATTTTCTCAAAAATGAGTGAAATATACAGTATCTGTTGCTTATGATAAAATTTAAGCTTTCAAGTAAAAATTTGATTTTTGGAAAACTTGTATCCACTTCTGTAAACTTGACAGCCTCCTAACACTTAAGGCTTTCTGATGATCAGTGTTGATATTAAAAATTGTCATTTTCATATATTGCATAAACATGTCAACATTTGTAAGATCTGTATAACGCAGTGGACCAATGTTTTCTAAATGGCCAATGTATATTACACAATCATGCATTAGTAAAATAATAGTTTTTGTAGCTATCTATGTTTTTAAATTGGCCATATTAAAGATAAAAAAAAAAAGCCTCAGTAAATTCAGGTGCTAGGGATTAGCACCAGCACCAAGCAAACAAACTAAAATAAAATTTTGTATACATTATCTCATTCAGTCCTCCAACATCACTGTAGAGTGTGTATTATTGTCTCCATTTTAGATGAAGAGACTAAGATTCAAAGTTTTAGCTAATCTTCTTAAGGCAACACAATAGCCAAACTGCAGAACTGAAATTTAAACCCAGATGTGATTAGTCCAAAGGCCATCACAACACATTGCAATCCATGTATTCTTGTATTATAGCTCTTACGAACTTTTTAAAATCAGTTCCCCGAATCTTTTTGTAACTCCCTCCCCGACTTTTTTGTAAATCCACATAAATTTTACTAGGTAGTAGTTAGAGCCAGAGTAATATATGGGATCTTAATAAGATGTTTGCTATAGGATTCTTCAATCCTTTTTTTTTAGATACTAAAGTCAGCCTGACTCATAAAAATACAAATAAGTACAGTCACTTTAAGTATACTACGTTAACTCCATTTGTTAAGCTTAGCTTAATTATCACTAATGACAAACCAGGGAAATAATTAAGGGTAAATTCCATCCCAAAGATACAAGTTCATAAATTGCAAGCTTTGTCTTATGCTGTACAATAGTGCTGACTTTGTCCTACACATTGCCAACATATCCAAAGTTACAACTGAGGATTCAAAAGCAAGTTCCATTATATACTCTTGACAGCAAACATTGGAATCCTGTCATCTCTTATAATAAAAGAAAGAATATTTTAAGATTAGACAGAGGTAAGCAATATTTCCCCAGTTTCTACTAAATAAATGTCTATGCCAAACTCGAAGTCTCCTCTCTTCGTTTCCAAAGAGCAATAGAAAATCTACAGTTAAATGTAAACAGCTGGACTTAACATGTATTCTGTGGAATAAAACAGCAATACATTTTGCATAACATATGACAAGCCATTTGAAAATGCAAGAAAGTGAACTTATTTTGAAAAGATTATTTACCTACTAAGGATTAATTGAAATTAAAGAAGCTCAAATTTAAAAAAGTGGAATATCTAAAGACAACCTTTAATATAACAATATATTAATATATTTTTATTAAAGAATAATCAAATACCATGCTCTGTCTTCACTTATAACCTAAATTCCCTCTATTCACAATCCAATTCAACAAACATTTGCTAACCTCCAAACCCATACAAAGAAGCACTTATTTTGTTCACCCTCTCAGTTCCCAGATACGAATCATTTTAATTTTTCCATTTTAATCACCCTACTTTTTCCACCCACAGAACATTGCTGAACTGGTTACACACCTGGATGATTACAAATCTACATTATCTAATTTTTATGATCCTTAATTTTCCTCAGCATTCTTAAATTAGCTTAGTTAAGCTCTTACACACTCACTTCAATGGCTTTTATCTAGCTTCTTTTCCATCCCCATTTCCACATTCTATAGACAACCTTACTTCAGTACCAATGCTCTCTACCTGACCTCTGTATAGGAACTGGTGATTACTGACTGTTGAGAAACAATGATAAAACAATAATAAAATGATAAAACAATGGATAAAACACCATTCTAGCCATTCAGTGACACTGTCACTTATGCTGGACTTAATTTATTGAAGAGAAGAAAAAAATGCAGAGAAAATGTGTCCCATAAACTTTTAGAATTTCTCTTCCTGATTTCATAGTAATCTCCTTGAAGAGATCTCAGGCTCATAGGGCTAATTTAATTACTGAATGAAGCATCTAGTTTTGAAGAATGGAAAGGCCAATTTGGAGGCATAGGGAGGCAAATTTCCTGCCACCAATAGTACACAATTGGAAGAAGTTCCAAATGTTCAACTATAGCCTTTCAAAGCATAGAATGACTCCCTTTGAATCAAAGATGGCTTTTCCCCCTTAGTTGCATAAGGTCTTTGATGAATGGAATTTATAAGAAAATACATCAGCATTTACAATACTCCTCCAGCTGAACTCATAATTGCATCATGTCCACTACCTATCTCTTAATTAACTGATGGTATCACATTTTTCCATTATCAGGATATTGGTCAGGAATTTCATGCAATACAAATTATGAAAGCTGGGATCTACTGGCGTCTTAATATCTAGATAAAGTCCCATGCAAATCCACAGAAGTACAAAGCTCTCCTTAAGATTTCAACATTTCCCCAGATTACATTTTGATGTCACCTCTGCCACTGTGTTTCTTCCTTAAATACTCTTTATTCCATGTCTTGTTATCCAGAAATAAAACCAACTCTGCCTATATTTCCTCAACAAAACTAAACTAAACCAAATATTTAGAGCATTTGTAAGTGCAATAGAGTTCATCAAACACTGGGGTTAACCTAAAGAGATGCCGTATCACATACAGCACAGCATACTTGAAATCCATTAATAGAGCTTTCTGAAATGTCCTCAACCCCATGCCTAGGACCAATGGTTTCTCCTTACTCAGTGTACACTTCTCCAATTATTTCCTGGATCCTCTTGCTCCTTGTCTGTTCCTTGTTTTCTCTGCCTTTCCTCACTCCTGGATAGCTCCACAACTCCAAGTTAGAATGCCTCTACCCCAGCCAGAGCCATTGAACCCTCCTCAGCACCTATTCCCAGACAATTCTAAGCAAAACAATCAGGAAGGAAGTGTGACAAAAGGGCCTTCCTTTTAGCATAATCTGCCATTCCTCAGTGGCAGTTGTAAACATGGATGGCAGTTTGTTTTTTTTTTTTTTAGACTCAGACTTGAAACTTTCTTGCTAACAGTCCACTCTAATGCAAGGAAATCCTACACACAGGCAATTTTTACAAATTGCCACCACTTTGCTACAATAATGCCCCAAGTCATCTAGGGTTTCATTTTTATGTCATAGTAAAGGCTTTGATTTGGGCCACAAAAGACATCAGACCATGGGTGAGGCAACTAGTTAGATCCTATAAATTTCCCTCCCCTTCCCTTCATAGAATTCTCCAAAAGGTCCAAATATTGCTCTCATGAGCTAGCATGACAGTCCTTCATTTCTCCCTTGCCTTTCTCCCTTACTGCCTCTTTCCTTTTTCGCTTCCTTCCTTTTCTCTTTCCTTCCTTCTTTCTTTTTTCTTTCATTTCCTTTCCCCTTCCCTTTTTCTTTCTTTCTTTCCTTTCTTTCTTTCCTTTCTCTTTCTTTCTTTCTCTCCTCCTATCTTCTCTTCCTGCACCCTCAGCCACCACCACTCCCATCCTGATATATATGGAAGAAATTATCTAAAGATTTTGAAAAAAATTTTTCAACAACTTTCTGGGGGAAACTACTAAACTGGGCAATTAGTATACCAGACAAAATAGCTTCACCAGCACTTATATACTAAACAGTGTGAAGACCATCACAGGCGCTTGGATGTTTTGGTTTTGTGTTATTTTGTTTTGTTTTTGTCTCAGGGACTGTTTACCATCTTCTCCTAGCCAACTCTTAATTATTCTTGAACTTCAACATCACTTCCTCAGGGATGCTTGCGCTGATCTTCCAGTACGCTGTCTGCTATCAACATAAGCACTCTCAGTGGAAACTGCCCCCTTCCCCTGTCACCTCTGACACTTATATACTTTTTTTTATTACCTCTTAGGTTAGGTTTCTTCCAGATAACATAAATTTTTGTTTTTCTTTTTAGAGAAAAATAGTGCAACAAAATTATTATAGTTCTGACTTTAAAAAAACACAGGAGCATCTCATTCAACAGACCTCAGAACTTCAGAGAAAACAGGGGTTTTATAATCATAAAAAAAGGATATTTTCATTTGTTCTAATATTAAATACATATTTTTCAGATACCCTATGCTTAATTACCCTGAGGCCAGATTCAAGCTAGCATGAAATAAGCATTACTTAGATGCAGCTGTAGCACATGGGTAATTTTCACAATGCTAGGGAATGAAGTGGAGTCCAAATCTCAAAAGAAAACCACAAGCTAAGAAAGTAATTTTGCAGAGATTTTTTTTTTTAAGTCCATCTATCAGAATCCATTTGCTCTAGGTTTTTAGTTGCTTCATCTCCAGACATTCATCTTTGTTTCCCAGCATTTTCTGCACTTACACTTTCAGAGAGAATTTATAATCCATCAAGGTAGTATGTGTACTATACCAATAACTGTTTTAAAATGTGTTTGGAAAAAAATATATATATTACAGAGAAATTCCACATTATTTTAACCCAGATCAAAGGTACGTGTTACCGCTGCTTTTAGATCTAGAAGTGAAATTCTGAGCTTCAATTCAAGCAGCTGGAATGTCCTAGTCTATTTAGAATCTAAAGTCCAAACTGAAGCATCAATTCTTTGCACAAAACATGCTTTGACAGCTTTTGGAGTGATTAGTAATTTGGCCAATACAGACTTCTGGGCCCATGAGAAGCATCCCAGCAGAACCTCTTCTGGTCAGGATGCCTTTAGCACACTGAAGAATACTCTTAGTAAAATCCTGGGGTTGGTGGGCAGGAAGCACAGTATGGCACATTGCTAAAATCCTTTTACTCTTCCCAGGTCAAATTATTCAGTTGTAAATTATATAACACAAGCTAAGTTAAAATGGTTTTACTAAATATTACCATTACCTGGTTATAAGCCTGTTATAACCTGTTATAAGTTAAAAACCTGAAACTCCTTCTAAACATAGCAAGTTACCCTTTCCTCTTTGTTCTTATTTGATCTTATATCTAATTAGAATTAAATTTTTTAAGATAATAGATACTGATTGGACTTCAAATGTCCTGAGTAAAATATATCAAAAATTCTAAAATGCCACACTCTGCATATTAAGTGCAACATTTGATTTGATGCTAAATTTGATGAAACAAGTACATTATAACCAAAGCCCATACACAGCTTTGTAGTTTAACATTAAAATAAGCCCACAGACAAATGAATAAATGGTTGAAAATGTGGGCTAAATTTCCCAGTAGAAAAGCTGCAGTTTAGTCATTTTTTTCATTCTCTAAAAGAAAAAAAAAATCATATTGTCTCTAGGCTTACTATCCAAAAAAGTAATTCAAAAGATTTACAAAAGTCAAATAAGAATACAAGCTTCCTTGTAAATACGTGAATTCCTACCCTCCCAAAACATTACTTATTTAATAAATATATCTTCAACAAAGATTACCATTCTGTGGTGCTTATTATTTGTGTTCTCAGTTAATATCATTTCCTTAAACTTCTTTTCCTCCAGAAATGAACTGATATAAAGGTGTACTGATTAAAAGTCTATGTCGTTAAGTGTCTGCCTTTGGCTGGGGTCCGGATCCCAGAATCCTGGGATCGAGCCCGGAGTCGGGCTCCCTGCTCAGCGGGAAGCCTGCTTCTACCTCTCCCACTCCCCCTGCTTGTGTTCCCCTCTCGCTGTGTATCTCTCTGTCAAATAAATAAAATCTTTAAAAAAAAAAGTCTATGTCTTTTCTAAGAAATAACAAGTGTTGGTGATGTAAAGAAAAAGGAACCCTCATGCACTGTCGATGGGAATAAAAATTGGTACAGCCACCATGAAAAACAGTATAGAGTTTCCTCAAAAATTTGAAAATAGAAATGCCATACAATTCAGTAATTTCACTACTGGGTATTTACCCAAAGAAATGAAGACACTAATTAAAAAAGATATATGCACCCCTGTTTATTGCAGCATTATTTATAACAAACAAGATATAGAAGCAACCCAAAATGTCCATTGATAGAGGAATGGATAAAGAAGATGTGGTATATATACAATGGAATATTATTCAGCCATAAGAAAAGAATGAGATCTTGCCATTTGCAACAACATGGATGGCCCCAGAGGGTATTATGTTAAATGAAATAAATCAGAGAAAGGCAAATACCAAATGATTTCACTTATATGAGGAATCTAAAAAACCAAACAAATGTATAAATAAATGTATAAACAAACAAAAGCAGAAACAGACCCATAAATACAGAGAGCAAACTGGTGGTTTCCAGATTGGGGGGGGGATGGGCAAAATGGGTGAAGGGGAGTGGGAGATAACAGGCTTCCAGTTATGGAATGAATAAGGGACAGAGATGAAAGGCACAGCCTAGAGCACATAGTCAATGGTATTGTAATAGCACTGTATGGTGACAGATGGTAGATACACTTGTGGTGAGCATAGCAAAATGTTTAGTGTTGATTAATCGCAGTTTTACACCTGAAACTAATTTAATAGTGTGTGTCAACTATATTTCAATTAAAAATAATTTTAAGGGGCTCCTGGGTGGCTCAGCTGTTAAGCGTATGCCTTCAGCTCAGGTCATGATCCCAGGGTCCTGGGATCGAGCCCCACATCGGGCTCCCTGCTCAGCAGGAAGCCTGCTTCTCTCTCTCCCTCTCCCACTCCCCCTGCCTGTGTTCCCTCTCTCACTGTCTGTCAAATAAATAAAATGTTTAAAAAAAAAAAATTTAAGTTTTTTTTGTTTAAAAAAGGGTGAACATTAAACTTGTTGAAGTGAAGAATGCAGTGATTTGTTACTGTTAGTATTATATGTATTAAATTGTTATTGTTGCTGTTGTTGATTAACTCATTTGAAAAGAGGCAGAATTTTTTGACAGTTGGTATAAATCTATATAAAACATCACTGCCTATATATATAGTCCATGATAATAATAAGAGCTAGTACAATTAAAAAGTTTTTTTCATGCATAACTCTGAAGTAGGATATTAATATCTTCTTTTCCTGAGTAAAAACAGAGAAGTTGATATTCAGAGACTATTCCAAAGTCATGCTGCCACAATTGGGCAAAACAGAAACTCAAATCCAAGTCATCTGAGTGAAAATTCAGTGCTTTTCTAAAAGAAATGTTGTCTGTTCGATATCCTACATCTGTGAATCTACCAAAAATTTACCTTCTCTCTAGCTAATTCATAAATAAAATAAATTTTAGACAATCATTTGAGCAGTCCTCGATCTCATTTGTGCTCTGTATTCACATTTTTTAGCTCTGGAAGAACTGTTTCCCTATGTCTCAGCCAGGTCTTCCATTTATTTTCATTAATGTGGCATTGCTCCAAATGGATTTAATGGTTGTATGAAGCATTTCTTCTACCCTCCTGCACTTCAATATTTAGCAAATACCCTGTCATCAGGCATTCTCACCATATGTTCACAACCAGGCACATGCCATACTTCAAAGTCTTGCTATTATATCTGTCACATGACATTTATGTTAAATGAATTATAGAGCATTGAATATGGCAATGATAATAGGTAAAGACTATTGATGAATAATTTTAATAGTGTAGGTATTTAGTATCTGCCAAGATTCATGTTTCATCAATTATATTCTGTCAAAAACTTCTCTGAATTACCTGAGCTCCAGTCCCACCATCCAGGCATATATGGGTGCATCACATTACATGAAGGACCAGTGCAGCTAAGTGTAGAGATTTATAATTTCTTAATACATTTTATGAAATTTTATTTTAATTCAGTTTAAGGTATTTTTATTGCTACTTTAGAGTAATTTCTTTCTGGCTGAAAATATAAATGTTTTGTACTATTTAATGGCCACCTACTGCACACATTACACGTAAAAGCATGATTTTATTTTACTATGAGACATAGATACTGAATTACATCAAATACGTTTTTCAGCATTGATAGATCATACAGTTTCTCATTGAGTTAATAATATTATAAAATTATAATAGCTTTTATGGGGCGCCTGGGTGGCTCAGTCGTTAAGCGTCTGCCTTCGGCTCAGGTCATGATCTCAGGGTCCTGGGATCGAGCCCCACATCGGGCTCCCTGCTCAGCGGGAAGCCTGCTTCTCCCCCTCCCACTCCCCCTGCTTGTGTTCCCTCTCTCGTTGTGTCTCTCTCTGTCAAATAAATAAATAAAATCTTTAAAAAAAAAATTATAATAGCTTTTCTAATGATGAACCTTCTTTATGCTCATGAGATGAAGCCAACTTAACCATGATATACAAATCTATTACACTATTGTATTATTTCATTTGCTGAAATTTTATTGTGTATGTTTGCCTATATAATCATAATTAAAATTGGTATTTCTTGTTTATTATTGTAACCACTCTTGTTAAGTTTTGATATCAGAGTTACATGTACATGGAAAATTCAAACTATTTTTTATTTTCAACACTCTGGGAAGATTAAATTGCACAGAAATTACCTTTTCTTGGACATCTGAAAAGAACTTCTGGTGATATCACTTGGGCTATGGGTTTTTAATTTTTGTTTTTGTTCTTTTTTGCTTCAAAAAATACTTTTGAAGAGTACTTTTCACAATTTCTCTTTATACTATAATAATTTCTTAATTTTTATCATCTTGAATAAATTCAGTAGCATATTTTTTTAGAAAATTAACCAATAAGATCTAGATTATCAAATTAACCTCAAGTTATATAAGGTATTCTATCATAATTTTTAATTTTTTTAGGTTTTTTTTGTATCCTTTATTGTATTATCTTTCACATTCCTAATAGTATTTTCTTTCATGTTTATTATATAAGACTAGTTGCTTATTCATTTTAATGATAAAACTAAAGGACCAACATACATTTATTAGTCCTAATTATCATACCATATAAATTAAAATTCCTCCAAAATGATTGTGTGAATTTACTCTTCCCTATCAAACTCCCTAGCATGGAGTGCTGGAAACAGATCAAATACTTTCATTATTTGAGTTCCATTTGTTCTTTAATGCACACACACATTAACCTTGCTTCCAAAAGAAGACATCATTACCTTTTTCCCTCCTGTTTGAAAAGTTGAGGCAGTCTGTGTTTTTTCTGCAGGAATATTTTAGGATATTGCTTTATAAACATAGTGTGAGCTGATAGCACACTGCAAGAACTCCTGTTTTAAAAATAAAAAGAGAAAAATTAAAATTTAAGTATCATCAGATAATAGTTTCCAAGGGAAAGATTTTTAACTCAAGACATACAACTATTTAGCCTAAAAAGCAAATGACAAGGGGGGGCGGAGCAAGATGGCGGAGGAGTAGGAGACCTGGATTTCGTCTCCTCTCAGGAATTCAGCTGGATAGGGATCAAACCATTCTGAACACCTACAAACTCAACAGGAGATCGAAGAAAAGAAGAGCAACAACTCTCTGAACAGAAAAGCGACCACTTTCTGGAAGGTAGGACGTGCGGAGAAGTGAATCCGAGGCGATATTCGGGAGGATAGACGGCGGGGGAGGGGCCTCCGACGGCCGCTTCTGGCAAGTGATAGAGCCACAGAGCACAAAATCGGAACTCTTAGAAGTCTGCTCCGCTGAGGGACGTCACTCTGGTGGCGAAGTGGGGGGTGGAACCCTCGCGGGACAGTGTGTTCTCAGGACCCTCGGGGTCACAGAAAGACCGGGGGTGCCTGAGTGCGGCAGAGCTCCCAGGTATCGGAGCAGGGAAGCCGGCTGCAGAGACGGAGCCCAGGCGCGGGCTCTCAGCTCGGGGTTGCTATAAACCGTGATCCGCGGCACAGTCGGGCCACTGCTCCTCCAGCAGGGACCCAACAAGCGGCAGATCCGGGGAGACTCACCTTCTTCCCCCGGGAGGAGAGGTGAGGGAGTGCACCGCGGGGATCTGCTGGGTTTGGAGACTCCACCCGGGGTCGGGTGCCAGATAGAAAGGCGCGGTCACAGACCGGGTGAGCGCAGAGTGCGGCCGGAGACCGGGGAGACGGGAGTGACTGACGGCTTTTCTCTGGGGGCTCGCTGAGGAGCGGGACCCCGAGTTCTCGGCTCCGCCGGGGCGGAGACTGGGAGGCCACCATTTTCACTCTCCGCCTCCAAAGCTGTACGGAAAGCTTGCAGGGAACAAAAGCTCCGGAGAGCAAACCCGAGCAGATTACTTAGCCCGGACCGGCAAGGGCGGGGCAATTTTGCCTCCGGCAAAGACATTTGGGAACCACGGCAACAGGCCCCTCCCCCAGAAGATCAGCGAGAACAGCCAGCCAAGACCAAGTTTACCGATCAATGAGAACGGCAGAACTCCAGCGCTAGGGGAATACTGCACATAGAATTCATGGCTTTTTTACCATGATTCTTTAGTCTTTCAAAGTTAATTATTTTTTTTAACTGTCTTTTTTTCTTTTTTCCTTTTTTCTTTTTTTTTGAATTTTTCTTTTTCCCTTTTTCAACCAACATCTTATCAATCCCTTTTTTAAAAAAAAACATTTTTATTTTTCATTTTTAAAGTCATATTCTATCCCTTCATAGTAGTTACCCGTATTTTTGGCATATATATATAAGTTGTTCTCTCTTTAAAATCTTGAGATAGTTTCTTCTAACAGATCAAAATATACTCTAAATCTCTAGTGTATGGTTTTTTTCTACTCCCCTGCCTGATCACATTCTCTCCCTTTTTTCTTTCTTTTTTTTTTTTTTTTAATCCTCTTCTTTCTTTTTTCAAACAACTTATCAAATCCTTTTTTAAAATTTTTTATAATTTCCATCTTTACAGTCATATTCCATCCCTTCATCATATCAACCCTTATTTTTGTACATATATAAGTTTTTCTTTCTTTAAAATTTTGGGACGGACTTTCTTTTAACAGACCAAAATACACCCAAAATCTAGTGTGTGGCACTGATCTATAATCCAGCCTGATCATATTTGATCACATTCTGTTTTTGTTTTGTTTTGTTCTGCTTTTGTTTGTTTTTATCTTTTTCTTTTTTCTTTTTTTCTTTCCTTTTCTTTTTTCTCTCTTTCCCTTTCTTTTCCCACTGCTTCAGGTCTTTTCTGATTTGTTTAGAGTATATTTTCTGGGGACGTTGTTACCCTGCTAGCATTTTGTTCTCTCATTAATCTATTCTCCTCTGCACAAAATGACAAGACGGAAAAAATCACCTCAACAAAAAGAACAAGAGGTAGTACCGACTGCCAGGGACCTACTCAATACGGACATTAGTACGATGTCAGATCTAGAGTTCAGAATCATCACTTTAAAGATACTAGCTGGGCTTGAAAAAAACATGGAAGTTATTAGAGAAACCCTTTCTGGAGAAGTAAAAGAACTAAAATCGAACCAAGTAGAAATCAAAAAGGCTATCAATGAGGTGCAATCAAATATGGGGGCGCTAACTGCTAGGATAAATGAGGCAGAAGAAAGAATCAGTGAGATAGAAGACCAAATGATGGAAAATAAAGAAGCTGAGAAAAAGAGAGATAAACAACTACTGGATCACGAGGGCAGAATTCGAGAGATAAACGATACCATAAGACGAAACAACATTAGAATAATTGGGATCCCAGAAGAAGAAGAAAGAGAGAGAGGGGCAGAAGGTATAATGGAGCAAATTATAGCAGAGAACTTCCCTAATTTGGGGAAGGAAACAGGCATCAAAATCCAGGAAGCACAGAGAACCCCTCTCAAAATCAATAAAAATAGGTCAACACCCCGACATCTAATAGTAAAACTTACGAGTCTCAGAGACAAAGAGAAAATCCTGAAAGCAGCTCGGGAGAAGAGATATGTAACCTACAATGGTAGAAACATTAGATTGGCAACAGACTTATCCACAGAGACCTGGCAGGCCAGAAAGGACTGGCAGGACATATTCAGAGCACTAAATGAGAAAAATATGCAGCCAAGAATACTATATCCAGCTAGGCTGTCATTGAAAATTGAAGGAGAGATAAAAAGCTTCCAGGACAAACAAAAACTAAAGGAATTTGCAAACACGAAACCAGCCCTACAACAAATATTGAAAGGGGTCCTCTAAGCAAAGAGAGAGCCTAAAAGCAACATAGACCAGAAAGGAACACAAACAATATACAGTAATAGTCACTTTACAGGCAATACAATGGCACTGAACTCCTATCTTTCAATAGTTACCCTGAATGTAAATGGGCTAAATGCCCCAATCAAAAGACACAGGCTATCAGATTGGATTAAAAAACAAGACCCATCGATATGCTGTCTGCAAGAGACTCATTTTAGACCCAAAGACACCCCCAGATTGAAAGTGAGGGGGTGGAAAACCATTTACCATGCTAATGGACACCAAAAGAAAGCTGGTGTGGCAATCCTTATATCAGACAAATTAGATTTTAAACCAAAGACTGTAATAAGAGATGAGGAAGGACACTATATCATACTTAAAGGGTCTATCCAACAAGAAGATCTAACAATTGTAAATATCTATGCCCCTAACATGGGAGCAGCCAATTATATAAGGCAATTAATAACAAAAGCAAAGAAACACATCGACAACAATACAATAATAGTGGGGGACTTTAACACCCCCCTCACTGAAATGGACAGATCGTCTAAGCAAAAGATCAACAAGGAAATAAAGACTTTAAATGACACACTGGACCAAATGGACTTCACAGACATATTCAGAACATTCCATCCCAAAGCAACGGAATACACATTCTTCTCTAGTGCCCATGGAACATTCTCCAGAATAGATCACATCCTAGGTCATAAATCAGGTCTCAACCGGTACCAGAAGATTGGGATCATCCCCTGCCTATTTTCAGACCACAATGCTTTGAAACTAGAACTCAATCACAAGAGGAAAGTCGGAAAGAACTCAAATACATGGAGGCTAAAGAGCATCCTACTGAAGAATGAATGGGTCAACCAGGAAATTAAAGAAGAATTAAAAAAATTCATGGAAACCAATGAAAATGAAAACACAACTATTCAAAATCTTTGGGATACAGCAAAGGCAGTCCTAAGAGGAAAGTATATAGCAATACAAGCCTTTCTCAAGAAACAAGAAAGGTCTCAAGTACACAACCTAACCCTACACCTAAAGGAGCTGGAGAAAGAACAGCAAATAAAGCCTAAACCCAGCAGGAGAAGAGAAATAATCAAGATCAGAGCAGAAATCAATGAAATAGAAACCAAAAGAACAGTAGAACAGATCAACGAAACTAGGAGCTGGTTCTTTGAAAGAATTAACAAGATTGATAAGCCCCTGGCCAGACTTATCAAAAAGAAAAGAGAAATGACCCAAATCAACAAAATCATGAATGAAAGAGGAGAAATCACAACCAACACCAAAGAAATACAAACAATTATAAGAACATATTATGAGCAACTCTATGCCAGCAAATTAGATAACCTGGAAGTAATGGATGCATTCCTAGAGATGTATCAACTACCAAAACTGAACCAGGAAGAAATAGAAAACCTGAACAGACCTATAACCACTAAGGAAGTAGAAGCAGTCATCAAAAATCTCCCAAAACACAAAAGCCCAGGGCCAGATGGCTTCCCAGGGGAATTCTACCAAACATTTCAAGAAGAATTAATACCTATCCTTCTGAAACTGTTCCAAAAAATAGAAATGGAAGGAAAACTTCCAAACTCATTTTATGAGGCCAGCATTACCTTGATCCCAAAACCAGACAAAGACCCCATCAAAAAGGAGAATTACAGACCAATATCCCTGATGAACATGGATGCAAAAATTCTCACCAAAATACTAGCCAATAGGATCCAACAGTACATTAAAAGGATTATTCACCACGACCAAGTGGGATTTATCCCTGGGCTGCAAGGTTGGTTCAACATCCGCAAATCAATCAACGTGATACAATACATTAACAAAAGAAAAAACAAGAATCACATGATCCTCTCAATAGATGCAGAAAAAGCATTTGACAAAGTACAGCATCCTTTCTTGATCAAAACTCTTCAGAGTATAGGGATAGAGGGTACATACCTCAATATCATAAAAGCCATCTATGAAAAACCTACAGCGAATATCATTCTCAATGGGGAAAAACTGAGAGCTTTCCCCCTAAGGTCAGGAACGCGGCAGGGATGTCCACTATCACCACTGCTATTCAACATAGTATTGGAAGTCCTAGCCACAGCAATCAGACAACAAAAAGAAATCAAAGGCATCCAAATCGGCAAAGAAGAAGTCAAACTCTCACTCTTTGCAGATGATATGATACTTTATGTGGAAAATCCCAAAGACTCCACCCCAAAACTGCTAGAACTCATACAGGAATTCAGTCAAGTGGCAGGATATAAAATCAATGCACAGAAGTCAGTGGCATTCCTATACACCAACAACAAGTCAGAAGAAAGAGAAATTAAGGAGTCGATCCCATTTACAATTGCACCCAAAACCATAAGATACCTAGGAATAAATCTAACCAAAGAGGCAAAGGATCTGTACTCAGAAAACTATAAAATACTCATGAAAGAAATTGAGGAAGACACAAAGAAATGGAAAAACATTCCATGCTCATGGATTGGAAGAACAAATATTGTGAAGATGTCAATCCTACCTAGAGCAATCTACACATTCAATGCAATCCCCATCAAAATACCATCCACTTTCTTCAAAGAAATGGAACAAATAATCCTAAAATTTGTATGGAACCAGAAAAGACCCCGCATAGCCAGAGGAATGTTGAAAAAGAAAAGCAAAGCTGGCGGCATCACAATTCCAGACTTCCAGCTCTACTACAAAGCTGTCATCATCAAGACAGTATGGTACTGGCACAAAAACAGACACATAGATCAATGGAACAGAATAGAGAGCCCAGAAATGGACCCTCAACTCTATGGTCAACTAATCTTTGACAAAGCAGGAAAGAATGTCCAATGGAAAAAAGACAGTCTCTTCAACAAATGGTGTTGGGAAAATTGGACAGCCACATGCAGAAGAATGAAACTGGACCATTTCCTTACACCACACACAAAAATAGACTCCAAATGGTTGAAAGACCTCAATGTGAGACAGGAGTCCATCAAGATCCTAAAGGAGAACACAGGCAGCAACCTCTTCGACCTCAGCCACAGCAACTTCTTCCTAGAAACATCGCCAAAGGCAAGGGAAGCAAGGGCAAAAATGAACTATTGGGACTTCATCAAGATAAAAAGCTTTTGCAAAGCAAAGGAAACAGTCAACAAAACCAAAAGACAACTGACAGAATGGGAGAAGATATTTGCAAATGACATATCAGATAAAGGGCTAGTATCCAAAATCTATAAAGAACTCATCAAACTCAACACCCAAAGAACAAAGAATCCAATCAAGAAATGGGCAGAAGACATGAACAGACATTTTTCCAAAGAAGACATCCAAATGGCCAACAGACACATGAAAAAGTGTTCAATATCGCTCGGCATCAGGGAAATCCAAATCAAAACCTCAATGAGATACCACCTCACACCAGTCAGAATGGCTAAAATTAACAAGTCAGGAAATGACAGATGTTGGCGGGGATGCAGAGAAAGGGGAACCCTCCTACACTGTTGGTGGGAATGCAAGCTGGTACAGCCACTCTGGAAAACAGTATGGAGGTTCCTCAAAAAGTTGAAAATAGAGCTACCATATGATCCAGCAATTGCACTACTGGGTATTTACCCCAAAGATACAAAAGTAGGGACCCGAAAGGCTACGTGCACCCCGATGTTTATAGCAGCAATGTCCACAATAGCCAAACTGTGGAAAGAGCCAAGATGTCCATCAACAGATGAATGGATAAAGAAGAAGTGGTATATATATACAATGGAATATTATGCAGCCATCAAAAGGAATAAGATCTTGCCATTTGCAACGACATGGATGGAACTGGAGGGTATTATGCTGAGCGAAATAAGTCAAACAGAGAAAGACATGTATCATATGACCTCACTGATATGAGGAATTCTTAATCTCAGGAAACAAACTGAGGGTTGCTGGAGTGGGGGGTGGGGTGGGAGGGATGGGGTGACTGGGTGATGGACACTGGGGAGGGTATGTGTTCTGGTAAGCGCTGTGAATTGTGCAAGACTGTTGAATCTCAGATCTGTACCTCTGAAACAAATAATGCAATATATTTTAAGAAAGAAAAAAAGAAGAAGAAGAATGTAGCAGGAGGGGAAGAATGAAGGGGGGGAAATCGGAGGGGGAGAAGAACCATGAGAGACGATGGACTCTGAAAAACAAACTGAGGGTTCTAGAGGGGAGGGGGGTGGGAGGATGGGTTAGCCTGGTGATGGGTATTGAGGAGGGCACGTTCTGCATGGAGCACTGGGTGTTATGCACAAACAATGAATCATGGAACACTAAATCTAAAACTAATGATGTAATGTATGGGGATTAACATAACAATAAAAAAATTAAAAAAAAAAAAAAAAAAAGCAAATGACAAAAATATGAAACCTAAACATCCTGTGCTTTAAAAATATCCACTATAGGGGTGCCTGGGTGGCTCCGTTGTTAAGCGTCTGCCTTCGGCTCAGGTCATGATCCCAAGGTGCTGGGATTGAGCTCCCTGCTCAGTGGGGAGCCTGCTTCTCCCTCTCCAGCTCCCCCTGCTTGTGTTCCCTCTCTCACCATCTCTCACTGTCAAATAAATAAATAAAATCTTTAAAAAATAAATAAATAAAAATATCCACTATAAAAATTGTCCATAGTGTGCCTCAGTGAGAAATATTTTATGAACAGATTCATGGGAATGTCAAGGTCAAAAACTTAATTTTTAAGTTGAGGCTTCTTAAAACTTTTATTTCTGTAATTGATGAAAGCCCTTACATAAAATATGTCACATAATTAAATTCTTCCAAAATGATTCAAATAGAGTTCACATATTCTTCCAAAATGATTCAAATAGAGTTCACATAATTAAATTCTTCCAAAATGATTCAAGTAGAGTTCACCAAAAAGTATATTTATCTGAATCTTTGCAAAGATTTATGAAAATCTCATGCACTGTATTTTTAGGACTGGAATAAAGATGTGTTAGAGCAAAAGATCAGCATTTCCCAATTCAGAAGATCACTGGGATCATTACGACGCTTTTTTTTATAAGTACAGATTCCTGGTCCTTTTCCTTAGGAAACAAGATCTCCAAGGGTGGAAGTCTGTGTGGGCTTCTCTATTTTAAATATCCTTCTCCAGGGCGCCTGGGTGGCTCAGTTGGTTAAGCGACTGCCTTCGGCTCAGGTCATGATCCCAGAGTCCCAGGATCGAGTCCTGCATCGGGCTCCCTGCTCGGCGGGGAGCCTGCTTCTCCCCCTGACCCTCTCCCCTCTTATGCTGTTTCTCTCTCTCTCTAATAAATAAATTAATAAAATCTTTAAAAATAAATAAATAAATAAATAAATATCCTTCTCCAGAGGGCATCTGAGTGGCTCAGTCAGTTAAGCATCTGCCTTCAGCTCAGGTCAAGATCCCAGGGTCCTGGGATCAAGCCCTGAACCTGGCTCCCTGCTGGACGGGAAGCCTGCTTCTCCTTCTCCCTTTGCCTGCCGCTCCCCTGGCTTATGCTCTCTCTCTCACTCTCTCTCTCTGTCAAATAAATAAATAAATAAATAAATAAATAAATAAATAAATACCCTTCTCCAGGTGATTCCTATTTGGAGCCAGGTTTCAATCCATGGCAAATACTAAAAATGCCAATAGCAAGAGCCACTAGATACAGTAAATTAGAATTCAGTGTCAGGTAATGATATATGTTTTTGGAAAATCTGCTTCATTCCATTTTTAATTGACAACCACCATGAAAAGTTGGTCAATTTTTTAAAATGCTAAGCATTCATTTTGACAGCTTATTTCAATAATTATCAAAAATGATCATACTTAAAAATGAACACTGACAAACATCTTAGTCAATATCTGCCACATGGCAATGAATATAAAAATCCCCAAGAAGGCTTTTCTTGTTTCACTGTCAATGTAAATAATAACAACACATTATAAAATATTTATAACAGCTTTTTTTCTCCTGGCCAAAGTTTCTTAAAACACCATATTAATTCTTTACACAAAACAAATACTACATACTTTAAAAATGCTATGTAAGTTAACTTAATTGATTCACGTAATGCGATATGAATTTGATTTAATATGACATTAGGCATTATCATGCCTAATCTCACACTGTAGAGATACACAGAGCAAGAATCCACTCTTTTTTTTTGAAGATTTTATCTAGTTATTTGAGAGAGAGAGAGAGAGAGAGCAGAAGCAGGGAGGAGGGAGAAGCAGGCTCCCGTTGAGCAGGGAGTTCAATGCGGGGCTCGATCCCAGGGCCCTGGGATCATGACCGGGACGGAAGGCAGATGCTTAACCAACTGAGCCACCCAGGCACCCCAAGAATCCACTCTTTTTTAAATCTAGTCACTGATATCATTATAAGCTTTTCCAAGATCTTTTTTTCCCCCCATTTGGAACTAGCATTCTACAATCATCTATTTTACACATCTACTTGTAATATATCAAATACTTGTTATATGCCAAATGTTGAACTAAGATCTTTACACTATTTCTGTCTCATTATATATTTATATAACCTGACAAGGTAGCTATTCTTTATTGCCCATTCTACACATAAAGAAACTGCAAACTTGATTCATATAACTAGGAAGTGGAGGACACAGGATACAAAGGGAAACTAAATTGTCTTGAAAATCCATTGTCAGGGTGCCTGGGTGGCTCGGTTAAGCAGTGGACCCGATTTTGGCTCAGGTCATGATCTCAGGGTCCTGTGATGGAGCCCCGGGTTGGACTCCATGCTCAGCAGGGAGTCTGCTTGACGATTCTCTCTCTCCCTCTTCCTTTGCCCCTCTCCTCATTTGCCCTCTCTCACATTCTCTCTCTAAAATAAGTAAATAGATAGGTACATAAGTAGGTAAGTAGACAAATAAATCTTTAAAAAAAAAAACATTGTCTTAACCTTTTGGATATACTGCCCCCCTAAATAATAAAACGTGTTAGTTCTTACTAAGTGCCAGCCATTATTCTAGGCAGTTTACATGCTTCAGATAATTTATCCTTATACAACTATATTAGCTGATATTCCTATCGTCCCTATTTTGTAGATAAAGAAATTGAGACCCAAGAAGTACTAAAGTGTGACCTCTTTCTTTTGTCTACATGGAGCTTATGCTATAAGACTTGGAAACTTACCTCAATCTGTGATCTGGATAGATCATCTTTGGAGTAGCTAAGACATTTACACCAAAATGCTAATACCTTCACTCTTGTCATTTTCTATATGTATGACTGAGTTGCCTGCTTCATCTAATCCTTGAGAATTTTCAAGATATGGTGACTGGTGTACATGGACCAGTGTTTATGATCTATCTCCAAAGTAATATCTTCAAGAAGTAAAAGATGTGGAAGGTTAAAATGGAAGAGTCAAATGTTAGAACTATGAATGATATAATTTTCAGAATGAGGCCCTAAGTGCCCTATGATGCTATGATGTATGTTCTACATCACAAAATGTAATTTGACAATATATTCTTATTTCTGAGTCTCTCTTGAAATAAAAACATACAGTTCTCTGTGTTCAGTAAGTATGCATTATTGTCTAAAACTATGTGAAGTCTGCAAAAAACTGCCTCTAAATATGGATAAGAGAAGTAGATTAAGAGAAATGATATAAATATAATTACAAAGTCAGGGACACAGGAAGATTAAGAATTATGGCAAGGTCAGAGAGTAGACCATGGATCCAAATAACTATTTGACATTTGAATACTGTCCCCAAGATAACTTTCATAATTTCCCAGGCTATAAGTAAACACTGTCTATGGACAAAATTCACTACTTTATTGACGCTCACCTGCAAGGCAACTCTCCTACAAAGAAAGAACTTCAATTTCCTCAAGCAGATGAAGGGGAGATACATCCAAAACCTATAGATTTACACACAAGAGCTCTAGAACGCTTTCAGGATACTCTGTATCCAAGGATCACAAAAGTAAATGCTTACAAACAGCCAAGCAGGTATTAAAAGGGGACTGTGCTGAACTGGAAAGAATGCCCATAAAGCCACAACCCCCCTCTCTCTGTTGTCGATGTTTTCTTGTTTTTGTCATGTATTAAGAGAAGTCCAAAGGGGTCAGACCCTGCAGGCTTTTGTTTTGTTTTTGTTTTGTTTTGTTTTGTTTGCTTTTACAGAAGCCAGAAGTCTGAAGTTTCACGTGAAATTTTGATTTTTAAATATTAGTAACTGCTGTAGATTGAATTGTGTTCCCCCAGAATTCATATGTTGAAGCCCCAACCCCTAATGCAATTGTATTTGGAGATAAAGCTTTTAGGATATAAAGTTAAGTGAAATCATGAGGGTAGGGACCTACCTAATCTGATAGGATTGGTATTCTTCTAAGAGGAGAAAGAGAAAGATCTCTCTCTCTCCACATGCACACACCAAGGCTAGGAGAGGACACAACAAGAAGGCAGCTGTCTGCAAACTGGGAAGAGAGCTCCCACCAGAAACTGAATCAACTGGCACCTTGATCTTGGACTTCTTGCTTCCAGAACTATGAGAAATAAATTTCTGTCGTTTAAAACAACCTATGGTTTTATGTTATGGGAGCCTAAGCAGACTAAGACAGTAACTTACTTTTTAAAAAGTGTTAAATTACTGTGTGAATCAATCAAAATAATCTTTGGGCTGTACACCAATTACACTATCCCAGGCCAAGGGAAGGAGTCACAGTTAATGGCCTTGGCAGTGTTCCTTAACTGCATGACATGTAGTTACTTTTTGCATCCTCTACTAGATTGTGCCTATGATAAGAAATAAAAGAACCCTAGTCTTGGGGTCAAAATGACCTGAATTTATATATTAATTTTTCTACTTTATATAAACTTAAGCAGGTCATTTAAACTTCATATGCTTCAGTTCTTTATATACCAAATGATAGATATATGTCTAAATAATAACAACAATTCAGTTTTTAATATACAATGATGTGGGTGGGAGTAAAGTGCACCATTCCAGGCCCATCAAAATCTGCCCCCAACCTCACCAAAAAACCCTCCTACAAAAGATTCTCCATGTCTTTTTCCTTTCCACCTTGAAGCAAATAAGCAGGGTAGACTTGAAAACCACACTCAAAGATGGGAGAACAAAAATTTGAAAGAGACCTGAGTTCCTAAATCAGAACAGCCTAAATAACCCTATAAGCTTGATCTGAGAAACAAAGAAACTTCTATTATGTTAAACCACCGAGATTTAGGTTTTGTCTATAACAGCTAGAATACCCTGACAACTTATATCTTCTGCATCCTATTCTGTTCCGCTTACAAGTCTGGGAACATAATACACTTTTAATAAAATACTTATTGATTAATTATATTTATGTGACTTCCCTAAGGCAATTTACATTTTTCATTTTAAATTAATTAAAACAAGTCATAAAAGTTGAATCTATTCAACCTCTGACAGACTTTTTTCCTCCTGAATTTGTCTATTAAATATTGTAGCATCTACATATTTATTTGATGAAAATTGAAAAAAATGTAAATGTTATTCTTGCACATTAGAAGAAGGTGCAGGTATTATTTTGATCCAAATTAAGTTCACTTTATATATATAGAGAGAGAGATAATATATTATTATACATCATATAAAATGGATTTACATTATATTTTATTTATTATACATTACATTGTATATAATGGATTTTATTATTTTATTACAATATTAAGTTGAAGAAAAAATGTTCTGTAATAAGGCCAATGTATTTAACATACCCTAGCTACTAAAAGAAAAGATCAATCAATCAGCAATCTTCAGATAAGGCCGCTATAAAGTGTCACTCTATTCAGTTTCCTCTATATTTATTTTTAAAATTTTTGGAAATGTTAGTCTCTAGTTATGAATTCATTTGATCATCTGTCTTATCTATGGATACAGCTCATTACCAGTGACTTCATGGCTTCAAAATTATTTGATTATTTTTTCAAAAGAGTTCCACTCCTATGCCACTATAATTGATTAGTAGATATATTAATCATAAAGATTAATCCCTAACTTTTTATTTTCATAAAGTTCCTGGAAAAAAATTAAAAGATCTGTTTTGACAAAGCCAACTGCAAAGATATGACTTGAAGACCGAATCTAAACCTTTTACAGGGATATTGATCTGTCACAAAATTTTACTTCCCCTATTTTCAGAACAAATATCTGATCAGCATATAAACTGAAGTTGTGCTTTATATTTTATAAACTATTTCAACTTTTCATTTATTTATCTCTAGAAAAGGACTACTTACCTTTAGGATTGTTGTAGTAGTTAGAAGTAATAAATGAGAAGCTCTGACCCATCGTTTATAATATATTAGGCATGTAAAAATATAACTATTACTATAATCCAGGTACAGAATATAAAGCATATAGTAACAAATTTTTCATTTTATTAAAAATGTAGAGATATAGGGGCACCTCAGTGGCTCAGTCAGTTAAGCATCCGACTCTTGGTTACAGCCAAGGTTGTGATCTCAGGGTCCTGAGATCAAACCTTGTGTCAGGCTCCATGCTCAGTGTAGAGTCTGCTTGAGATTCTCTCTCCCTCTCCCTTTGCCCCTCCTGCTTATGCTCTCTCTCTCTTTCTAAAATAAATAAATACATTTTTCTAAATGTAGAGATATAAACTCTACATTCAATGAAAAAAGGACAAGAATTCGAGTCAACATTAAATCCTTCTTTAACAATACATATGAAGTCCTCGTGTTAAACATTAAGACTAGAATAGTCTAGCCATGAGAGAGACTTCTTTATCAAAAGGACGTAGACAGTGAGTCTACGGGAAACTTTTCATTGTTGTAACAGAACTATTAAAAAGAAAATGTCTGGCACTCATTCTCCAGTAGTGTAGAACATCACACCTTAGAAAGAAAGATCTTGGGACACCTGGGTGACTCAGTCAGCTAAGCGTCTGCCTTCAGCTCAGGTCATGATCCCGGGGTCCTGGGATCAAGTCCCACATGGGGCTGCTTGCTCAATGGGAACCCTGCTTCTCCCTCTGCCTACCTCTCTCTCTCTCTCAGACAAATAAATAAATAAAATCTTAAAAAACAAAAAGAAACGAAGAAAGATCTTCACAGTTTCTACATCATGGCAGTCTTGATTCTCTGAAGAACTCTGTTGTTGCACGTATCATGCATAAGAACTCTCTGTTGCATTGTTGATCTCACAAGCAGTAAGTAATTGAGGTCTCCAAGGACCACCACATTGCCAAAAAAAAAGGAAATGAAAGTGAGTGGGTACCTGAGATGTGAGCAAGATGTAAACAAGAGGGGTAGGGTTTTGAGGAGGGCATTGATAAAAGCACTGCTAGGAAGAAAATGCAACTTGACCCAGGAAAAAAGGGGGGAGCCCAGTCTGAGGACCTTGCTTTGGAGAAAGATTCTTGAAGGAGAACGAAGTAGCACCAGCTTCTTGATATACCTGGGTTCTAGGAAGAGACAGTTATAAATTCTCCCTGGGGGAAATTATCCACAATTTAGGTCACATGTTATTACATGTTAAGAATAAGCAAATCTTTCACAGAAAGATTACCTGGAAAGACAAGTTACCATGAGTGGAACATTAGATTTACACTCCTAAAGACTATAAATCTTGGCATGTTAGATACAGAATATAGAATGGTATAAAATATTTGTAGAAATAAAAGATAGAATAACAGTGATAATCAATAACAAAAGACTATCAGGAATGACCAGACAAATTTGAAAAAAGAACTTGGTGGAACTTTTCAAAATGAAAATTATAATTATTAAAATTAAAAACATAATGAAAAGGTTAGGATCAAATTAGAGAGAGTTGAATAAGAAATTAAATTTGAAGATATATCTACAGAAATTCCCAAATGCTTCAGAGAAATAATATTGGCAAAAAGAGGAGACAAAAAGGTCAAAGAAACAGAACAGTTAGCTCAGAAATAGACCCACATATATACAATCAAATGATCAAATCAAAGGAGCAAAGGCAGTTCAATACAGAAAGGATAATTTTTTCCAAAAATGGTATTATAACAACTGGACATCTATCTGGGAAAAAAATGCATGGGGACACAGACTTTACACCCTTCATAAAATTATCTCAAAATGGATCACAGACCTAAATGTAAAATGCGTAAGTATAAAACTTGCAGAAAAAATATGGGAAAATTATCTAGGTGACCTTGGTGTGGTGATGACTTCTTAGATTAAACACCAAAAATATCATTCATGAAAGGAAAAATTAGTAAGTTAAACTTTATTAGCATTTAAAACTTCTGCTTGCAAGACACTATTGTGAGAATGAAAAAACAATACACATACTGGGAGAAAATATTTGCAAAACACCTATTTGATAAAGGGTTGGTATCCAAAATATAAAAATAACTTTTAAAACAACAATAGGAAAACAAACAACCCAATTAAAAAATCCAATTAAAAAATCAGTAAAAGATATGAACAGACACCTCACAAAGAAGAAATACAGATGGAAAATTAGCATATAAAAAGATGCTCCACATCATATGTCATCAGGGACATGTAAATTAAAATAACAAGATATCAGGGGCACGTAGGTGACCCAGTTAAGTGTCCGACCCCTGATTTCTGCTCGGGTCAAGATCTCAGGGTCCTGAGATCGAACCCCACATGAGCTCTGCGTTGAGCATAGAGCCTCCTTAAGATTCTTTCTCTCCCTCTTCCTCTGTGCCTCCCCCCACTTGTGTGTGTCTCCCTCTCTAAAAAACAAAATAAAGCAAAACAAAACAAACAAACAAAAACAAGATATCACTACACACCTACTAGAATGGCTAAAATTCAGAACACTGACAACACAAATTGCTGCCAAGGATTGGAGCAATAGAAACTCTCATTCATTGCTGTGGAAATGCAGTGGTACAGACACTTGGGAGGACAGTTTGGTGGTTTCTTACAAAACTAAACATACTTTTACCACACAGTACAACAATTGCACTCTTTGGTATTTACCCAAGCAAGTTGAAAACTTAGCATTCACACAAAAACCTGTACATGAACATTTATGGCAGCTTTTTTCATAATTGCTAAAACTTGGAAGAAACTAAAATATTCTTCAACTGAATAGATAAACAGTAGTACATCCATACAATGAATATTTTTCAGTGACAAAAGGAAATGAGCTATCATGTCATGAAAAAACATGAAGGAACCTTAAATACATCATTGCTAAGAGAAAGAAATCAATTTGAAAAGGCTATAAACTGTATTTTTCCAAGTATATAACATTCTGGAAAGGGTAAAACTATAGAAATAGTAAAAAGATCGGTGGTTACCAGGGATTAGGGAAGGAGGGAAGAATAGGTGAAATACAAGGAATGTTTAGAGCAGTAAATATTCTATATGATACTATAATGGGGAACACATGTCCTTATAACATTTGTCAAAAACCCTAGCATGTACAACACAGTGAACCCTATTACAAACATGGAATTCAGTCAATAGTAATGTACCAATATTGACTAATTAATTGTAAAAATATACCACAATTATGCAAGATGTTAATAATATGGGAAACTAGGAGAGAGGTAAAGGGTATTTGGAAACTCTACTTTCTGCTCAAATTTTCTGTAAACATAAAACTGCTCAAAAAATAAAGTCTATTAAAAATATATGAATGAATTAAAAAGATTTACTTGTTGTAGTAGACAATGAGGAATTAAGATATGAAGAGACTTGAGAATGGAACTCTAATTGTAAATGTGGTAGTCTTGGAGACAGGTAATAAAAGCTAGAGTTGAATACTGGATAAAAGATAAGTAGCAAGTATTAGAAATACAAAGGAATGGTAGAATCTAAGTATAATGTATGGAAAAATGAAGAAACAAGTGAATAAAACATGCCTGCAAGATTTTCATGCTTCAATTACTAGGTAAATGGCAGGCATTCAGCAAATATGTATTGAATGCCAATTATGTTCCTTAAACTGAAATAGGCAATGAAAATGCAGTGGTGAACCAAACTCACATGATTATTCCCTCTGGGAATTTAGAGTCTAATTGTGATAATACTGATAAGGAATGGAGATGAGAAGCAAGTTTTCATAATCTTTGAAACAAATAATACATTATATGTTAAAAAAAAAAAAGAAGACAGTAGGAAGGGAAAAATGAAGGGGTGGGGAATCGGGGGAGACAAACCATGGGAGACTATGGACTCTGAGAAACAAACTGAGGGTTCTAGAGGGGAGGGGGGTGGGGGGATGTGTTAGCCTGGTGATGGGTATTAAAGAGGGCACATATTGAATGGAGCACTGGGTGTTATATGCAAACAATGAATCACGGAACACTACATCAAAAACTAATGATGTAATGTATGGTGATTAACATAACATAATAAAATTAAATTTAAAAAAAGAATAGGAGTTTGTTTCTTAAATCAAGATATAGGGAAATTTGAGGGTTAATCTCATCTTAGAGATATTCTATAGCTTCTCTAACTTGAGAAAGTTTATCTAAGAAAACATCTTCTAGACCAGAATTCCTTAAGAGGGCAGGAAATGGGAAAAGGGGATTATGGGTTCCTGAAACCAATTCCACTGCGGATGGAGAGGGGTCCCCCCACAAAATACCAGGCAATTCTGGGGACACCAGTAAGGTGTCCGAGAATTCAACTCAATTCTTATACTGCCTGGAGGTAGTCTTAAATCTCACAGGCTCAGTCCCACAAGACTGCTCCCGTCTCACTTCAGATGCCAATCACATGTAGCAGATCCACAGATTACCCACAACTCTGTTCCATTTGGCTACAATGGGAGGTTTCCATGACTCCCTCCAAGTTCAGGTTTGGTTAATTTGCTACAGAGGCTCAAGGCAGGGTTAGGGGCACCACCCACCCTCCCATCCAATCCCCCGTGCAGTTGAAAATCCATGTAGAACTTTTGATGCCCCCAAAACTTAACTAACAGCCTACTGTTTGCCAGAAGCCTTATTGATAACAAAACAGTCAATTAATACATATTTTTTATGTTAGACGTATTATATGCTGTATTTTTACAATAAAGTAAGCTAAAGAAAAGAAAATGTTATTAGGAAAATGCATTTACAGTACTGTATTATATACATAAGTGGAGGGAGCTAAGATGGTAGCATAGTAGGAGGACCCTAGGCTTGCTTCTTCCCTGGAACACAGTTAGATAACTATCAAATCATTCTGAATACCCAAGAAATCGACCTGAGGACTGACAGAACAAACTGCACAACTAGAGGGAGAGAGGAGGCCGCATCGAGGAAGGTAGGAAGTGCAGAGATGTGGTTTGGGGGAGAAGTGGATTGTGATGCTGTGGAGAGGAGGGAGCCCTAGTCAAGGAGCAAGGTGAGAGAGGGTGGAGGACACAGGGATATGCACAAGGAGAACACTTCCCCAAAGCCATTGTCTGGGAAACTGAGAGGGGTTGATTTTTGTGTTTTTCCAATCAATGGGCCTCAAAGACAGGAGTTTTAGAGGTCAGTGGGATTGGCTGGGACAGAGACCTGAGGGCGCTGTCCTATTTCTGGAGAGAAGGCACACAAGCAACCTGGGGGGGGTGGTGGCGAGCACGGGGGACATGGCACCATCAGAGGATCGCCTAAGGTACACGGGGAGAGACTATTCACTCTTCTTGGAGTGCATCTGTGAGAGCTGGTATTCTCAGAGTCTATCCAGGGACAAAAGAGCCAGTGGGTGCCATTTCCACCCCCCAACCCCACCCCTCAGCATAGGTGGAGAGACACCTGCTGAGAGTGGCTAAACCAGACACTGGCTGTTTAGCCTGCTTTGTTCCAAATCCCATGCCCCTGCACTCTGATGCGACTGCCCTTCTTGGTCAAACCTGCATCAGTTGCAGTGTGGCAAAACCCTCCCCCAGAAAACCAGCACCAGTCTCCATCACAAAGGTCCTTAAAGTTTGAAGTTTTAAAAGTGAGCAGGCTTGGCTGGGATAGAGCTCAAAGTGCACTGAGTTGCTCCAGGCAGGCAAGCAACCTAGAAACAGAGAGCATGAAAATAGCAATCTGAAAAACACTTGGGATGCACAAGGGTAAATTATTCACTCCTCTGAGAGTGTTTCCCTGAGAGCAGGAAGCACAGAGTCCCCTCCCCGGGGACAAAGGAGTTGGCTGGCCCATTTCCCTCCTTCAACCGTCAGCATAAACCAACTTCATTAAACAGCACAGTCCAACACTGGCTGCCTAACCAGCTTACACCAAATCCTGCCCCCCTAGGCTCTGCTAGTACTGTTTTCAGACAAGTGTTCCTAAGGACCAGTTCAGCAGGTTCCTTCCCCAGAAAACCAGCAAAAACCCCCACATGCACCATGTCTATTGATCACAGAGTTCTGCAAAGCTTCAGTTCTAACGAAAGTAGCATTAGGTCTCATTTAACAAGCAGACCAGAGCACAACTAGTTAAAACTCACCACACTCTGGCCAAGGTCCAAACACTACCCACTGCAGGCAAGGAGAACCTCTGCCAACAACTAACCTGAGCAATAGAACAGCCAAAACACAGCAGCAAAGTGCATGCAGCACACACCATAGACACTTCCTAAAGCACCAGGCCATAGACACTATATAACCTCCTCTTCATAAAGCCATTACTCTTGGGAGTAGAAAACATAACAGGCTTTTCTACCACACAGAAGACAAGAGACCTAGACAAAATGCCAAGACAGAGGAATTCATCCCAAAAGAAAGAACAAGAAAAGATAATGGCCAGAGATCTAATTGAAACAGATAGAAGAAATATGCCCAGGGGCACCTGGGTGGCTCAGATGGTTAAGCGTCTGCCTTCAGCTCAAGTCATGATCCCAGGGTCCTGGGATCGAGCCCCACATCGGGCTCCTGGCTTAGTGGGGAGCCTGCTTCTCCCTCTCCCTCAGCCTCTCTCTTTTTTTTTTTTTTAATTTTTTTATTGTTATGTTAATCCCCATACATTACATCATTAGTTTTAGATATAGTGTTCCATGATTCATTGTTTGTGCATAACACCCAGTGCTCCATGCAGAACGTGCCCTCCTCAATACCCATCACCAGGCTAACCCATCCTCCCACCCCCCTCCCCTCTAGAACCCTCAGTTTGTTTTTCAGCGTCCATCATCTCTCATGGTTCTTCTCCCCCTCCGATTTCCCCCCCTTCATTCTTCCCCTCCTGCTACATTCTTCTTCTTCTTCTTTTCTTTCTTAACATATATTGCATTATTTGTTTCAGAGGTACAGATCTGAGATTCAACAGTCTTGCACAATTCACAGTGCTTACCAGAGCACATACCCTCCCCAGTGTCCATCACCCAGTCACCCCATCCCTCCCACCCCACCCCCCACTCCAGCAGCCTCTCTCCCTGCTCATGCTCTTTCTCTCTCTGTATCTCTGGGTCTCAAATGAATAAATAAAATCTTTAAAAAAAAAAAAAAAGAAATATGCCTGATCCAGAATTTAAAGCAATAGGGATAAGGATACTAGCTGAACTTGAGAAGAGCATGGAAGACATCAGGGAGAACCTTACTGCAAACATAAAAGAGCTAAAAAACAATCAGGCCAAAATGAAGAATGCAATAACTGTGATTCAAAACCAAATAGATGTAATGACCATAAGGATAGAAGAAGCACAGGAATGAATAGTGATATAGAAGATAGAATTATGGAAAATAATGAAGCTGAACAAAAGAGAGAAAGAAGAATGATGGATCAAGAAAGTAGACAGGGAACTCAATGACTCCATCAGACATAATAACGTTCATATCAAAGGAGTCTAGAGAGAAAAGAAAGTAAAAGGCTTATTTGAGGAAATAGTAGTTGAAAACTTCCCTAATCTGGGGAAGGAAACAGACATTCAAATACAGGAGGCACAGAGAACTCCCATGAAAGTCAACAAAGCAGGCCAACGCCAAGACATATTGTAGTTAAATTTGCAAAATATAGTGGTAAAGAAAAAATCCAAAAAGCAAAACAACAAAAGAAGTCTCTAACTTACAAGGGAAGACCCATAAGGCTAGCTGCAGATCTCGCCACAGAAACTTGACAACCCAGAAGAGAGTGGCATGATATATTCAACATGCTGAAGGGGAAAAATCTGCAGCCAAGAATACTCTATCCAGCAAGTCTATCATTCAGAATAGGAGAGAAAAAGAGTTTCCCAGATGGGAAAAAAACTAAAGGAGTTCATGACCACTAAACCAGCCATGCAAGAAATGTTAAAGGAGATTCTTTGAGTGGGAAGGAAAGACCAAAAGTGACAAAGACTAGAAAGGACCAGAGAACATCACCAGAAACAGCAACTCTCTACAGGTAACACAATGACATTAAATTCATATCTTTCAGTATTCACTCTGAATGTAAATGGACTAAATGCTCCAATTATAAGACATAGGGTATCAGAATAGATAAAAAACAAGATCCATCTATATGCTGCTTACAAGAGATTCATTTTAGACCTAAAGACACCTGCAGATTGGAAATGAGGGGATGGAGAACTATCTACCAGGCTAATGGACATCAAAAGAAAGCCACAGTAGCCATATTTATATCAATCAAACTAGATTTTAAAACAAAGACTATAACATGAGATGAATAAGGGCATTTTAACATAATAAAGGGATCTACTCGTTAAGAAGATCTAAAAATTATAAATATTTATGCCCCTAACTTGGGAGCACCCAAAAATATAAATCAATTAACAATAAACATAAAGAAATTCATGGATCATAATACAATAATAGTAGGGGACACTAACACCCCACTCACAGCAATGGACTGATTATCTAAGCAGAAAATCAACAAGGAAACAGTGGATTTGAATGACACACTGAACCAGACGGACTTAGCAGATATATTCAGAACATTTCATCCTAAAGCTGCAAAATATACATTCTTTTCAAGTGAGTGCACACAGGACATTCTCCAGAATACACCACATTTTAGATCAAAAATCAGGCCACAACAAAAAGAATGAGATCATACAATGCAACTTTTCTGACCTCAATGCTATGAAATTTGAAGTCAACCACAAGAAAAAATTTGGAAAGACCACATATACATGGAGGTTAAACAACATGCTACTAAAATTAAATAGATCAACCAGGAAATTAAAGAAGAAATTTAAAAATACATGGAAACAAATGAAGATGAAAACATGAAGGTCCAAAACCTTTGAGATGCAGCAAAAGTACCCAAATAAATAAAATCACAAATGAGAGAGGAGAAATAACAACCAACACCACAGATATACAAATAATTATAAAAAATATCATGAAAAATTATATGCCAACACATTGGGCAATCCGAAAGAATTAGATAAATTCCTAGAAACATATAAACTACCAAAACTGAAAGAGAAAGAAATAGAAAATGTGAACAGACCCATAACCAGCAAGGAAATTGAATCAATAATCAAAAATCTCCCAACAAACAAAAGTCCAGGGCCATATGGCTTCCCAGGGGAATTCTACCAAACATTTAAAAAGAGTTAGTACCAATTCTTCTCAAACTGTTCCAAAAAGTAGTAATGAAGGAAAACTTCCAAACTCATTCTACAAGGCCAACATTACCTCAAATCTGAAACCAGACAAAGACCCCACAATAAGGACCAATATCCCTGATAAACATGGATGGATAAATTCTCAACAAGATACTAGCAAATCAAATCCAACAGTACATTAAAAGAATTCTTCACCATGATCAAGTGGGATTTATTCCTGATCTGCAAGGGTGGTTCACTATTCCCAAATTAATCAACATGATACACCACATTAGTAAAAGAAAGGATAGGAACCATACAATCTTCTCAATAGATGCAGAGAAAGCATTTGACAAAATACAGCATTCATTCTTGATAAAAACCCTCAAAAAAGTAGGGATAGACGGAACATACCTCAACATCATAAAGGCCATATACAAAAGACCCACAGCTAATATCATCCTCAATGTGAAGAACAGAGCTTTTCCTCTATGGTCAGGAACAAGATAAGGATCTTCACTCTCAGTATTGTTATTTAACATAGTACAGAAAGTTCTAGCCTCAGCAATCCAACAACAAAAAGAAATAAAAGGTATCCAAATCAGCAAAGAAGAAGTCAAACTTTCACTCTTCCCAGACAACAAGATACTCTATGTAAAAAGTCCAAAAGATTCCACCAAAAAATTGCCAGAACTGAAACACGAATTCAGCAAAGTCATAGGATACAAAATCAACCTACAGAAAGCTGTTGCATTTCTACACACCAATAATGGGGCATCGAAAGAGAAATCAAGAAATCAATCCCATTTACCACTGCATCAAAAACCATGCTACCTAGGAATAAACCTAATCAAAGAGGTAAAAAACCTGTACTCTGAAAATTACAGAATACTTACGAAAGAAATTGAAGATGACACAAAGAAGTGGAAATATATTCCATGCTCATGGACTGGAAGAACAAACATTGTTAAAATGTCTATACTACCTAAAGCAATCCACACATTTAATGCAATCCCTATCAAAATACCACCAGTATTTTTCACAGAGCTAGAACAAACAATTCTAAACTTTGTATGGAACCAGGAAAGACCCTGAATAGCCAAAACAATCTTGAAAAAGAAAAGCAAACTTGGAAGCATCACAGTTAAGGACATCATGGTTATATTACAAAGTTGTAGTGATCAAGACGGTATGGCACTGGTAACAAAAACAGATACAGATCAATGGCACATAATAGAAAACCCAGAAATGGACCCACAACTCTAGAGTCACCTAATTTTCAAGGAAGCAGGAAAGAATAATCTAATGGGAAAAAGACAGTCTCTTCAACAAATGGTGTTGGGAAAACTGAACAGCAACATGCAAAAGAATGAAACTGGACCACTTTCTTATGCCATACACAAAAATAAATTCAAAATGGATGAAAGACCTACACATGAGACAGGAAACCATCAAAATCCTAGAGGAGAATACAGGTAGTAACCTCTTTGACATGGGCCAGACCAACTTCTTACTAGGTGTCTCCTGAGACAAGGAAAGCAAAAGCAAAAATAGACTATTGGGACTTCAGGAAAATAAAAAGCTTTTTCACAGTGAAGGAAACAATTACCAAAACTAAGAGGCAACCTTCAGAATAGGAGAAGATATTTTCAAATAACATATCTGATAAAGGGTTAGTATACACAATCTATAAAGAACAGGGATGCCTGGGTGGCTCAGTTGGTTAAGTGTCTGCCTTCAGCTCAGGTCAGGATCCCAGGGTCCTGGGATTGAGTCCCACATCAGGCTCCTTGCTCAGTGGGGAGCCTGCTTCTCCCTCTGCCTGCCACTCCCCCTGCTTGTGCACCTGCTCTCTCCCTCTCTCTCTCTCTGCCAAATAAATAAATAAAATCTCTAAAAAAAAAAAAAATCTATAAAGAACTTACCAAGCTCAACATCCAAGAAACAAATAATCCAGTTAAGAACTGGAAAGAAGACATGAACAGACATTTTTCCAAAGAAGACATCCAGATGGCTAACACACACATGAAAAGATGCTCAACACCACTCACTATCAGGGAAATGCAAATCAAAACTACAATGAGATATCAGCTCATACCTGTTAGAATGGCTAAAATGAACACATGAAACAACTGGTGTTGGCAAGGATATAGAGAAATTTGAACCTTCTTATACTGTTGGTAAGAATGCAGCCACTCTGGAAAACAGTATGGAGGTTCCTCAAAAAGCTAAAAATAGAACTACCCTATGATCCAGCAATTGCACTACTAGGTATTTACCCAAAGATACAAAAATACTGATTCGAAGGGATACACCCAATGTTTATGGCAGCATTATCAACAATAGCCAAATTATGGAAAGAGCCCAAATGTCTATCAAATGAAGACTGGATAAAGAAGATATGGTATGTATGTATATGTGTACACACACACATATATATTATATGTAAAGAATGAGTGTATATAGAGAGAGAGAGAGAAAGAAAGAGTGAAATCATCAAAAATAATGAAATCTTGCCATTTGCAACAACATTGATGGAGCTAGAGAATATTATGCTAAGTGAAATAAGTCAGAGAAAGACAAATACCAAATGATTTCACTCATATGTGGAATTTTTTTTAAAGATTTATTTATTTATTATTTTAGAGATGGCAGGGAGAGGCAGAGGGAGAGGAAGAGAGAGAATCTCTAGCAGACTACCCGCTGAGCACAGAGCCAGAGACAGGGCTTGATCTCACGATCACGACCTGAGCCGAAATTAAGAGTCAGACGCTTAACCGACTGAGCCACCCAGGCGCCCCCATATGTGGAATTTAAGAAATAAAACAGATAACATAGGGAGGAAAAAAAGAGAGAGGCAAACCAGGAAACAGACTCTTAACTACAGAAAACAAACTGATGGTTACTAGCAGGTAGGTGGCAGGGGGATGGGTTGAATAGGTGATGGGTATTAAGGAGAGCATTTGCTATGATGAGCCCTGGGTGTTGTACGTAAGTGATATAAATTCTATACCTGAAACTAATATTACACTGGAATTTAAATAAAAACTGGAATTTAAATAAAAACTTGAAAACAAAACAAAACACGCAAGTTGACCCATGCAGCTCAAACCCGTGTTGTTCAAGGGTCAACTGTACTCATGTTTACTAGTTTACTATAAAAGCATATGATAAAGGATACAGATGAGCATCCAGATGGAACAAATGCGTTGGGCAAGGTATGTGGTAAGGGGTACAAGAGCTTCCATGCCCTCTCCAGGCTGGCCACTCAATCAACACCTCCGTGTGTTAACCCAGAAGGTCCCCAAACCCCATGCTTCTGGGTTTTTATAGAAGCTTCACTATATAGTCATGACTGATTTAATCATTGGGAATTAGCAATTGATTCAACTTCCAGCCTCTCCCAGGAGGTCAGCGGGTGGGACTGAAAGTTAAAACCCTCCGAATACTTAGTTGGTTCTCCCTCCTAGGCAACCAACCCCTAGGTGGGGTCCAACTGTCACCTCATTAACATAACAACAGACACATTTATCACTCTATCATTTAGGAAATTCCAACAGTTTTAGGAGCTCCCTGCCAGAAAGAAGGACAAAGACCAAATATATATTTCTTATAAAACACAGTATCACAGAGTGCTATTGGCATTTTGGATAGAACAATGTGCAGGATTTTACTACACACTGCACTGTTTACAATGCCTAGCCCCTACCCACTTATTATCATTGTCATCTCCTAGTCATTGTAACACCTACAAATGTGTTCACATTTCCAAATGTCCCCTGGGAAAGGTGCTGCCTCAGGTAGAGAGTCTTGTTCTAGACAACTGGATATACGTACATGCACATTAGGTAAAATAACATTAATGAGTACACCCTGAATTATAAGCCTCCAACTGTTCACAACCTATAAAGTAAATGCAAGATTCCATCTGTCTCTGCCCACCTTTTCTGCCACCACTGGATTGACAGTACCAACTGAGGGTCTTCAGTAGAAACTGTTCAAAAAAAAAAAATTGACTTCATTCCAGATAAATGTTTGTAGAATCACAGTTTAATTAATTTCTTTTATTTGTACATAAGCCATATTTTCAAAGTTCTTCTTGTCTCCTTTCTCTTCCATACTTTATTTCCTTAAAAATAAAAATCACCTATCTCTTCATATCTTAATTTTTATGTCAAAAAATGTTTGTTTATGCCTGATGCCAACAGAATTAGCAAAACACTAAGAAAAAGAAAGATAATAATATATTTTGAAATAAAAATAATTATAATGAAGAACCAACCATTATCAATAGACTCTAAGAGCCTTAAACTTGTCGAGGAGCCTCCTTAAAATAATTTCTATTGTCTCTATCAACCTCTAATACTCTAGTAAATTAATATACTTTACCCTAACCTGAAGCAATGAGAAACAATTACTGAATGTCATTTTTTATATTTTAATTAATTACTATATTTTAATGATATCATTTCCATGTTTTCTAATATAAAAGTATAAAAATAAAAGATACAGTTGGGGAAAATTAGGCAAAATTAATCATCTGTAAGTTGAGGAGTTTCCACTAGACGATTTCTTAGTTAACTTCCTGTTCTACAATCCTCTGACTCTATAATATTGTGTGTATGGGGAAATGATGCTAGATAATCAACTTAAAAATGGACTTTGGGCTAAAACCTATTTATGAGTTATAATCTCTGTAAGTATAAAAAATATATAGTCAGCACAACTACATCTGTATTTGAGGATAAGTGGCTATATATTAGTAATATTAATCACTAATAAGTACTGAACTCTATAATCCCAGTCACAAAGCTAATTGTTTGACAAGCACCACTCTTATACAAATGCATAAATGCACATGCATCATCACTGTGTTTGTCTTTTATATTTCCAAATTCAGACATGTTTAAAGGCTTTTGCATGAAATTACAAGAATAATTGGCCACATAAGAAAATATAGTTGCAAATACATAGCCTCAAGTTTGTTTATTTGAAACTTAGGAGAACATACATTTCCTTTCAAACCATATTACTCTGTTTATTACTAAGTAAACTGAACTTTAAACATAAGAGCTGACAGTTCATAAAGTACTGTGACAAAAGGAAAAAAATCTCCAAAGCATGGAATGTCAAACCACAGAAGTTGCTTTAAAAAAAAAAAAAAAAGTTTAAAAATAATTAGCTCTCTAGACAATAGTACCAAAATAAATAAAGGGTGTCTCAGTCAGTTAAGCATCTACCATCGGCTCAGATCATGATCCCAGGTCCTGGGATCCAGCCCCACATCTGACTCCCTGCTGAGCAGGGAGTCTGCTTCTCTCTCCCTCTGCACCGCCCCCCCAATGCTCATTCTCTCTCTCAAATAAATAAATAAATAATCTTATAAATAAATAAATAAATATCACACTATAAATATGCAGCTGTCCTCCTAATCAACAGGTAGAAAACCTACATATATTTTTAAAGCATCAAGAAGATATTTAGTTCTACTGAAGATGAGAATGTAACTCAATTCAAAACATTGAACCCTATGCCAAATGTCAAGGGGTAGGAAGCAATAAGATAAACAAATCTTCTGCCCTCATGGAACATATAGTCTACTAGAGATGAAAAGTCCTACATCCAAGAATTTAGAAATCAAAACTGACATCATTCCTCTTTGTTACACAAAATTTTTTCTTTTACTTGTGATAAAAAATCCCAGAATAACATATTAATATACTGCCTTTATTCTCAGAGGAGAAGAAACATCAGACAGACACCAACTGACTAACTACTTGCATTTGGGCAGCAGCCACCACACAGTGGGGCTTGCTTTTTGTACAAAGTTTATATATATACAGACACACAGGCACAAGGGCATAAAATCCCTCATATGCCCAGGTAGGGGATAGGAGTAGTTTCAACAGCTGGGATTGAGGACAGGGTAGAGGCACATAGGAAGTGGTGGAGAGTAGCAGCCTCCCCTCCATCCTCCCATCCTGGACCAAAGGAAGGACAACTATAAGGAAGATTATATATTTAAAATATATATATATAAATATTATATATTACATATATATAATATATAAAATAAATATTATATATATATAATATATATAATCTAACCCTTGGTAGGGTTTATATACACATATATATAATATATAATCAAACCCTTGGTAGTTTTCATGTTCAAAAATTGCAATCCTTGAGTCATTTAATTCTCAGCCTTCCTTTTTTTTTAATTATAGGAGAAAAATAATTCTTTGGTCATTTTTAAAATATAATAGATAAAGAATAAATATGAAGGAATACATTTTTCTTAAATCTCTTCCCAATTTGTGGAAATCAATTGAAAGCTTTGTAATTCTGGAAGAATTCAATGTATATATTTCTGATAAACTGCATAAAGAAATCTTGGTAGGAAAAAGGACTGTATTGCCAAGCCATCATTAATTTTTTGTAATTTATTATCTTATTCTAAAAAGATATTCATTTTCAAATCTATGTTTGTATTTGTAATCTTATATTCTGTTTCTAAAACATAAGCCTAAAACCTAAACCTAAACCTAAACCCAATATATATATATATATATAGGTACCCGAAAACATGCCCTCTCCCAGACCCCTGGTGTGTACCAATGCATCAAAAGAAAACATCCAAGAAATTCACGGGATTTGGTGTCTAAGAAAAGGCACAGTAAATGTAAAACTTAATAGAAGGAAGTCAAGCAGGACACCAGACTGGGCTTGGAACAGCTGATTGTCTGATGAGAGACCACTACTTAGGAAAGATTATCAAACCAGGAAGACAAAGGCTGATAAGATTTATGTAGAATGGATACTTTGGCAATTCCACATCTAGATGATTCAATTTCTCTTACTATGATCACCCAAGGTGGGTGGAGGGAGAGGTCTAGAAACATGTTTTGTTTTTTGTTTTTAGTTTTTTACGTCTGGGCGAAAAAGCAAAAGGAAAATGACAGCACAAAAGGCATTCGGCTCCAAAAGCCTGAACTAGCTTCTTATGTGTTAGAAAAGGGTCCAGCATATAAGATAAATTCAACACTTAAAAACTTGGATGAGCCTTTTTGAATAGCAATAATCATTTTAAAATAACATTTATATAGCTCTCACTATGTGCCAGACCCTGTTTACTCAACATATGTTAGCTCATTTAGTCATCCCAATAACTCTGTAAAATAGGTACTATTATTATCTCCATTTTAAAAATAAGAAAACTGAAGTAAAGAGAAATTAAGTAACCAATCCAAGGTCACACATTCAGTGAGTGTCTGAGCCGGATTCAAACCAAGTGGCATGACTTGATTCTTCATCCTGTGTGGAAAGGCACTGAGAGTGAGGAGGAGGCATAAGTGGCATAGGAAAAAAAAAATCATTCTTAGGAGAAATCCAAGAAATATAAAAGAAGCAAGTCCTCCTCCCTTTCTCTGAAAAAAAAAGAAGAAATGGCAAGATCAATGAAGATACAGAAATAATCTGAAATCAGAAACATAAGAAAATCAAAAACACAAAACAAGTGTTGGTAAGGCTGTAGAGAAAAAGGAACCCTTCTACACTATTGGTGGGAATTGTTAACTGGTACAGCCACTGTGGAAAACAGTATGGAGGTTCCTCAAAAAGTTAAAAATAGAATGATTTTAATCATAGAACCTATGATCCAGGATTATATTACTGGGCATTTACCCAAAAAATACAAAAACACTAATTCAAAGGAATACATGCACCCCTATGTTTATTGTTTACAATAGCTAAACTATGGAAGCAGCCTAAATGTCTGTCATAGATAAATGGATGAAGAAGATATGGTGTACACACACACACACACACACACACACACACACACACACACACACACACAGTGGAATATTATTCAGCCATAAAAGAGAATGAAATCTTGCCATTTGCAATAATGGATGGAGCTAGAGAGTATAATGCTAAGTGAAATAAGTCAGTCAGAGAAAGACAAATACCATATGATCTCACTCATATGTGGAATTTAAGAAACAAAACAAATGAGCAAAAGGGAAAAAGAGAGACAATCCAAGAAACAGAGTCTTAACTATAGAGAATAAACTGATGGTTACCAGAAGAGAAGTGGGTGGGGGCAGCGGGGGGCATAGGTGATGGGAATTAAGAAGGGCACTTATCATAAAGAAGAGAATAGAATAGAATAGATAGGGGCATTTTCTCAGCGGTCCCATTAAAGATGAGGCAAGGTCCTCTCTTAATAAAGGAAAGTGGAAGAGTGGACGGACACTGATATGTAAGAAACTAACTAGTTTTATAATTTCAAAAATCCAAACTGGGAAACCGAGTTGGCAAAACAATAATTTTTTTTTTCAAATTATATCTTCAAGTATCATATACCTTAGGAATCCTGAGCTTTGAGCCCTAATTATTTCCTAATTCTTTGGCTCCAGTATCTTTCAAGTGGGTATCTCCTATGCACTGCTGAAGTATTTATTTCACTCAGGATTTGTGTTTCCGACCATTTAAAGCTTTCTTCCCTTATGACTGTTTTTTAAGTACTAGAAAGGGCTCAGCTAGGGATGAATTATGTTTGCTTCACACTCAATTGTTTCCTTAAAATATAACATATATTCTGCCCCCTTAATCTGGAGAAATAACCTCCAGGTTTTCAAATGTTTTTTATCTATGTGGTAAATCAAGTACCTATGGAGTCAACAATAGTTTACTACTATACTTTATCCATAAAACAAACATGTTCATATTCATTTGAATGAAAGAAAAAGAAACACATGAGTAACTTACCTGGATTGTAGTCCTCTTATATGGCACAATGCATTCAACTGGCCATAATCAATGTACTTAGACATTTTCAACTCTGAAAAAAAAATCAATTAAAAATTTGAGTAATTTTCTGTAATCTTATTAACCAAAATTATAAATAGAGTTTAATTCCAAACATTCATCATAGTAAAAGAATTCAGTGACCACGGTAGTGAATTATTACCAGTCTTTGATATACAAGCAGAACTGAATAAGGTGATTAAATAATACAAAGAAAGAGTGTAATGTTTTTCACTGATGTCAAATCTGGTCTGACATTGTTTGTTTGTTTTTGGAGTTTATATGTGTCATATAATATCCCTCCTCTGGAAGAAAGCCTTTCAGAATCCCCATCCTATACCTTTAGAATGTGGACTGACAATGCCATGACAATTCGAAGAAGAGTTTCTTGAGGTCCCTGTCTCTGTCTCTGTCTCTCTCTCTGCAATACTACTAATTTTTATTCAATTCATGCAGGCCCCCATCTTACACTAGCCCTCTTCAGAGCACCTTCCAATATCTGGATTCAGTTTGCAATCCCATTTGAAGTTAATGTGTAAGCAAATCACACAATATCCCTTAAGAGCAGAAAGATAGTAATCATAGCCAAGAAGCAAACTAATTGCAATTCTCCTTCAGTGCCAGAAAGAACTGACATCCTTCAAAGGAGATGAAAAGGAAGATAGAGTATTGAGTACGATAAGCATCATTACAGTGATGGGCACTCACATCACAGGTCCTCCCCTTTCTCCAGGAGAATGCATGCTGTTAGAAATGTTGTAAAACAGAAAGCAGTAATACCAACATGCACATTATTCCTTTCCTTAGTGAAAAGGTATTGAGAAAATCAGCAGCTTAATGCACTTCTAAACTTTTTAAAATGTATTTTTGACCATATCCCAGTAGAATTTGACATGTCCAAACTTATCAATTTTAATTTCAAATTATTGAATTACATTAACATTTTTAAGCCTTTTGTGATCTAAAATTAATCATCAATAACATATACTACTTTTTTAAAAATGAAATTGGGATAAAAGAAATTTAAACAGAAAACTGGTTGCTATCCACATAAATTATTACCATGTAATAAACTTGAAAATACTAATAACATGATTTAGGTTATTTTCTTACCTATAATACTCAGTTAAGTCTTAAGAATCAGAAAATTACCTAATTGCATTTTAGCAACATACGGAATAATTATTTTAAATGAACCAAGTTATAGCTACATTTTATCAAAAATCTTTTAAGTATACTCATATTTCTAATACAGGATATTATATAAAATCTTAATTATAGTAGATTTTTAGATTGATGGATTAAGAAGAGATTTCTACGAAGTATTAGTTTAGTCCAATTTCCCAACCCAGTTTAAAAACAGGATCAGAAATAGCCCTGGTGTCTGGTATGGACAGGAAAAGGGGATGGTTGCCATAGATATTTTTTAAAAAAAAGTTCAAGGTTTGAGAAATCCTGGCTTAAAAGGGGGATTTTAAAAATCATCCTTCAGTTAAAATAGCTTACCAAAAAAAAAAAAAAAAAAATCACAGGATGGATATTATAAGACTAAGAATTGCTAGCAGAGAATAGAAAACTTGAGAATCATCAACTTGCCTGAGAAAAGCTACAGCACTTGAGGGTAAGGCTTTGCCCTAAACTTGGCACAGCCAAGTAAACTCAAAACCAGAATAGCTTATATACTAAGTACTCACAGCCTAGAAGGACACTTTACAATTCACCAAAAAATTTCTTCACTGATTCTCATTTCCAGGAGGTATTTGTGACAAGGGACTTTATATAAAGGGTGTTGAACAACATAATGGGTCTTGTCTTTGAAGCAGTTTCATTAAAAAGAAAAAAGTCAATAGATTTCAACGTGAAATTATAACTTTGTAGAGACCAGAAGTCGAGCTTTTCTGGTGATCAAATTTAATACCAGGAAAAAGCTTAAGGAGTTTCAGAGGGACTAAGTTTACATTTGTTTTCCAGTCTTGTTTTCCCTCATGAATATGTCTTAGCTGGGCTTTTGACAGAAGCAGAGGGAGCTTAACCCTATGATGGGGGTAAAAACCACAGATTTGACCACAGTTTGTTTCAAAGATTAGAAGCTGATATAAAAGGGTGGTTACAAAGTAAATCCTAAACTAGAGACAAAGAACAAGAAATTCATGGCACAATTAAAAAACCAATTTTCTTTACAGATATAATGCTCACTATATATTATTGAAATAGAAAAACTAAAATCCAATGTTTTATCCGAGTGACTCACTGGTGATCTTTTGTTTATAAAAATGTCCATCCAGGGGTAGATACGTATTTTTAAATTTGTGCGGTAGAATCAATTACGTATGCTTTTTGTGGGGATTATAAAAATTTGTTAAAAATGGGTCTTGTGAGTGTTAAAATAAAATTAAACTATTTTTCCCCAATAAACTTTCCCTTAAAAGGGGAAAAAAAGCTAAGAATAAGTGAAGCCTTAGAAATATGTAAATGCAAAACCACTATTTACTGGGAAATTAGGCTTATTGGAGTGGCTACTGGGTAACATAAAAGAGATGGACAGCACAGCCAAAGAGAAAACGTGACAGTGACCATGTGGAATTGTCAGGGTATGTTTAGCTGGGAAACAGAAAGCTGAGACCTCTTCAAAAGTACTTGCAGGATACACTGATAACTAATCCAGTGATAAGCAGAACTTTGTTTAATGCAATACTCAGAGCACAAAGAAACAGTTCAGCAGCAATAGCCAACAGAAACATTATCAATATTTTTTTTTTATGGTAAGAGTAGCAGTACTTCTACCAAAAAGCAGGTGGCGAATTCTAGCATAGGACTGAAGTACAGAACATGGAGAAAATAAATGATCCATCGGACACTATAAGCATGACTAATTCTATATACTTAGATAAGTAAGTCTAGATTTGTGTAATAATAGGGAATTAAACATACCTACATTGATGATTAATAGTGTATTTGTTTTGGGGCATGTGGGTGGCATAGTCGGCTAAGCATCTGACTCTTGGTTTCAGCTCAGGTCTTGATCTCAGGGTCATGAGATAGAGCCCACACCAGGCCCCACACTCAGCACGGAGTCTGCTTAAGTTTCTCCCTCTCCCTCTGCCCCTCTCCCTACGCTCTCTCTCTCTCTCTCTCAAATAAATAATAAATCTTTTAAAAAAATAGTGTATTTGTTTCTCTTCAACTAATTTTGTTTTCTAAAATAACCAAGTTAATTCTCCTTCAAAATAACATTGAATAAACATAAGGGACCTGAAAAATGTCAGCTAAATAAACCATCAAGAGGCAAAGGAATACAGCCTAATCAAGGACTTCTATAACTAAAAGCTGATGTACAACATGGACAATTACACAAGTGGGCTTATGTTGTTCCTGCCCCTTGTCTGAGTGGGTTATGATGTTAAAATATACATATATTAACTGAGGAGGGAAGAGAAGAGGGGAATATTATGCAACAAATTATCAAAATAACTTCCCTTTATATCCATCAATTTTGGAAAAGTAATCTACATTCATCTTTATTTCCTCAACTCAAATTCACTTCTCTACTCACTATAATTTATCTTCCACTTTCATTATTCATTAAAATTTGTTTCATTAAAAATATAGGAAATCCTATAGTTTCCAGTCTAATAACCTCTTTTCAGTCTTCCTTGCACTAAATTCTGTGTGACATCTGGCACTGGTGAAGCCTACCTACCAGGCTTCTGTGACACTATTCTCTCCCTGCTTGCTTCTTCCTCATTCAACTACTCTACTGGCTCATCTTCACTGTCCATGAATCCATTCTCAATCCCTCTATCTTTTCAGTTTAGATCCTCTTCCTCCACAATCTTACCTGCACCTGCATGTCCAGCTATCACACATACACTTAGGATCCTTGAATCAATCTCTCTAGCACAAAACTCTAACCTGCACTCCACTAATAGTCACATGAACGTCATTCTTGAAAATCAATTTCAGGATAACAGAAGCTTTACTTAAAATCTCTCTCTCTCTCCCTCTCTCTCTCTCTCTCTCTCACACACACACACACACACTCCCTGCCCCTTGCAGGTTATCGTACTTTAATCATTTTACCTCTCTTCTACATAAGATTGAAGATCATGCCAATGTCTTTGGGGCATTAAAAATCTCAGCATGGCAAAGAGCCCACTAAATAACAAAGGGTAAAAAGAGGAAACAATTTTGATCTTCATTAAAACTGAGTATTTACCAGACTCTTAACATAGAGAACAAACTGAGGGTTGCTGCAAAGGAGGTGGGCAGAGGGATGGGGTAGATGGGTGATGGTTATTAAGAAGGGCACTTGTGATGAGCACTGGGTGTTACATGTAAGTGATGAATCACTCAATTCTACAGCTAAAACCAATATTACATTGTATAGTAACTAATTGGAATTTAAATAAAAACTTGAAAAAGGAAAAAATACTGAGTATTTACCATATTTCCAAACTACAAACTGAAAAATACCAGCTAAATAGTGTAGTTTCAATAAACTTTAAAAGAGGTACAAAAGTTTATCTTGTTTGAGGAAATAAGCAGAGTTCTTTAGGGGAAGGTTGTATAGCCCTAAAGAATATAACCAATTAAATCCTACTTGAAATGGGAAGTTCTTGAGACTTAGACTAACAGGAACCCAAAGCCCATGACATATAAGGAATGTAGAGCCGAACAAGAATTTCACATATACTCATATTTTTTTAAGAATCAGGTTGTTGTAGTGGTAGGATGACAAATGTTAGGTGGCAATCAACACAGAAACAGCTTGTCTCAGTCACTGAAGAGAAATAGAGGCCAAATAAACAGCATGAGGAATATAGTCAATGATACTGTAATAGCGATGGAACAGGACAGATGGTAGCTACACTTATGGTGAGCATAGCATAATGTATAAACCTGTCAAATCACTAAGTTGTACACCCAAAACTAATGTAACATTATGTATCAACTATACTCAAATTAAAAATAGATGTCAAGTCACTACCAAGAAACCTTTGGAATATGAATTATGACAGTACTAATTAGAAATATATCATTTAGGGAAGAGCATAGAACAGAGTTGATGAGAAAGTATTCAAAGTTAACATACAAGAAAATTCAACCTGTCGTACCAGCTTACTCCCTACTGCTATCTTTTTTCAAGCAAGTAACCTATCTTCAAAAAATAACCACCATTCAATAATCTGGGTACCTAGGCAAAACATACCCTAGGGAAAGTGTGAAAAACAATGAGAAACAATTAAGTTACCAAATAAAAATCAAATAATATGCATCAGAAGAAATAGTGGAAGTGGGGAGAAAGCCCTCCAAATACACACACACACACACACACACACATCCTTGATGAAAGAAGAACAAAGAGCTACATGACATTAAATATAAATAAGACAACAGAAAGAAATTACAAATAAACAGGTTATATTTAGGAAAGAAGAGAAAGATAAAAATATGACAAAATTTATGTTAGAAATAGCAAGAATGGCAATATTTAATATAATCAGAACATAAAGGCTAACATTCAAATAGAGAAAAGAAAAAGAGAAAATGATAAATGAAGATAGAAAACAGAGATTATATGTGAAAACTTTTTCTGAATAAGAAAACAGAAATAATGGTACAGGAAAAAAATGCTCAAACATATAAAAACACTTTTCTCATATAAAGACTTGAATATGAAGAATTAAATACCATGACCCAGAAAGGGAAAAAGAAAGCATAATACATGATTTACAAAGAGACCAGATATTCTGGACTGAGTGAATAATTAAATGTTACTATGTTTTGAAGATAAACAATTATTTTAGCACCTAGCCAAAACTCAGTGTGGTCTTAGTCTTCTCTATAGCAAAGTCTTGGCAAACAGTAAGACAAATGGGGGGAGGGAATATATCATGAGTTTTATCCTCCAATAACTAAAAAGGTAATAAATAAATATAAGATCTCAGAGAATATAAAGTACTGTAAGATCTCTTTGAAAAATACAATTTGATAAACATACAACTGAAGCTTAAATAGTATGGACACTATACTAATAAAGGGTAGGTAAATTCTGTAAGCCTTAATGCAAATAATAAATTCTTCATAGATTCTAATAAAAAGGGTATAAATAGTAATGAGTAACAACTTGGAAGTTTCAGCAGAGAAGTGAAAGCATAAAATATACTTGTACAGACACCCTCACATAGTAAATAATTAATATTTACAATTTAAAGAATATTTAAAAATAATGGGACCTTAATATTTGAAGGTATGAATGCAACTAGTCAAAGACTTAGACATTAATATTCTTACTAATCAAATCATGATGTGAAGAGGGAAATTCTTCTCATTTTATACTAGGTTGTGAATATTCATTGTCTAAAGTTGATAAATCAAGAAGTACAGGTTTAGGTATGGAATCTATTAAATGTTTTGTGTTCCAAATTATATAACATTAAAATTCATAAAGCAAAAATTTCAGGAATAAATGGAGACAAAATAACCTCCACAGTAACTTTCTTTCCTTCTTACCTACAAATCAAGTAACAACTGAATCACTGAGGATATAAATATAAATTACATAATTAATGAGATATATTAAACATATATTAAATTTATTCTTAAATCAAAGAGCATATCAAAACTGAAACTATAAAATATCAAGAAGGTAAAAATAGGGAATGTTTTCATGAACCTATGGAATATAATTAGTCTTTCTCCAGTGAAAATGCATTCCCAAAAATATTTATATTACAAGAAAAGACAAAAAATAAAATCAAAAGAATTAAGCATTTTGACTCAAAAAGTTAGGAAAAGAAAATTAAAACAAGAGAAATGCAAGGAAGAAAATAGAAAAGCAGAAACTAACGGGTTTATAAAGCAGGAAAAACTGTAGAAAAAAATAAATTCAAGAGAGTTGGTTCTAGGGCTCAGATAGGGAAAGCACAAGATGAGCCTGAAAAATCTTACTGTACCAGAAAGCACGGAAATGGTTAGACCAAAATGAAGGCATTTCCAGTGGCCAGACTGTGAACTATCTAGACATCAAAATATGTAATGATAATAACTCATTAAAATCCTTGGAATAGGGGCACCTGTGTGGCTCAGTTGGTTAAGCGTCTGCCTTCGGCTCAGGTCATGGTCTTGGGGTCCTGGGATCAAGCCCCACATCAGGCTCCCTGCTCAGCAGGGAGTCTGCTTTTCCTCTGCCTCTCCACTCTTTGTGCTCTCTCTCTCTCTCTCTCTCAAATAAATAAATAAAATCTTTAAAACCCTATGAACAAACTAGGAAATCATAATTTTACATTTATTTATTTAATATTTTATGAAAATTTAATATTTCTATACTTTCAAGATACCTCTTCACAAAAGACTTATTAATTACAAAAGGGAAAGGTAAATTCACTGCAGAGAAGTTCTCCATATAATATCCATAATCAATCCTTAATCAATATATTAAGGTAAAATCATGTGCCACCTAATAAGATGGGAAAAGAACATAGAATCACTTCTATGACATTTCTGCCAAAGATTTCCCACTTGAATCTAATCATGAGGAAAGATCAGAGAAGCCAAACTGAAGTATATTCTACTAAATAACTTGTTTGTAATCTCCCAGCATTAAGGTCATGAAAGGCAAGGAAAATGGAGAAACTATTCCAATCTAGACAAGAAAATGAAATGCAAAATGAGATTTTGAATTGGATCTTTTTACTATAAAAATCATTATCAGAACAAATGGCTAAATTCAAATGGGAGGGGTCTAAGAATTAGATTACAGTATCTATATCTGTGTTAATTTTTTTTATTTTGATGATGTATTATGATTATGTAATAAGCGTATTTCCTTGTTTTTAAGAAATACATACTAAAATATTTAAGGAAAGTGGAGTGTCAAATGGCTCTGAAAAAATAAGTTTCTCTACATTAAACTTATAACATTTAAGATTGCAGTTTCAAACTTTTTAAATTTTATTTTCAAAAATTTAATAACTTTCTCATATGACTTCTGTAGTTAGAAAATATAATGAGAAAAGATATCATTCATAATAACAAAGAAAAAAAGATAAAATGCCCAGAAATAAATTTTATTGTTGCATCATAAGACACTTGCAAAAATTGGAAGTGGGAAGGTTGAATATTACAAAAATACAAGTTCTTGAGTAGGAATATTCAATATCATAAAGATAACAATTCTCCATAAATGAATCTTTAAGTTTAACGCATTTCCAACTAAAATACCCACGTTTATTTGTTGAAAAAGCCCAAATATTTCTAAAGATCTATAGAAAAATAAACCAAGAAGAAAGGCCCAAAAAAGTCTTTCCAAAAAAGAGTAATCAGTAAAGGTTAATCTTACCAGATACTGAAATATGTAATAATGCTTCAAAAATTATAACAATTCAACACAAATGCATAAAGAGACAAGAGATAAGTGGAAAAAAGTAAGTAATAGTTTCCAGAGATAGATCCAGAATGCATATGAAAATTTAGCATACAATAAAAACTGGCATTTCAAATTAGTAGGAAAAAGATTACTCAACAAATAGTGTTAGAACAGTTGACTGGTCATTTGGAAAAATATTAATTTGCAGCCATACATCACTATTTTAAAGTAAATTTATTCAAAAATAAATTCTAGATGCACTAAATATTTAACAAGCTTAATATTAAAAATAAAACTATATAACTAACAAAAGAAAGCATGGAAGAATTATTTTTAATCTTAGTGTGAACAATGGCATTCTAATCAAGAATCAATAACAGAGGACAAAAACTAGACAATCTAAAATGTTTGTATGACACAAAAATCATAAACATGAAAAAAATGCAAACTGAGAAAAATACCTGTAAAGTACATGCCAAAGCGCTAATTTCTTTTATACACAAAGATTTCTTTCAAATAAAAGGAAAAATAAACCTCAACGAATGGGCAAGGGACATGTAAATAGGTTGTTCACATAAATACACATGACCACAAATATATGAGAAGATTCTAACCTCACTCTTAAAGAAATGCAAACTTACAGAGCAATTAAAACTATTTCCAACTAATTTATTGGCAAAATGTTTGTTTTACAATGCATATTAGTATAAATGTTGTGAAATAGAAACTTGCATATACTGATGGTGGGAGTAGGAATTAGTGCAACCCCTTTGGAAGACAATTTGTTAATAGTTATCAAAATTTAAAATGCACACATCCTTTGGCCGTGCAGTTCTATTAATACACTTGCTTAGCAAAAAAAAAAAAAAAAAAAAAAAAAAAAAACATAGTACAAGATGTTTATTTGATTTTAACAGCAAAACTAACTAGAAACAAATTCCCTCTGAATTAGTAAGGATCTAGCTATCAGGAGACTGAAACCACACCAGCAATTTCAATGGAAAAAAAATGATACAAAGAACAGTTAGTTAGATATTAGAGAACTGAAGAGACAAAAAGGGAGCAGCAAATATGCAGAAAGCATCTACCACACTATTTTTGCTGATGAAGCAAAGGGAAGAGGTTGAATTACTAAAACTTAGAAGCGGGGAGCAATGGTCTTAAGAAGCTGAGATTTGGACCTCCAAGGACAGAGCCAGCAGCTGAAGCTGAATTGTTGAGGGGGCGCAATTAAGCTATTTCTGGGAACACTGGGAAAACTGCAAATGGAATTAACTGCTGCTGCTGGAATGAACAGCCACTGCTTGGGTGAAAAAGACATTGCTGGAGAGACACAAGGAGAAGCAAACCAGAAATAGAAAACAAAAGGACAAACACTTTCCTTAACTTTGCTCCTGCCTTCCAATCTCCCTCTAACACCTGCTATTGACAGATCCTAACAGGAAGCCAGCTGGCTTTCTGGGAAAAACTGGTTTGCAGAGCCCCAGCCTCAGCATCACAAAGCAGAATATATAGAAAGGTGGGTTTAAAGGTGAGACACAATAGGTTAAATAGCACATCCATTAATAGTATTTTGGTATATTCAAACAATGAAATATAATATAGCCACTAAAATGAATAAGGTACATACCTACATATTGGCATGAAAAGGCCTTCATAAAACATGATATTATTAAGTGAAAAATAAAGGTATGATATAGGGTAATAAAAATGTCCTACCATATTTTAATATTAAAAATATACACACGTGTGTGTGCATATATATTTACATACTTGAATATGCATGAAAAGTTTCAAGAAAAAATATTTTTTCATGATAGTTACTTCTGAGGGTAAGATTAGGAGTATGGGTTGGGAGGAAGACTCACTCAATGTTTCAATATTCTCTTGTGCCTGATGCATACATTACTACGTAATAATTTTTAAAAGAGACCTACTCACCAAAATTCCCATAAATTGTGTAAGATTTGTTCATGCTTCTGCTATTTACTTATCACCTGCATGCTAGGCATTGGAGATACAAAGACATGTGAAGGATAACCACTTATCTCCAGATATTCATCTAATAAGAACCATAACCCTAAAGCATATGTCTATGAAGTATCTAGTGTGAGGTTAAAAGGTGATAAGAATAATAGAAGAGGTATAGAAAAAGTACAAGGGACAGTTTAGAGATATGGAAGACATTATTTCATACTGGAGAGGCCAGGAGAGTCTTTGCAGAGATTAAAGTCATTGACCAGAATTTTAAAGAACTGGAATGACAGAAAAAAATAGAGCAAGATATGGGCGCCTGGGTGGCTCAGATGGTTAAACGTCTGCCTTCGGCTCAGGTCATGATCCCAGGGTCCTGGGATCGAGTCCCGCATCGGGCTCCCTGCTCAGCGGGGAGCCTGCTTCTCCCTCTGCCTCTCTCTCTCTCTGTCTCTCATGAATAAATAAATAAAATCAAATCTTTAAAAAAAAAAAAAAATAGAGCAAGATAGATGGGAACTCCAAGAGGAAACATGAGCTAAAGCACTTGACTATGATGAAGAGTTTAATGGTGTAACTCACAGAGTAACTCTCCCCTAGTGTGGGAACTCTCTAGCTCTGATCTCTAGAGACCATATAAAGGTAGAGCTATCAACTAGATTGCTAGGTAACATCGGCTATGATAACAATGACCCCTGACTGGTGAGTTCCGTCTAGACCAAGAGAAACTATAGATGATCTACAAATACCTAATGGAGAGTCACTGAAATGGACTTCCCTGACTATAGTGACTCTTTTTTTTATTATTAATTTTTTTTATGACCTACAGTTGACACAGCTTGGAAGTTCCTCAAAAAATCACAAATAGAAATAACATAGATCCAGTAATTCCACTATGGGTATTTATTCAAAGAAAACAAAAACATGAATTTGAAAAGATATATGAACCCCTATGTTTATTACAGCATTATTTGCAATGGCCAAGATATGGAAACTACAGTGACTCTTGTAACTGAGAAGTTCCTTGCAGGAAACTTAGAAACGGTGCCTATAGAATTTTTTTAATAAGAGATACTGGCTCCTTCAGGGTATGAGGCTTTTAAGTCAGGACAATTCAGCACCTGCCCTATGTGATTCTCATTACCTTGAACCTGAACTACCATGCTGGGGGCCAAAGAGGGTTGTTATGCTGTGCCTCGGCAGGTGTGAGAACAGCTCCCACAGAAAGGGACACCGGGCCCTGCCCTTCCACAAGATTGCGATTCTGTCCTTTGCCCTTTGGAGCAGATGTGCCCAAAGTGGTCATTTGAATGTTGCTTTGAACCTAGAAAGGCCTCCTGTCCCCTTGAGCAGCACTGCAGATGGGTTTAAAGAACACCAATCAAAGCGTTTTAGCTGTACTGGAGAGTTCTACCAACGGAACTGAATGTCTAGAACATGAGAGACAGATTTTAGCCAAAGCATGAAAATTTTAAATGCCAGATTGAAGAAAATGGATTGTAATCTAAGTTTTGGAAGAGAGTAGAACCCTGACAGCTTTTGAGTGGACAGTTAACATGATCAAATTCCCTTGTAAATCATCATATTTTTAAAAAATAAATAAATAAAGGAATCTGGTCCATAATACATGTTGGAAGGAAGTCCAGAGATCAGGTCAGTCAAAGGTAATGGAGATCCAGTCTAGGAGGCTGAAGGGAACAGAGGACTAATGCAGAAGGTATTTCTGAGACAGACTGCCTAGAACAGAGCAGTAGCCTGAGACCTGAGGTGTGACCTAGTGTGACCACTAGAGGAGACATCTGATTTGCAATGCATTGCAGTCTACTGCAGGGTTTCCTGCCTGAACCCCCAGAAATGATTTGAGCTCAAGTTTAAGTTGCCATTACTTAATTTCTAAAGGTCACTCAAGACTTTCTGACAAAAAGTACAAGTACATTGAGATAGTTATGAGTGGTAAGAAAAAAACATAATAAATGCTTGGTTTTTTCAATAAAACATTCATCTTTTCTCCTTTGGGATTTAAAAAAAAAGTGACTTTTACACTGAAAAATAAAGTTGAGAAAATAATTTTCTGATACTTCTTTTCCTAAATAATCAAGTAGCATTTTCCACAGGGACTATTATTGATTATATAAACACGGAGACATATACAAACATTCAACCACATTTTCCATCTTTTATTTCTTCTTGGAACATCCAGTCTCATCTTTTAGCTCTGTTTTTCAACTTTGTTTTCTTGTATACATTACACAGTCAGCTTCTCTGTCTTCTCCACTGACAGGCCACCCTTTTTCTTACTTGCACTCCTAGGATTTGAATGGTTTAAAACTTTAAAATGGAGCAACAGTTACTTTTCCAGATAAATATATATCTTGAAACTCCTTTCATCTTTAGCTACTAAAAAACTGAAAGTCTGTCAAATTACAGGAAATGTCCTTGAAGTGTTAGGAATGATGACACAGTTTTTTCAGGTTTTCTGTAAATGTACATCATAAAATGGAAAAAAAAAAAAAAAGCAAGGAAAACATTCACTTAGGAGTACTATCTTGTTTCTAAATTCCTTGAAGTTATCTCTGGTCTTCTCTTGAATGCCATTTTTTTCCTTCTATGTCTTCCTATGTTGGAAAAAGCAAGATGTACTTACAAATATCTTGCGAACCTGAAACTTTTTTGTTACTGGAATAAAAACAAATCAAAAAACCCTTTTGTTAAAGTACAGAAATTCTTTCTCCCAGGGGCACCGGGGTGGCTCAGTCGTTAAGCGTCTGCCTTAGGCTCAGGTCATGATCCCAAGGCCTTGGGATCGAGCCCCGCATTGGGCTCCCGGCTCTCTGTTCGGCGGGAAGCCTGCTTCTCCCTCTCCCACTCTCCCTCCTTGTGTTCCCTCTCTTGCTGTCTTTCTTTGTCAAATAAATAAAATCTTTAAAAAAAAAAAAAGAAAAAGAAAAAAATTTTCTCCCAGATAAACCAGTAGTTAAAATGTAAAGTGCATATTTCAACTTGTCCTTTTCAGAAGGATAAGCCTAATAAGCATGAAGAAAATAGCATAGCAGATTAACCCAAACAAAGGTAGCTAACTAGACCATACTCCTAATGATAAGTGTGTAAAGGGTTTCCTCCAGTCAAATGTTAAAGGACAGCTCCCTGTTCTATTAAAAAAAAAAAAAAAAAAAAGACATTTTTCTTCCCTTTGTCTCTTCAGAATATCAACTTCTAATAATAACAGGCCATGTGTGTACCTAGACCCAGATGCTATTTCACCCAGGTGGTAAAAGTACTGTAGATGTTGCTAACTGTAAGGTTTTATAGCAATTCTCATTCAGAATAAAAAGTGGCATGACTTTTTGCTTTTGAGAACAATCATCTCCTTCTTAGTTAGCAAGCTCTGAAAAATCCTGAGACACAAGTCAAAAAGACTATAGGAGGAGAAGACTGGAGAGTTTTAAAGAAAAAAATGTATAAGGGATTCTAGCATAACTACCTGGAGTGCCTGTGAATCTGGATTTCAAAATTAATGAGACAGTACTGGAGGGGTGTTTAAAGATGCATGATATGTTCTCTCCCTTAAATTAAGAGTGTCTAAATGGTCGAAACGGCAAAATGCAACAAATACATATATATCATTCAACTTGCAAAATGTGGAGGGGATATCAGGGTGGTGGGTAGGAGGAAACTATACTGCTACTGTTGTTTTTATGAGAAAATTCATATGAATGATACTTTGAAAAATTCTCTACCACTTGACAACTGTGTGAATCTTGGTATGAAACCCAAGCCTCACTATCCTTCACTGCAAAATGGACCATGTATTAGCTTTGTATCACTGAAACAAATTACTACAAATGTATCAGCTTAAAACACAAATTTATGATCTTACAGCTCTGAAAGTCAGAAGTCTGAAACAGATCCTCATTATGCTAAAATCAAGTTGTCAGCAGGGCTGCATTCCTTCTGGAAGCTCCAGGGGAGACTCTATTTCTTTGCCTTGTCCAGCTTGCAGAGGTTGCCCCAATCCTGGGGCTCATGTCCCCCCTTCCATCTTCAAAGCCAGCAATGGCCAGTTGAGCCTTTCTCACCCTGAATCTCACTGACTCTAAGTCACGTGCCTCCCTCTCCCACTTATAAAGGATCCTTTGATTACAGTGGGCTCACTGCAAAATCCAGAATCTTCTCCCATTTCAAGGTCAGCTGATTAGCAGCCTTAATTCCATCTGCAACATTAATTTCTCTGGCCATGTAGCATAGTTTATTCACAGGTTCTGGGGATTAGGATATGCACATCATTGGGGGCCATTATTTCGCTTACTACAGACCTCATAAGTATCTTGTGAGAAATAAATGAAATAACATAACATGAAAAATGCTTACACACTGCCTATAAAAAGCCCTAAAATATTCACATATAAAATTTATAGATAAGGTAGACATGATTCACTAAAGGTAACCTAACTAACCTCACCCAAAGTAAGCAAGGATATATATAATGGCTGGATTTTTTTTCCAGTTTAATGAGAAATAATTGACATACATCACTGTATAAGTTTAAGGTGTATAGCATAAATGTTTGATTTGCATATACTGTGAAATGATTATAATAGGTATGGTTAACATCCATCATCTCACATAGCTATAAAAAGAAAATGAAAAAAAAAATTATCCTTGTAATGAGAACACTTATGATCTACTCTCTTAACAACCTCTCTATATATCATACAGCAGTGTTAACCCTAGCCATCATGTTATACATTACATCCCTAGTGCTTATTTACCTGACAACTGGAAGTTTGTACCTTTTGATTACCTTCCTCCAATTTCTCCTACCCTCACCCCACCCCCCACCTCTGGTAACCACAAATCTGATCTCTTTTTCTATGGGCTTTTTTTTTAAGATTCTACATGTAAGTGAGATCATACAATATTTGTCTTTGTCTGTCTGACTTATTTAGCATAATGCCTTCAGGGTCCATCCATATTGTTGCAAATGGATTTCCTTGTTTTTTATGGCTGAATAATATTCAATTGTGTATATGTACCACAACTTCTTTATCCATTCATGCACCAGTGAACACTTAGGTTGTTTTCATGTATTGCCTATTATAAATAATGTTTCTATGAACATAAGAGTTCAACTTTTTGAGTTAATGTTTTCATTACCTTTGGAAATTCCCAAAAGTGAAATTGCTGGATCATATGGTAGTTTTATACTCCATACTGTTTTCCATAGTAGCTATACCAATTTACAGGTCATAGGGGTTCCCTTTTCTCCACATCCTCACCAGCATTTGTTAGCTCTTGTCTTTTTGATAATGACCATTCTAAAAGGTGATATTGTAGTTTTAATTTGCATTTCTCTAATGACTAGTAATTATGAGCATCTTTCCAAGTATCTGTTGGCCTTTTGTATATTTTCCTTAGAGAAATGTCTATTTAGGCCCTTTGCCCATTTTTTAATTGGATTATTTTTTTTTGCTATTGAGTTGTATGAGTTCTTTATATATTTTAAATATTAATCCCTTATCAGATATATAGTTCGCAAATATCTTTTACCATTGTGCAGGTTTTCTTTTCACTTTGTTGGTGGTTTCTTCTGCAGTGTAGAACCTTTTTAGTTCGACATAGTCTCACTTTCTTTAATTTTATTTTATTGCTTATACTTTAGGTGTCATATCTAAAAAAGCATTTCCAAGATCCATGTCAAAGAGTTCTTCTATGTTTTCTTCTAGGAGCTTCATGGTTTCAGGTCTTATATTTCAGTCTTTAATCCATTTCGAGTTAATATTTGTGAATGTTAGATAGTGGTCAAGTTTCATTCTTTTATTTTTGAATATCCAGGTTTTCCCACCATGATTTATTGAAGAGACTGTCTTCTCAATTGAGTATTCTTGGCTCCATTGTCAAATTCTAGTTGACTGTATGTGCTTAGGTATACTTCTGGACTCTCAATTCTGGTCTATTTGTTTTTATACCAGCACCATACTGTCTTAATAACTATAGCATTGCAGTATAGTTTAAAATCAGGAAGTGTGATGCCTCCTGCTTTGTTCTTCCTTCTCAAAATATTTTTGGCTATTTGGAGTCTTGTGTTTCCATACAAATTTTAGGAATGTTTTTTCTATTTCTGTAACAGATGCCATTCGAATCTTGATAGGGATTACATCAAATCCGCAGACAAATTCTGACATTTTAACAATACTAATTCTTCCAATCCATAAACACAAGATAACTTTCCATTTATTTATGTCTTCTTTGATTTCTTTTATCAATATATTATGATTTTCAGAGTAGTGATCTTTGGCCACCTTGGTTAAATTTATTCCTAAGTATTTTATTGTTTTTGATGCTATTTAAATGAGATTGATTTTTCTTTTTCAGAAAATTCATTGTTAGTGTACAGAAACACTGATTTTTATATGTTAATTTTGTATCCTGCAACTTTACTGAATTCCTTGATTAGTTCTAACAGTTTTTTGGTTAAGTCTTTAGGGCTTTCTATATATAAAATCATGTCATCTGCAAATGGAGACAATTTTAGCTGGATTTTTTTAAGGTCCTTAACTGAACCTTCCTATTTATGCCCATTGCATTTGAATCATTCCCATTTATATCTTCTTTATAATTCAGATTTAGTCATATTATCGATTGAAAGCATCCTCACGAGTGCTTTCATGAGATCATTGTTTCAGCAAAGACAGAGTTTGCTAAGGGAAATTGTCAATTTGCTGGAGTTAGCACAAAGACACAGTTACTAAGCAAGCAGGACACGTCTCCAAAGAGAAGTCATGGACATAGAACATCAAGTAGGAACATCTAAAGGGAAAACTGGGAGCTCCACTGCTTTCCATTATGCTCTATTCTGTTCTGAGATCTAAATTGCTGCTGATTTTTCATCTTTTTATCACTTCACACAAGTTAAGTGTCCTTGGAAGACACTACAGAGGGTAGCACATATCTCATCCCATTGATTCTAAATTAATTTGATCTTTTAACTCCCAGCTACTGTGCTTCCTAGGCTGCTAAAGAAATTGTCTTAGGATGACTTTTATTTCTTTTGCACAAATAAAACCTGTCCAGTAGAAGCTGTGGGTTTTGGCAAAATTACATTTAATATTTATTTCAATTCACGTAGAAATACAAAACTTTGACTACATTCAAGAATTTTTTTCACAATTATAATAAAAACATATAAAAGTAGCATATATAAGAATTAGTTGGATTTAACATAAGGACTTCGTCTAACACTATTCAAGACATAAGTAAACCCCTTCAAAAAGGTGTCAACTGCTGCCTCTGGCACCCTTTCCCCTGGAGACTATGATCATTAATTTAAAAAAAATGATTTTAAAGAGTAAGCAATCACAGGAAGATAAAAGAATAGACAGGTTAGCTTTTTCAAATCATACAACAAATTACCCAATAAATATTTAAATAATAGAGTAAATGCTTTATTGAAGTTGAAAAAAAAATCAAGATATCTTATCCAGAAGATTTTTTTTTAATCTCAACTATCACTGGAATACTCCATATTATTAGTATATTGGTGATCAAATAATAGATCTATGAATTTGATAGTTATGACAAGAAGTCTTGAGAAAAATGTTCCAGGTATAGACTGACTATATAAAATAAGAAAATACTGTCAACTGTATAAACTTCAAATATTTAACTCTATAATTCCTATGATATTATAAATCAAAGACTACAAAATAAAAATAAAATGGAATAGGAATAAATTTCAGAGGAAGAGTAACAGGCATTATCTCTTTTTTTTTTTTCCTGGAAAATTTTAATGAGAATTCTCCTAGTGAAAATTAAGTATTAATTAGCTCACAAAGGGCAGGGCAGTAAGACTGACTGGGTAGACACTAGAAGACCTGCCAGAAACAAGGGGTTTGATCACTCATGAGCCATGTGATCTTTCTAAGCCTTTGTTTTCTTCTCTCTTTAAAAGTATTTCTTTTTACTTTTTTTTTTTTTTATGATTTTATTTATTTATTTGACAGAGAGAGATCACAAGTAGGCACACAGGCAGGCAGAGGGAGAGGGAGGGAGCTTGATGCTGGGCTCTATCCCAGGACCCTGGGATCATGACCTGAGCCTAAGGCAGCCGCTTAACCGACTGAGCCACCCAGGCGCCCCTAAAAGTATTTCTTATTTGAAGTTCTGAAAGGTCATAAAGATCCTCACTTTACAAAGTAAAATATTTGACATCTAGAGAATTGAAATGACTTCAGGAGGACAAAGCAGGATTTGCATATCTATGTTTTTTCCATCTCACTACTCTATCAAAATGATTCCTCCTGTCTCTCTACCAACTCACAAGTGCCCTGTTTCTTATATCTGGGATAAATACCACTGAAAACAATGACAAACCCTTGACATAGTCTTCACTCACTTGGTAAACTGCGAAGTGGAGGAGGAGGCACATTGTTTACAGCTATCATGTGAGACAAAATAGTTGCTGGAAGAGAAGACAAAGGCATCTTGATGGCTCAAAGGCAGCTGATCAAAGGCTACTTGAGAGGCAAATGATCCTTCTTTGCCTTGAGGCATCATAAAGCAGAACCCTCAAGGTAGTCCTTGATAGGCTGAGTACTACGGAATCTTCATATTCACAGTTCTAATACAGTGCACAGCATTTCCAAGAGTTAAATATAGACCAGGAAAAGCTATATCTTAGTCCTAGTCCTGTGGAATTTATGAAGGGGGTTTTGCGACCTATAGGAAGCAGTAAGAATGAAGAAGGAAATTCCACAGGGCAGACACAGCAGAATCAACAGCACACAAGTCCAGATTAAATGAAAGAAGAATTCATTAGTCATCCCTAGTGCAGAGCCCTTTTTCTGCATACTAAATGTTTACATAAGGTATTAGAGACCCGATTTGTAGCAGTACCAACAGGATATTTATACTGCTCTCCATGGCTACATACATAGGGTAAAACACCTCTTCTAATTATATATCAATAAACTCACCCCTGCTTATATGTAACCATATTCTACTGGAGTATGGTGTATGTTTCGGTTATTTTCTGCTGCTTCACAGTACTTAAGGCTCATTACAATGACTAGGGTTTAGAGTCCTAAATAATGTATCTTTGGATTCTATGTTATCTCCCAAGCCTTTAAAAATATTTTCCTGGTGTCATAACTATAATAAGTAATACACAAAAGGACTGCAACTGAGTACTAGAATGGTAACCATTTATTGACCACCTTCATCTAGAAAACATTAATAACCAGAATTGAAAGCTTTAGTTGTACTACAAAAGTTAACACATTTATCTTGCAACAGTTCCTATTAAATTGTATCTGCACTAAATAAATAAATAGTATCTGCATAATAAACTTACTTCACCATAACTTTTCAGTCGAATATATTTTCCTGTCCCCAGTTTTATAAACTCTGGATTCACTGGAGACTCAAATCTGTTGAGTCTTATCATTCCTTTCATTTTGTGTTTCTTTTATACTAGTCATAACTCCTATCACAGAATGGTACTTTGATATCCCTACTGTACCCCCTTGGTAATCCCTACAGCCTTCATTTTCACAGACTATCCCAGATCTATTCTCTTCCCATTCTCACATTTCAAACTCAAAGAACCAAGGACCTCTTTATAGAATTACAAAGTGTTTTTGCATTTTTCATGGATTTTAAACAGGTGGGACTCTATTAGATGATTTTTTTTCCTTTGACAAGTAGTTCTGATCAAACAAATCAAAGAAAAGAAGTTTTCAAAGGCCCTAAGTTCATAATGATCAATTCCCTCTCTGATTCCAATTTCATCAATTCTTATTTTTATTTTCTAAGTTTTTTTCTTTTCTAAATTTTCACCTTTTCTTTTTTCTCTTCTGTATTTCCTATATTAAAAAACACATACAGTGAAACCTACATACCATAGTAATTTCACATCAAATTCAGCCTTGCTTGAAAACTCTTTAAAAAAAAAAAGAAAATATGAAAAGTTGACAATGCAAGGAAATAAGAACATTAAGAACAGAAAAACAGTTTCAAAATCTCACTTAATTTTATCTAAGTTTATATAATCTTCATGATTTTGTGTATTTGCTAGTATCTGCTGGTATATGTCCAGAAAGAATCCATCAAATCACAAATGCAGCTCCTCCAAATGTTTTTGATTTGTCCTTCCAATGTATTCTGAGTCCTCTTAAGATTCATTCTAAGAACAATAATATGATCACATAATCACATGATTTGTGTTTGATGGAAACATGTATTGTTTGTCAATGCCTGGAAATTCAAATCTGATCACTTGTCAAACACTTATTTGTAAAATTATTTTGGTCAAGTCACTTAATTTGCCTTAGTTTCAATATCCTAATCTATACATATAACACAGTCATATATATAATGATACTTATATCAATACAAACTTTACAATACATACATACAGTCTATATATGTAATAATAATGCATCATACAAATATGAATACCAAAATGAATCTAAAGATCCTAGCACATCTTCTAAAGATAGTAATCATTCAATTATAATTTTGATTAGTAATAATAATAGTAATATTGCTGAGGTAAACCTGAGAAATTCAAATAGATTAAATACTTTTTAAATACTTTTTCTTTTTGTTAAAGGTTGATTTTATTTATTTATTTATTTATTTATTTATTTATTTGACAGAAAGAGCACAAGTAGGCAGAGGGAGAGGGAGAAGCAGGCTCTCTGCTGAACTGGAAGCCCGACATGGGGCTTGATCCCAGGACCCTGGGATCATGACCTGAGCCAAAGGCAGCCGCTTAACCGACTGAGCCACCCAGGTGCCCCATAACTCATTTTTTTCATAAAGATATAAGTATCATACAATTATATATATAATACATATATAATTTACTTTAATTTGGAGTCTTTATAGGCATGTGCACTTGTAATTTATGGACTGTCCTTTCAAAGAACAGATTGGCCAATAATATAATATGTAACACTCTATTTTATATAAATGAGTTTTGATCTAATCAGTTTTAATTTATATAAATGTTTTGATAATTATATATTAATTAATTAATAAAACATTTTTTTATTGGAGTATAGTTGACACACAATGTTACATTAGTTTTAGGTGTACAACATAGTGATTCAACATCTCTGTATGTTCACCATAAGTGTAGCTACCATCTATTACCACACAATGCTATTACAATTGATGATTATATTTTTAAATATAAATATGTGAATTAAAACAATTGTTTTAATTTTAATTGAAGCATTGTTTTTGGAATTAATTTATTTGGAAATGTTAAGTGTGTATAGAAAATTATCATGGTGTATTTGGTTATTATTATTATTACTTTTTTTTGTTTTATATAATCAGTACCTAAGGTATATCTTGGACAATAAATCTGTAATATACAACTGCTGACTATGTAGAAGGAGTGAGTGGAACCCATATTAAAAGTATTATTAAGATAAAGTATTTAAAGGGCGCCTGGGTGGCTCAGTAATGAATTAATAAAGTACAATATTTATTTATATATGCATATATGGAAGTGAAACTTAGATGGTAATTTGTACTGCTTAGTTCCATGTATGTCAAAGTTGCTAGTAGAAAATGAACACTCAATGCAAAAATACTGTCATTATCTTCTGACTTAAACAAATTTTTTCTGTTTCATCTATTTTAAATTTTAAATTGCTCTGAAGTATAATTTTTATGTCCTCCCAAATGGTTTTATTGTGAGATTAATTTATAAACAACTTACACTCCAATTTATCAATACATTATTAAAGAAATAAATCAATTTTCCAGATCCAATAGACAATGATATATTGGCGTACACAATATACTACCTATAATCAAAAAATCTTCCTGTTTTTGATTCATATCAGTCTTTTACCATATGTGGCCTAAGCAATAGTATATTCATGTACAAATATTCACGGCACTTGCCACAGATCTATGTATTCTTTAAATGCATATTGAATTCAAATCACACACAAAAAAAGATTTTCCATTTGAATGAGTTATTTATTTACCTGAAGAAGGGGACCAAGTTTCTCAACAGATGTACCTACATACATTTGTATAATTTGTTTCTCTAGAGCTAAGATAGTTTTTCCAGAACAGTACTAATCACTACACTTGTGAACTAAGACCTATTTTCAGTGTTTCATTCCAGTATAATGTATTTGTAACTTTATTCATTAGAAAAAAAGTCAAATTAGGGATAAAGTTGCATAATTTAATAGATCTCAGAAGATTTACCAAAATAATTCCCCTTTTGGTCTAGAGATTCACAAGTATAACATATGATATATTCAAATAGCTTTATTGGATGAATGTTAATTAGTCACAATTCCAATGCTTCTGTAACCCCTTAGATCAGGCATGTAACTCTTTAAATGTCAAAGCCTAGAAAGGTAATAAGCAAAAATCTGAACAACGATACAGAAAATGACCTCCAAATACGGGCAAAGTAGATCAGCATTTGACTCAGAAACTAGAAAACAAGAACAAAGAAGCATAAGTAGGACAAAGAAAATACACTAGCCATTCCTAAGGGTTAAGAGTTTCATAACAGTAACCAATGTAGAGAAATGAATCAATTATAGTAAACCACAGTGTGTTTTTCCTTTATTATCATGTGAAGGATCAGGTAGACACAGGCTCAGATGCCAGCTCAGCCACTCCATTGCTCTGCCATATGGGAGAAGTTATTTATATGCCTTAGCTTCCTGTAAAATGGAAAGATATCTATCTATAGGGTTATTTTGAGAAAGAAAAAAAATAGAGATCACCTAACACAGCTCGTATCGCACAGTCGTCCAATTAATGTTAGCTCTTATATTTTCTAGTTTTCTTCCTATATATACATTTATATTACTGTTTAGTGACCATATTAACTTATAGGATCATTGTAAGGATTAAATGAGATTTTTTTTTAAGTTTTTATTTAAATTCCAGTTAGTTAACATACAGCGTAATAGTAGTTTCAGGTGTACAATATAGTGATTCAACACCCATACAACACCCAGTGCTCATCACAACAAATACACTCCTTAACTTCCATCACCCATTTAACCCATCCCCACACCCACCTCACTTCTGGTAACCATCAGTTTGTTCTCTATAGTCAAGAGCCTGTTTCTTGATTCGTCTCTCTCTCTTTTCTTTTTTTTTTTTAATTTTTATTTTTTAAAGATTTTATCTATTCATTTATTTGAGAGAGTGAGAGAGAGAGAGCACATGAGAGGGGGGACGGTCAGAGGGAGAAGCAGACTCCCTGCGGAGCAGGGAGCCCGATGCGGGACTAGATCCCGGGACTCCAGGATCATGACCTGAGCCGAAGGCAGTCGCTTAACCAACTGAGCCACCCAGGCACCCCATCCCTCTCTCTTTTCTTTTTTGCCCTTTGCTCATTTACCCTGTCTCTCAAATTCCACATATGAGTGAAATCACATGATTCCTGGAGATAATTTTTTACAATCCTTAACACCTACCTTAAACATACAAGTACTCAGTAAGTGGTAGATGTGATTAGGGATTATCAGTAGCAACCAAGACAGCAACAGTAGTAGCATTAGCTCCTTTAACTAATAAATCTGCTGTTATTTTAGGTAGAATCCACTACCTGAGTGCCAATTTGAGTATGCCATCTTTATACTAATATGAACACAGAACAGACACTTTGAGCTCCTTAGCTTTGTGTCCCCAGTTCTGGCAAATATTGGCACAGAATAATAATCATGCATTGAGTGATTTGCACTTTCCTGACACATTCTTTTTTGTATATGTAGCCCAATCTCATTGCAGACTACATATATATATTTTAGTCAATGAATGATATAAATCATGTTGAAAATGTAAGGATAAACCCAATCACATCTCATAGTTACTTACATCTCTTCTAATATAGGCTTCTTCTAGTTTACATCTTCATAATAACTCATGTCACATCATGCTTTATAAAGTCAAAGGGTTCTGCAACTATTTGAGCATTATAACATTTCCACATGAGAAAGGCAAGGAGTTATTTTCGAATGAGGAAACTGAGGAATACTCGTGAGAACAAGTGATTTGTCCAAAACTACACAGATGCACAGTGGCTGGGAATCTTAATCAGGTCTGTTTCAGAGCTGGAACTCTGAAGCTAGTGGAACATAAATTGAAGAAGACAAGATGAGGGAAGGGGACTAGGTAAGGGGCTGTTGGATTTGTTCAGGAGACTAATGATGAAGGTTTAAACTAGGGCAAGACAATAGGGAAGGAAAAGAGAGAATGGCTGATGAGCAGAGGAGGCTGGAGAGAAGAATGAGTTACTGAATTTCTAGGATTCGCATTTCATGTTGGGGTAGATGCAACTAAACTAACCAAAATAGAGTCCAAAACATGATGATGATAAAAATAATAATAATAATAATAACATAGCCAACATTTAATGGGCACTTTTTTGCAAGGTGTCAATTTGGACACTCCACACGTATTTATCCCCCACAACCCCATGAGGTAGATACAATTTATTAGGCCTATCTTATAGATAAGAAAAGTGAGGTACATGGAGGTAATTAGTTTCAGAAGATCATAAAGAGCAGAGCAGGTCTAACTTTTAACCTATAGCAAAAGAACCTGAGAGGCTGGACCTGAAAAGGATTCTTAAAAGTTTGTGAAAGAATGAGCAGATTAGGAAAAGATAAGACATGGGATATATACTCCCTTCTCCTCCCTCAAAATGATTAACCTGTATTTTATCCAGGAAGTCTAACAATTGTTTTCTCTGTCTATATCCTTCAGAAAATACCCATAGAATTCTGGGATCTCATTTACAAATAAGAATGTCATTTTAATATAGAAATCACTATGAAGATGAATCCAGATGCAATTTCATTTTTTTTAAAACTGAGGATATTTCTCAACAGATATGATAATAACAAATGCTTTCTTAAAACATACAAATGAACTATCTATCTGAAATGACTCTTAATAGTCTTAACCAACAGGACCAAAGTAAGACTTCATGCCAGCCCCCTTTTTTTTTTAAGACTTTATTTATTTATTTGTCAGAGAGAGACACAGCAAGAGAGGGAGAAGCAGGCTCCTGCTGAGCAGGGAGCCTGATGTGGGACTTGATCCCAGGACTCTGGGATCATGACCTGAGCCGAAGGCAGACGCTTAACCGACTGAGCCACCCAGGCATCACTTTTTATAAGAAATAGAAATATTCAGCAGGAAAGGCAAAGCATCTTAATATTGAGGGATAACTGTTTAAAATGATCAAGATGGGCGCCTGGGTGGCTCAGTTGGTTAAGCGACTGCTTTCAGCTCAGGTCATGATCCTGGAGTCCCGGGATCGAGTCCCGCATCGGGCTCCCTGCTTGGCAGGGAGTCTGCTTCTCCCTCTGATCCTCCCCCCTCTCATGCTCTCTGTCTCTCATTCTCTCTCTCTCTCAAATAAATAAATAAAATCTTTAAAAAAATAAAAATAAAAAAAATAAAATAAAATGATCAAGATGTTATCGACTGTTGATGATTGTAAATGAAAAATATCTTAAATGAAATCAACTGTTCAAGGAAATAATTAAACATTGTAACAACTCTAGTAAGGAAAACTACTGAGTTCAGAAATCCTTGTCATACTTAATTGTTATTAGCAATTCCCATGATGGCTTTTAAATAAAATATTTATATCACAAAACTTTAAAAATATCTTACTTACTTTAAAATCTTTCCCTTTATAGGCACTCACAAACAGATGGAGTCTCCTTATTGAAGATAGATCTTTCCTAAATAAAATAAAGGGTACAAAATTTTACATTACCAACAATTTTAATCAGAGTAGCATGTTAAGACATTCACTTTACTAGATTATGAAGTGCCCTTTTATGTATTTTAATGTCTGTTCAAAATTCACTCTGAAGCCACAAACCCATTTGTGCTCCACTTACTACAAAATTCTTTGAGTTTATTTGATCAAAGTTTACCTCAATAATATGGTGAATCAAAGCTAATTCATAGCATTTCTGTTCAAATTTCTATTCTCACAAGAGTAAGAATTAAATGACTGATAACATCTGTGGACTATATTCCAATTGCCAAGCTAAGTGATTTCCATGCATTATTTTCTATTTAATTAGATCTTTGTGAAAGTCTATGAGGCAGAAACTGATACTATTCCCATTTTAGAGATTTGGAAACAAAGTCTTGGTGATGATAAATAATGTCCCAGGTCTTCCAGCCATGGAAATGCATCTCAGGATTCAGTCTCTGGCTGACTCTTCAGCTGTTTGTTTCAGCAACCACTCAAGCAAAGGAAAACATGATCAACAATCATTTTCCCAGACCTATTTTATGTTTTTTAAAGATTTATTTATTTTAGAGAGAGAGCACAGGGAGGAGGGGCAGAGGGAGAGGGAGAGAATATCAAGCAGATGCCACGCTGAGCAGAGCCCAAGCAGGGGCTTGATCTCCAGATGCTGAAATCATGACCTGAGGGGAAACCAAGAGTCAGAGGCTTAATGGACTGTGCCACCCAGGCTCCCCTCCAGACCTATTTTAAATGTGAATGCCTCTTGTTAAAAGGAAGTCCCTATTTAAGCAAGTAAGTGTTCTTAACAAAGATGTGCATTACCCAGTTGTTCTTGCATGCTATGAATACTCACTGGCATAGTTGCTTAGATGCATAATCTACTTGTTCTTTTGACTTTTCTCCAGGTATATTAGTTTGAATTCACAACATTTTGCTCTGCAGGTGCTCAAAATTCATTTAAATTTATAAGTACAGTATCCACCTTAAATGCAGGAGGACATAAACCATGTCTCCCTTATCTAAAAGAAAAAAAAACAAAGTCCCTTCCTCTTCTTTCTTCCTCTCTTGCATTTTCTTTAGTATGACTTTGATATTCTCAAAAATTAACTTGGCTATATTCACAGCTGCCTAGAAAAGCATCTAGAAGGGTCAAACAGGTGTGTATAGCACATGATTCCTTGTCCAAACCTGCGCATTCCTTACACAGCCTTACTTTCTAGCTTGTGGGATTATGAGGCCAGAGAAGTAAAATATGGACATGGCAACATTCATAGAGCCTGTGAACAGCATGAAGCATTTTCTCCTTCTTGGGGTGAACTTACTGTGCACCTTCTGTTTCCTGAACATATGATTCTCCTTTTCACTTGTGCAGCAGACAGAATTGGACTCACTACTTCATCCAATCTAGGTTCAACTTTCTAAAGGTCACATAATGAATAATGAAGGAGTCACGATTGAAGCCCAGATCACAAATTTTGCCTAGCTAAATTCTCCCTCCTGATTGGTGTCCCTTCCCTCATTTTTTAAGAAGTGAATATTATTTCCCTCTTTACCCAATAACTTGCAGTACTTCTCAGTTTACCACACCAAAAGTGACTTTTATGAAGATACCATTCACAACATCAAATGAGCCACTAGTCATCTTGATTTTTTTTTTTTTCTAATGTAATCTCATTGTCATTTAGGTTTGACATTTCAGAGACTTGAACTTCAATGTGCTTGCCTGGGGACAGGTGCTGAGCTGTGCTTTTCCCCAATGATTCAAGGAAGAACATTATTCTTCTTTCTTTATTGCTCCAGTCTTCCAATCTACACTTCCACAAATCACTATAATTTGCACCACACAGTACACTATCTGCACGAGGTGTCCTGTAGCAACTTGTGAAACGGCCTATAATATTATAAATCATTGTGCTATTTTGGCATAAAATGTTACTTAGGTAAATATCCATTCTTGTGCATTTTTTCTCTAGAGAACTATTAGTCACATTTTATTGTTCAGAAAGAAAGCCTGTTACCAGTCACATATTTCCAGGATTTTTTTGTTGTTGTTTGGTGGCTGCTATTGTTTAAAACAACATTTTAGTGCTTATTAGACACAATATCTTTGAACAAAAAGTGTACATATGCGTTCATACATTACTAAATTGTAGTTCACATGAAAGATAGCTGATGCCCATTTGAATATTTTTGTTAATCATTACTTTGTTACACAGTATCTGCAACAAACAGTACAGATTTACAGGCAATGACAAATGGCTTAGTTGAAGCAAATCCCTGACTTTACTAGGTCAAATACAAGAGAAGAACAACTATGCAGCAAAAGCTGGCTGAAACACAGCTTTGGATCACATCAATTCTGATGCTTTATCTATTTTCTGTGATATATCAAATTGTCCTTCAAATTGTGCATGATTCACTTTTTTGATGGGCTGGATCAAAAAAAAAAAAAAAAATCCTACAAGTTTTTCAGGACCTGAACAGCTCTTTCCTCTATAAACTGCATCAGTCAGGGTTTGATCAGAAAAGCAGAACTATTACAAAATATATAAAATAAGGGATTTATAGAGATTTGAGCTTACACAGTAACACAATATAAATCCATCTCATCAACTCATTGCTCATCTTTTAACTTACCTGATTTCCATTTTTCCTCTAAACAGTCTCCTAAAAGTATTAAGAGAAACTACCAAATCACCATGCAAGATACATTCAAGAGCACAGAGCAACAATATGGTTCAAAATGGTATCTAGATACCAACTCCAAGATAGTTCTTTTGAGCTTTCAATAAAGTAGTCACATAAATTCCATAAAAGACAAAATGTGTAATATTGGAACTTAAAAGTGATAGATACCATAATGACAAAATTTGGAAGAATTCTATGAAATTTTAAAGCACATGGAGTAGAACTGATGAGAATTTACCTATTACCTATAATGGGTTGAAAATGCGCCCCCCCCCAAAATGATATGTGTTGTCTGTTAAAATAATCAAAAGGGGAGGAGGAGCAAGATGGCAGAGAAGTAGGATACCTGGATTTCGTCTGGTCCCAGGAATTCAGCTGGATAGGGATCAAACCATTCTGAACACCTACAAACTCAACAGGAGATCAAAGAAAAGAATAGCAGAAACTCTCTGAACAGAAAAGCAACCACTTTCTGGAAAGTAGAACGTGCAGAGAAGTGAATCCGAGGCGATATTCGGGAGGATAGATGGCAGGGGAGGGAGCCTCTAGCCGCTGCTTCTGGCAAGTGATAGAGCCACGGAGCACAAAATCGGAAATTTTAGAAGTTGGCTCTGCTGAGGGACGTTGCTCCAGAGGCTAAGCAGTGGGTGGAACCCTTGCTGGGACAGTGCGGTCTCAGGACCCTCAGGGTCACAGAAAGGGGTGCCTGAGTGCGGCAGAGCTCCCAGGTATCTGAGCGGGGAAGCCGGCTACAGAGACGGAGCAGAGGAGTGGGCTTTCAGCTTGGGGTTGCCATAAACCATGATCCACAGCACAGTCGGGCCACTGGTCTTCCAGCAGGGACCCAACAAGCAGCAGATCTGGGGAGACTCCCCTTCCTCCCCCTGGAGAAGTGGCTTGGGAGCACACCACAGGGATCTGCTGAGTTTGGAGATTCCACACAGGGTCGTGTGCCAGAGATAGAAACGCTCAGTCACAGGCCGGGTGAGCACGGAGTGCGGCCGGAGACCGGGAGAGTGACTGACTGCTTTTCTCTGGGGACTCACTGAGGAGCGGGGCCCCAAGTTCTCGGCTCCTCCGGGCAGAGATTGGGAGGCCGCCATTTTCACTCTTGTCCTCCAAAGCTGTACGGAAAGCTTGCAGGGAATAAAACCTCCCGAGAGCAAACCTGAGCAGATTACTTAGCCCGGACTGGCAAGGGCGGGGCAATTCCTCCTCCGGCAAAGACATTTGGGAACCATGGCAACAGGCCCCTCCCCCAGAAGATCAGCAAGAAGAGCCACCCAAGACCAAGCTTACCGATCAATGGGCACGGCAGAACTCCAGCGCTAGGGGAATACTGCACATAGAATTCATGGTTTTTTTACCATGATTCTTTAGTCTTTCAAAGTTATTTTTTTAACTCTCTTTTTTTTAAATTTTTCCTTTTCCCTTTTTCAACCAACATCTTATCAATCCCTTTTTAAAAATATCTCCTTTATTTTTCATTTTTAGAGTCATATTCTATCCCTTCAGAGTAGTTACCCTTATTTTTGGTATACATATATATAAGTTGTTCTCTCTTTAAAATTTTGGGATACAGTTTCTTCTAACAGATCAAAATATACCCTAAATCTCTAGTGTATGGCTTTGTTCTAGTCTCCTGCCTGATCACATTTTCTCCCTTTTTTTTTTTTAAATCCTCTTCTTTCTTTTTTCAACCAACTTCTTATCTTATCAATTCCTTTTATAAAATCTTTTATAATTTTCATCTTTATAGTCATATTCCATCCCTTCACCATATGAATCCTTATTTTTGTACATATATGTTTTTCTTTCTTTAAAATTTTGGGAGACACTTTCTTCTAACAAACCAAAATACACCCAAAATCTAGTGTGTGGCACTGATGTATGCACCAGCCTGATCATATTTGATCACATTCTGTTTTTTTGTTTTGTTTTATTTGTTTTTATCTTTTTCTTTTTCTTTTTTTTTTTTTTTTCTTATTTCTTTCTTTCCCTTTCTTTTCCCCCAGTTTCAGGTCTTTTCTGATTTATTTAGTGTGTATTTTCTGGGGACCTTGTTACCCTGTTAGCATTTTGTTCTCTCATTCATCTAGTCTCCTCTGGACAAAATGACAAGATGGAAAAAAATCACCTCAACAAAAAGAACAAGAGTCAGTACTGACTGCCAGGGACCTAATCAACACGGACATAGTAAGATGTCGGAACTAGAGTTCAGAATGATGATTTTAAAGATACTAGCTGGGCTTGAAAAAAGCATGGAGGTTATTAGAGAAACCCTTTTTGGAGAAATAAAAGAACTAAAATCTAACCAAGTCGAAATCAAAAAGGCTATTAATGAGGTGCAATCAAAAATGGAGGCTCTTTGGGCGCCTGGGTGGCTCAGTTGGTTAAGCGACTGCCTTTGGCTCAGGTCATGATCCTGGAGTCCCTGGATCGAGTCCCACATCGGGCTCCCTGCTCCGCAGGGAGTCTGCTTCTCCCTCTGACCCTCCCCCCTCTCATGTGCTCTCTCTCTCTCTCATTCTCTCTCTCAAATAAATAAACTAAAAAAAAATCTTAAAAAAAAAAAACAAAAACAAAAATGGAGGCTCTAACTGCTAGGATAAATGAGGCAGAAGAGAGAATTAGTGATATAGAAGACCAAATGATGGAAAATAAAGAAGCTGAGAAAAAGAGAGAGAAACAAATACTGGATCATGAGGGCAGAATTCGAGAGATAAGCGATACCATAAGACAAAAAACATTAGAATAATTGGAATCCCAGAAGAAGAAGAAACAGAGAGAAGGGCAGAAGGTAAAATGGAGCAAATTATAGCAGAGAACTTCCCTAATTTGGGGAAGGAAACAGGCATCAAAATCCAGGAAGCACAAAGAACCCCTCTCAAAATCAATAAAAATAGGTCAACACCCCAACATCTAATAGTAAAACTTACAAGTCTCAGAGACAAAGAGAAAATCCTGAAAGCAGCTCAGGAGAAGAGATATGTAACCTACAATGGTAGAAACATTAGATTGGAAACAGACCTATCCACAGAGACCTGGCAGGCCAGAAAGGACTGACAGGACATATTCAGAGCACTAAATGAGAAAAATATGCAGCCAAGAATACTATATCCAGGTAGGCTGTCATTGAAATAGAAGGAGAGATAAAAAGCTTCCAGGACAAACAGAAACTAAAGGAATTTGCAAACACGAAACCAGCCCTATAAGAAATATTGAAAGGGGTCCTCTAAGCAAAGAGAGAGCCTAAAAGTAACATAGACCAGAAAGGAACACAGACAATATACAGTAACAGTCACCTTACAGGCAATACAATGGCACTAAATTCATATCTTTCAATAGTTACCCCCAATGTAAATGGACTAAATGCCCCAATCAAAAGATAGGGTATCATATTGGATAAAAAAACAAGGCCCATCAATATGCTGTCTGCAAGAGACTCATTTTAGACCCAAAGACACCCCCAGATTGAAAGTGAGGGGGTGGAAAACCATTTATCATGCTAATGGACATCAAAAGAAAGCTGGGGTAGCAATCCTTATATCAGACAAATTAGATTTTAAACCAAAGACTGTAATAAGAGGTGAGGAAGGACACTATATCCTACTTAAAGGGTCTATCCAACAAGAAGATTTAACAAATGTAAATATCTATGCCCCTAACATGGGAGCAGCCAATTAATAACAAAAGCAAAGAAACACATCGACAACAATACAATAATAGTGGGGGACTTTAACACCCCCCTCACTGAAATGGACAGATCATCTAAGCAAAAGATCAACAAGGAAATAAAGACTTTAAAGGACACATTGGACCAAATGGACTTCACAGATATATTCAGAACATTCCATCCCAAAGCAAGAGAATACACATTCTTCATTAATGCCCATGGAACATTCTCCAGAATAGATCACATCCTAGGTCACAAATCAGGTTTCAACCGGTACCAAAAGATTGGGATCATTCCCTGCATATTTTCAGATCACAATGCTTTGAAACTAAAACTCAATCACAAGAGGAAAGTCAGAAAGAACTCAAATACATGGAGGCTAAAGAGCATCTTACTAAAGAATGAATGGGTCAACCAGGAAATTAAAGAAGAACTTTAAAAATTCACGGAAACAAATGAAAATGAAAACACAACTGTTCAAAATCTTTGGGATGCAGCAAAGGCAGTCCTAAGAGGAAACTATATAGCAATACAAGCCTTTCTCAAGAAAGAAGAAAGGTCTCAAATACACAAACTAACCCTACACCTAAAGGAGCTGGAGAAAGAACAGCAAATAAAGCCTAAACCCAGCAGGAGAAGAGAAATAATAAAGATCAGAGCAGAAATCAATGAAATAGAAACCAGAAGAACAGTAGAACAGATCAATGAAACTAGGAGCTGGTTCTTTGAAAGGATTAACAAGATTGATAAACCCTGGCCAGATTTATCAAAAAGAAAAGAGAAAGGACCCAAATAAATAAAATCATGAATGAAAGAGGAGAGATCACAACCAACACCAAAGAAATACAAACAATTATAAGAACATATTATGAGCAACTATATGCCAACAAATTAGATAATCTGGAAGAAATGGATGCATTCCTAGAGATGTATCAACTACCAAAACTGAACGAGGAAGAAATAGAAAACCTGAACAGACCTATAACCACTAAGGAAATTGAAGCAGTCATCAAAAATCTCCCAACAGACAAGAGCCCAGGGCAAGATGGCTTCCCAGGGGAATTCTACCAAACATTTAAAGAAGAATTAATACCTATTCTTCTGAAACTGTTCCAAAAAACAGAAATAGAAGGAAAACTTCCAAACTCGTTTTATGAGGGCACCATTACCTTGATCCCCAAACCAGACAAAGACCCTATCAAAAAAGAGAATTACAGACCAATATCCTTGATGAATATGGATGCAAAAATTCTCACCAAAATAGTAGCCAATAGGATACAACAGCACATTAAAAGGATTATTCACCATGACCAAGTGGGATTTATCCCTGGGCTGCAAGGTTGGTTCAACATCAGCAAATCAATCAATGTGATACAATACATTAATAAAAGAAAGAACAAGAACCATATGATCCTCTCAATAGATGCAGAAAAAGCATTTGACAAAGTACAGCACCCTTTCTTGATCAAAACTCTTCAGAGTATAGGGATAGAGGGTACATACCTCAATATCATAAAAGCCATCTATGAAAAACCCACAGCGAATATCATTCTCAATGGGAAAAAACTGAGAGCTTTCCCCTAAGGTCAGGAACACGGCAAGGATGTACACCATCACCACTGCTATTCAACATAGTATTAGAAGTCCTAGCCACAGCAATCAGACAACAAAAAGAAATAAAAGGCATTCAAATCGGCAAAGAAGAAGTCAAACTCCCACTCTTTGCAGATGATATGATACTTTATGTGGAAAACCCAAAAGACTCCACCCCAAAACTGCTAGAACTCATACAGGAATTCAGTAAAGTGGCAGGATATAAAATCAGTGACATTCCTATACACCAACAAGACAGAAGAAAGAGAAATTAAGGAGTCGATCCCATTTACAATCGCACCCAAAACCATAAGGTACCTAGGAATAAATCTAACCAAAGAGGCAAAGAATCTGTACTCAGAAAACTATAAAATACTCATGAAAGCAAGTGAGGAAGACACAAAGAAATGGAAAAATGTTCCATGCTCATGGATTGGAAGAACAAATATTGTGAAGATGTCAATGCTACCTAGAGCAATCTACACATTCAATGCAATCCCTATCAAAATACCATCCACTTTTTTCAAAGAACTGGAACAAATAATCCTAAAATTTGTATGGAACCAAAAAAGACCCCGAAGAGCCAGAGAAATGTTGAAAAAGAAAAGCAAAGCTGGTGGCATCACAATTCCGGACTTCAAGCTCTATTACAAAGCTGCCATCAAGACAGTATGGTACTGGCACAAAAACAGATACATAGATCAATGGAACAGAATAGAGAGCCCAGAATTGACCTTCAACTCTATGGTCAACTAATCTTTGACAAAGCAGGAAAGAAAGTCCAATGGGAAAAAGACAGTCTCTTCATCAAATGGTGTTGGGAAAATTGGACAGCCACATGCAGAAGAATGAAACTGGACCATTTCCTTACACCACACACAACAATAGACTCAAAATGGTTGAAAGACCTAAATGTGAGACAGGAGTCCATCAAAATCCTAAAAGAGAACACAGGCAGCAACCTCTTCGACCTCAGCTGCAGCAACTTCTTCCTAGAAACATCGCCAAAGGCAAGGGAAGCAAGGGCAAAAATGAACTATTGGGACATCATCAAGATAAAAAGCTTTTGCACAGCAAAAGAAACAGTCAACAAAGCCAAAAGACAACCGACAGAATGGGAGAAGATATTTGCAAATGACATATCAGATAAACGGCTAGTCCAAAATCTATAAAGAACCTATTAAACTCAACACCCAAAGGACAAATGATCCAATCAAGAAATGGGCAGAAGACATGAACAGACATTTTTCCAAAGAAGACATCCAAATGGCCAACAGACACATGAAAAAGAGCTCAGCATCGCTCAGCATCAGGGAAATCCAAATCAAAACCTCAATGAGATATCACCTCACACCAGTCAGAATGGCTAAAATTAACAAGTCAGGAAACAACAGATGTTGGCGGGGATGCGGAGAAAGGGGAACCCTCCTACACTGTTGGTGGGAGTGCCAGCTGGTGCAGCCACTCTGAAAAACAGTATGGAGGTTCCTCAAAAAGTTGAAAACAGAGCTACCCTACGACTCAGCAACTGCACTACTGGTATTTACCCCAAAGATACAAATGTAGGGATCCGAAGGGGTACATGCACCCCGATGTTTATAGCAGCAGTGTCCACAATAGCCAAACTGTGGAAAGAGCCAAGATGTCCATCGACAGATAAATGGATAAAGAAGATGTGGTATATATATACAATGGAATATTATGCAGCCATCAAAAGGAATGAAATCTTGCCATATGCAATGATGTGGATGGAACTGGAGGGTATTATGCTGAGCAAAATAAGTCAAACAGAGAAAGACATGTATCATATGACCTTACTGATATGAGGAATTCTTAATCTCAGGAAACAAACTGAGGGGTGCTGGAGTGGTGGGGGGTGGGAAGGATGGGGTGGCTGGGTGATAGACATTGGGGAGGGTATGTGCTATGGTGAGCGCTGTGAATTGTGTAAGACTGTTGAATCACAGACCTGTACCTCTGAAACAAATAATACATTATATATTAAAAAAAAAAAAAAGAAGAAGAAGATAGCAGGAGGGGAGGAATGAAGGAGGGGAATCGGAGGGGGAGACGAACCATGGGAGACTATGGACTCTGAAAAACAAACTGAGGGTTCTAGAGGGGAGGGGGGTGGGGGATGGGTTAGCCTGGTGATGGGTATTAAGGAGGGCATGTTCTGCGTGGAGCACTGGGTGTTATATGCAAACAATGAATCATGGAACACTACATCAAAAACTAATGATGTAATGTATGGTGATTAACATAACATAATAATAAAAAAATAATAATCAAAAGGAACAATTTAGTTGATCTAAGCAAATTTTATTTCACACTTCATGAAGCAAACAGTCTCCACTCTCAAGAGTCCAGAGAATTGCAAAACAAGGAACAGGGCTGCAGGTTTTACAGAAAAAAGCAATCAGGGAACAAGGAAAGAGTATTTGGCTTTAGCTGATTGGCTGGAGTTGCATATCTGACCTTATTTAGAACAGGAAATCATTACTGATTCTTGGCAATCAACCAGGGATTGGCTTGTTGTATATACTATATTTCTGGTTGAGCAGAGCATTTATGGGAACGTGAGTTATCTAAGTTTCAGTTTGCTGATGTGGTATCTTGGGCTTCATTCTGAGTCTAGAAATTTATTTCAACAAATCTTAATTCCCAGTACCTCAAAATGTGGCCTTATTTGTAATTAGAGTCTTTACAGAGATAATCAAGTTAAGATGAGGTCATCAGGGTGGGTTCTAATCTTGTATGAGTGATGCTCTTATAAAAAGAGAGATTTTGGACATTCGGAGAGGGAAGACAATGAGAAAACACAAGGGACCATATGACTGGAATGATGCATCTGCAAGCCAAGGAAGGCCAAGGATTGCCAGGAGCTAGAAGAGGCAAGGAAGGATTCTCCCCTAGAGATATCAGATGCTTGATTTTGGACTTCTAGCCTCTGTGAGACAATAAATTTCTGTTATTTTAAGCCACCCAATTTTTGGTCTTTATTACAGCAGCCTCAGGAAACTAATGCACTGCCCATGCTTCATCACATAGCATAGTTCATAATATCGTCTTACTCCAACTTTAAAAAAAAAAAAAATGTATCCTTCATCCCATGCCACCTTCTTCAGGCTGTTGTGCAAAGTGCACTAAAAACCCCCATGGGGACCCATCCTCAGCCTTGCAAATTCCTTCAGGTTTGCCTTTCATGTGTGTGCTCTAATAACCTTTGTTCATCAGTTCAATCTTCTCTTACTCTTTTTTTTCCCCCAAATTGGTTCCCAACCTCAATTTGGCTTCTTTCACAAGTAGCTCAATTCTGGATTCTTTCCCCCTCAGCTCTGTCCTCATTCCCTCTCTTCAGAACATGCCACACAAAGTGATCCACTGATTCTATGAACCATAGCACACATTCTTATGCCCCTCACTTTGCCCACAGCCAGATCAGAAAACAGTATCATAAGATGACTGGGTATCATCAGGTAGACTAATAAAAATTTTCTAGATAACTGAACTCCTAAGCACCAAAACATTTTTTTATTTTTCACCATTTTGTTCCCAAAGTATAGATAGATAGATGATGATAGATAGATAGATAGATGATAGATAGATGATAGATAGATGATTGATAGATAGATAGATAGATAGATAGATAGATAGATAGATAGATAGATAGATAGATAAAATAACAGAAACTGCTGAATAGTTTTTGGCTTGTTGATTCAGGATTATCATTAAGAACATCAATTATACTATAATAGTGCCTTTAGAAACCATTAGGGTGTATAATCCTATCTGAACCTATTAAACGGACTCATTATTTAACTTCAGAGAATTTTTTCTGATTTTAACATTTTAAAAGTTTTCTGTCAGTAATTTCTGGCATCTGTTACTGTGGCAACTTTTCCCCTTTAATTTGTTCCTCCCAACCATCACTGTCTAAGGATATCAGTTAAACTGGCCCCAGCAGCAGGCAGGTTTAATCTCAGCTACAGAGAAAGCTGCCTCTCCCATGGGCACCTCCTTCCCATGGGAGCTCATATCCAATGACAGATAAACAGGTAGATGGATAGGTAGACAGATAGACAGACAGATAGATAGATGTACGAGAGAGAGAGAGATGATACATCATCATTCAGGATAGTTGGTTGGTTATTTGAGAAAGGAGTTTGCCTAAACATCCAAAATACCACAACCCTTGCTGTATTTCATTATATTTGAGGAAACCTATCTTTTCAAAACATTACTACTGTTGTGTGTTCTGAATATACCATGTTTCCAAAATTCTAAAACCACTGTCTTATATATTTTATTTTTTAAGTTTTTAATTATTAATAATTTTTGTTGTGATTTATATAAATGTGCTGCTTCTTGATTAAATAAGAATTAATTTTGCTTTTGACTTAACTGGCAATTTAATTAAAAGGATTTCATCACAACTGGAGTTTTATGTCAGCTGTTTCTTAGCAAATTCAACTGAGTTATAGTTTTCCTTTCTTAAAGATTTTATTTATGTATTTGAGAGAGAGCATGAGTGAGAGACAGCACAAGCAAGAGAGAGAGAGAGAGCACATGCACGCACACACACGAGTGGGGGGAGGGACAAAGGGAGAGGGAGAAGCCAACTCCTCAGTGAGCAGGGAGCCCAACATGGGGCTTGATCCCAGGATCCTGAGATCATGATCTGAGCTGAAGGCAGATGCTTAACCCACTGAACCACCCAGGCACCCTTAGTTATATATTTTTCTATTACGTCTTTTCAACTGGTAACTGGGGTTATGGAATTTATCTCTAAACTTGAGTGTACATCTTTCTTGGGCAATTAAAATGAATTGTGTACTGAAAACTTGCTGCCTTCTACTTAGCCATGCTGTGGCTTCACAATGGGATGGAGTAAGACTTGACACCATCACTATTATCCTATTGCAATGCAAATGTTTTGAAATAACCCTCACCAATAGTATTTTTCTTAGTCAACTCCTCAAAAAAATAGATCCCTTGCTTTTAAAAGTTCTACATACAATTGCATGTAATTAGGTTCTAAAGTTTCTTGAGCATGATGATAATGATATTGATGGTCATAAGTATTTTGAGAGAGCTCCATGGCAAGAAGAGAATAAGTGAGGTTGTATTACCATCAGTCATCGCTAAGAATCTACAAGCAGAATATGAATCATTTAAAAATCTTAAAAAGATCTTCAATATTATACTTGCTTATTTCATATTAAATTATACTTATTGAACTAAAGTCAAGTCTAAAACATGTTTTGAGCTCCAAATTTAGAATGTCATATCTATTTTTAAGTTTTAAACGCAGATACTCTAGGGAAAATATCATAAAGATTCTTCAAAGAAAAAAAAAATACTCCAGTGCAGCCTTGACTAAACACTGACAAAGACTGTCAAGCTGAACAGCTGACTGATGATGACCCTAGTTGAGATGTCTGTTCTCAGCTATATTTTCAAAAGCATCAAAGTCATTCTGCAGTCTCCTGGTAAATTGTCAAATCTGTCTGGAATTGCTGTTAGGTTCCAGCCATATCTGTCTATTCATGAAAAGTCAAAAAACTACCAATAAACTTTGGCCTTTGAATTTGAGTTCTCATCAAAGAAAAGTCGTTGTATATTTTTTCTTTCCTAAGAGCATTTACCCTTTTAGTGAAGTGCCTGCATTACACTCTACAATAAAAGCAAATTTCAGAATGAGTTGAAAATGTTAGAACAGATATCTGAGACAACTAAGAATTCAACCAATATACAATTTTAAATTACAAGAGACATCTCATGAGACTTACAGTTTTAGAATTACTATTTATGGATCAACTGATATAAGAAGCATTGCAGTACTCTTCAGCACCAGAATATTTCAAGTATAAAGATGTACTTAAGAAGTACCTAACTTAAATTTGAAACTACACAGAGAGGAACTGAATACTAAACCTGCTAAGTCATTTTCTTTTCCTCAGTTCAATTCAATTCAGGGAACATTATAGCATGACAGTCCTGAAATAAGGAGCAGAATAGTCATCAGAAATCCTACCTACGGAGTGAGATGGAGGAATCAGAGAACTTGCAAGATAGGCAGGCCACAAAGGAATGGGGGCCCAAACAAGAGTCTCCACAACAAAGATTCAAGCAAGTCAAAGAGAATTATTAACCAGTACAAGTCACCCACAGCAAAAAGGGACCCAAGACTTCTGAAGAAACTTATTACAACCAAGTTCACACTGGTCTCTGTACTTACACACTAGTCGAACTGGGGCAGGCTCACACATTGACATGATTCCTGATCCTTTGTTCAAACGCAATACTGAAAAATATTTTATTTTATGATATCATCTATGGCTACTATTGGAATAAATGAAAAGATCAAAGAGAATGATAGCTCGAATTACCTCTGGGTATGTTATATACATCACTTTAACTATGTGAACTCTCTTCTTTTGTATCCTTTTAGTATTTGCAACATACAATTCTGATCCTGGAAGACAAAGTAGCTTTCCTCCAATTCCACACAATATTCTTCACACAGGAGTAAAGGTCCAGAATAACTTTGTTAAAATGGAGAAGCTATTATTCATGGATGGTTAAGCATGTCCCCAAAGAATCAGATAAGGGAAGTATTTCTTAAGCCAATTACTATATGAATGCTTTCATAGGTGAATATAAACACAGAGAAACAGAAATAAGCATCTGAGTTTTCAGAATAATGTGATTAAATAAAAGAGATATAAACTTCCCATAAATAATCTTAGCCCCTGTTAATATCTGTGCCTTTTAAAATTATAATCATACAACTTTTTTACAGAAAAATAGAGAAAATTAAATCATGATTGAACTTTCCAGAAGTCATCACTACCTCCTCCTAAATACACGAGTGTATATAATTCCCAAAATTACAATTGTTCTTTAGGTGATCTGGTGTTTTATGCCAAAAATTGAACTGTCAAAATAAACACCCCTAAGAAAGAAGTGAGTGTGAATTTACAATCATCTTATTACTTCAAAATTGGAAACAGGCTAGGTCCTTGAGTTTAGTGGAGTAGGTCATGGTTGTGAAATTCAGCTATGGCATTAGAACAAATGACTAACCTAGTTGTTAACTGAATTCAGACAATTAGTAGATAAAAGCACACAACTGAAATCAGAAATAGTCAAAAGCAGATAAGGCATGGAGAGAAAGCTAGTATTAAAGTTAAAAGAACAGAATTCACTGCAACCCAAAGAACCAGGGGAGGTACAAAAAGGGTCACAGGAAAAATGAAGGGAAAAAAATAGCTTGTTCTCTGGGAGAATAATCATTCTGAAATGATGCAGACACTCCATGACCTTTATCTTTGGAGACCTAGGCCTAATTGGACTGATCCACTCTTTCTCTGAAGGATCCCTAAGAGACAAGAGAATAATTTCCAATCCTTTAAAGGCAGTTAGGGCCACATCATCTTGCCTAAATTTTGGAGAATATATTTTATTCTCTGTTCTGTCCCCAGTCCATAAAACAGTGCCTGCCAAATAATAAACAATAAGTATTTTTACTTATCACACCCAGAATTCATTAGAGGTATCTATGTCTTCAAGGGTTCAAAATTGTCAATGTGCCTTAATTAACACTTATTATTGCTTAATACAGCAATAGCATATAATGCATATATAACACTTTACAGTTTATGAAACATTCTCACCAATATTATCTCATTTGACCTTCACAGACATTCTGAAGTAAATACTAAATATAATGATCATCCCATCGATGCGAAAAACTGAGGCTCAGAGAGATTGAATGACTTTTTCAACCAATTTAGAGTAAGTAGAGGAATTGGAATTAGAAATTAGAGGTGTTGGTTCTAAGTGTTGTTCTCATATGGTAGAGCTCAGATATTCAAAGTTAGAAAAAATCCCACTGATTTTGATTCTGGTGGCTGAGGAAGAAAGCATATATCCCACCTCCTATAAGTTCTCAAACATTGGCCACATCCTCAGCCCAATATCAAATACAATGCAGAGCACAAATAAGATGCTTAGCAAATGGAAACAGAACGTTAAGTGAATATAGTTATTTGCTAAAAAGAGTCAAAGAGGAACATAAAAGACATGAATTTAATCTAAGATAAAAAATAAGATGTGAATATAATATGATTTCCAGAAAAAATGAGTGAGAAAGAGGAAAACAAGGGACCATTTATTTGCTAACTGAAGGTACAGAAATTCTACTTGTCAAAAACTACCTAATTTCCCGCTGTTAAAGAGCATCAAAAATTACCTATTAAAGGAACTGAGTTTTAAGTAAAAATTTGAAGACTATTTGACCAGAAACTTAAAAACTAAACTTTTTATATTAGATTCTTTCTTTCTGATTTCAAGTTCAAAAAGAAGATACTAGCAAAGTGCTATATGAAGATGGTTATCTAAATTTCAGGACAAATTGAAACATTTCATAAGACGTGTTTGGGCAGTCTACTGAAGAGTTGTTTTTCTCTATCTAGCCCTGTAATTCAGTGAAAATGTGTTCTATGGCTCCAAGAGAAAAATAAATAGAGAGGTATCTCTACTTAAAAATAGGGAAGTTCCAATATCTCTCCTATTCCCAAACATATGGTCAAGTCCAGAGCATATCACTCCTCTGACATTCCTCTGTCCTTGCTATTGGCTAGGGTAGCAGCATCCATCTAAACATAAATCCAGACCATCTTCGCCTAAAAGTTCTCTGGACAATTGAAACTCTGGCTGCCTTTCAGTAGGGCATGCTCACCAAACATCTACCTTGGGTAATATTACACACATGAAGCTCCACCCTGGAGGCAAATGTGGAAGTTGAGAGATATACTCCTTCTGATGGTTTGTACACAAAAGACCACATTATTACTACTTTCTAACCAAAGTTTTTTTTCTTACTGCTTCTGTACTCAGTAAGAAGCTCCTCTTTTGCTAAGACCATTAGTACTTTTATATCATCTGGATAGAGGGATAGCCATACAAAACTGATAATTTATCTAGCCCAATGGCTGGAAGTATGGAAAGAAGTATGTCTTTCCATATAGAGAAAGAAAAAGAGCATAATATGGTTAGTGTTTAAATTCAATTTTGTTCATTGCAGAAAATTCCATTTTCATATTAAGTAAAATTCTGAGTTTCTGCAGAAAACCTGCAGAGATACCAGGTTTATTTATCATATATTCACATTGCTCTATGTAACATAGCCAGGGAAATTTCTTAATTTGAATTCACAATTTACCTATGTGGATTAATAAAAGAGATAGTAAGAATCCTTAAAAATCAAAGTTAATTCAAAATGCCAGTGTAACCTACACACTGTTATTCATCAATCCAACTCATTCATGTATTTTTAAAAACTTGTATTAAATCACTAAATTTTTTATCAATGATATGCCCATTACCTATGATACATCCCTTTATGACTAATCAAATTTATCCACTTACCTCCTGTTCCTTCCACTTGTAAAAATCTTTTCCTTCTTTCAATACAATGCATCACATTTTCTGCTTTGACATACTTATTTTCCTCCTTCCCAGACATTTATTTATTTTTATTATTATTTTTAATTTTATTTATTTATTTTATTAAAATATAATTAACATACAGCATTATATTAGTTTTGGGTATACAATACAATGATTCAATAATTCTATATGTTACTCAGTGCTCATCACAATAACATATTCTTTTGAGGGGGGATGCAGCAAAAGCAGATGTTAGAGTGAAATTTATGCTATAATTGTTTGTATTAAGAAAAGAAGTTCAAATAAACGACTTAACATTACACCACAAGGAACTAGAAAAAACAAGAAACTTAGCTGGAATTTAGTAAAGGAAATAACAATGAAAAATCAGAAATAAATAGAGACCAGAATAAACAATAACATAACATTGAAAATAATGATCAGTCTTTTTTAAAAAAATAAACAAAATTGGCAATGCTTTAATTACATTAACTACAAAAAAAGAGAAGACTCAAAAACCAAAATGAGAAATGAAAGAGAAAACAACCCAACAGATAACCACAGATATAGTGTGATAAAAGATTACTATAAACAATTATATACTAATAAATCAGATAACTTAGGGGGGAAAAAAAACAGATAATTTCTAAAAACATACAAGTTACCAAAATTGAATCATGAATCTTGAATCCAAGAAGTAGGAAATCTTAGACCAATAACAAGAATGAAAGTTGAATTAGGAATCAAAATCTCCCAGCACAGAAAAGCGCAAGACTACATGATTTCATTGATGAATTCCACCAAACATTAAAAAAAATAACTAATGACAATCTTTATCAAAATCTTACAAAGAATAGAACAGAGGGAACACATTCAAAATCAATCTGAGGCCAATATTACCCTGATAGCAAAGCAGGATAAAAACAATACAAGAGCAAAAATGTCTAGTTTGTCCAATGTAAGTATTGCTACTTCAGCTTTCTTTTGACATCCATTTGCATGATAAATGTTTCTCCAGCCCTTCACTCTCAATCTGCAGGTGTCTTTAGTTCTAAAACTAAAGTTCTTGTAGGCAGCATATAGATGGGTCTTGTTTTTTTATCCATTCTAACACCCTATGTGTGTCATGTGGATACAAATGTGGACACAAAAATGTGTCCAATTTTGATTGGAGCATTTAGTCCATTTACATTCAAAGTAATTATTGATAGATATGTTATTTATTGCCATTTTATTACTTGTGTTGTCATTGTTTCTGGAGATTTTTTCTGATCCTTTCTTATCTTTGCCATTCTTGGTCTCTCCTTTGCACTAAGAGAGTCCCCTTTAATATTCTCGCAAGGCTGGTTTTGTAGTCATGAACTCCTTTAGTTTTTGTTTGCCTATGAAACTCTTATTCTGAATGATTGCCTTGCTGGACAGAGTGCTTTTGGCTGCAGATTTTTCCCATTCAGCATATGCCACTCCCTTCTGGCTTGCCAAATTTCTTTTTTTTTTTTTTTTTTTTAGTTTTAAATTTTTTTATTGTTATGTTAATCCCCATACATTACATCATTAGTTTTAGATATAGTGCTCTATGATTCATTGTTTGTGCATAACACCCAGTGCTCCATGCAGAACGTGCCCTCCTCAATACCCATCACCAGGCTAACCCATCCTCCCACCCCCCTCCCCTCTAGAACCCTCAGTTTGTTTTTCAGAGTCCATTGTCTTTCATGGTTCTTCTCCCCCTCCGATTTCCCCCCCTTCATTCTTCCCCTCCTGCTACATTCTTCTTCTTCTTTTTTTCTTTCTTAACATATATTGCATTATTTGTTTCAGAGGTACAGATCTGAGATTCAACAGTCTTGCACAATTCACAGCGCTTACCAGAACACATACCCTCCCCAGTGTCCATCACCCAGTCACCCCATCCCTCCCACCCCACACCCCACTCTAGCAACCCTCAGTTTGTTTCCTGAGATTAAGAATTCCTCATATCAGTGAGGTCATATGATACATGTCTTTCTCTGTTTGACTTATTTCGCTCAGCATAATACCCTCCAGTTCCATCCACGTCGTTGCAAATGGCAAGATCTTATTCCTTTTGATGGCTGCATAATATTCCATTGTATATATATACCACTTCTTCTTTATCCATTCATCTGTTGATGGACATCTTGGCTCTTTCCACAGTTTGGCTATTGTGGACATTGCTGCTATAAACATCGGGGTGCACGTAGCCTTTCGGGTCCCTACTTTTGTATCTTTGGGGTAAATACCCAGTAGTGCAATTGCTGGATCATATGGTAGCTCTATTTTCAACTTTTTGAGGAACCTCCATACTGTTTTCCAGAGTGGCTGCACCAGCTGGCACTCCCACCAACAGTGTAGGAGGGTTCCCCTTTCTCCGCATCCCCGCCAACATCTGTCATTTCCTGACTTGTTAATTTTAGCCATTCTGACTGGTGTGAGGTGGTATCTCATTGAGGTTTTGATTTGGATTTCCCTGATGCCGAGCGATATTGAACACTTTTTCATGTGTCTGTTGGCCATTTGGATGTCTTCTTTGAAAAAATGTCTGTTCATGTCTTCTGCCCATTTCTTGATTGGATTCTTTGTTCTTTGGGTGTTGAGTTTGATGAGTTCTTTATAGATTTTGGATACTAGCCCTTTATCTGATATGTCATTTGCAAATATCTTCTCCCATTCTGTCAGTTGTCTTTTGGTTTTGTTGACTGTTTCCTTTGCTTTGCAAAAGCTTTTTATCTTGATGAAGTCCCAATAGTTCATTTTTGCCCTTGCTTCCCTTGCCTTTGGCGATGTTTCTAGGAAGAAGTTGCTGTGGCTGAGGTCGAAGAGGTTGCTGCCTGTGTTCTCCTTTAGGATTTTGATGGACTCCTGTCTCACATTGAGGTCTTTCAACCATTTGGAGTCTATTTTTGTGTGTGGTGTAAGGAAATGGTCCAGTTTCATTCTTCTGCATGTGGCTGTCCAATTTTCCCAACACCATTTGTTGAAGAGACTTTTTTTCCATTGGACGTTCTTTCCTGCTCTGTTGAAGAGTAGTTGACCATAGAGTTGAGGGTCCATTTCTGGGCTCTCTATTCTGTTCCATTGATCTATGTGTCTGTTTTTGTGCCAGTACCATACTGTCTTGATGATGACAGCTTTGTAGTAGAGCTGGAAGTCTGGAATTGTGATGCCACCAGCTTTGCTTTTCTTTTTCAACATTCCTCTGGCTATGCGGGGTCTTTTCTGGTTCCATACAAATTTTAGGATTATTTGTTCCATTTCTTTGAAGAAAGTGGATGGTATTTTGATGGGGATTGCATTGAATGTGTAGATTGCTCTAGGTAGGATTGACATCTTCACAATATTTGTTCTTCCAATCCATGAGCATGGAACGTTTTTCCATTTCTTTGTGTCTTCCTCAATTTCTTTCGTGAGTATTTTATAGTTTTCTGAGTACAGATCCTTTGCCTCTTTGGTTAGATTTATTCCTAGGTATCTTATGGTTTTGGGTGCAATTGTAAATGGGATTGACTCATTAATTTCTCTTTCTTCTGACTTGTTGTTGGTGTATAGGAATGCCACTGACTTCTGTGCATTGATTTTATATCCTGCCACTTGACTGAATTCCTGTATGAGTTCTAGCAGTTTTGGGGTGGAGTCTTTCGGGTTTTCCACATAAAGTATCATATCATCTGCAAAGAGTGAGAGTTTGACTTCTTCTTTGCCAATTTGGATGCCTTTGATTTCTTTTTGTTGTCTGATTGCTGTGGCTAGGACTTCCAATACTATGTTGAATAGCAGTGGTGATAGTGGACATCCCTGCCGCGTTCCTGACCTTAGGGGGAAAGCTCTCAGTTTTTCCCCATTGAGAATGATATTCGCTGTAGGTTTTTCATAGATGGCTTTTATGATATTGAGGTATGTACCCTCTATCCCTATACTCTGAAGAGTTTTGATCAAGAAAGGATGCTGTACTTTGTCAAATGCTTTTTCTGCATCTATTGAGAGGATCATATGATTCTTGTTCTTTCTTTTGTTAATGTATTGTATCACGTTGATTGATTTGCGGATGTTGAACCAACCTTGCAACCCAGGGATAAATCCCACTTGGTCGTGGTGAATAATCCTTTTAATGTACTGTTGGATCCTATTGGCTAGTATTTTGGTGAGAATTTTTGCATCCATGTTCATCAGGGATATTGGTCTGTAATTCTCCTTTTTGATGGGGTCTTTGTCTGGTTTTGGGATCGAGGTAATGCTGGCCTCATAAAATGAGTTTGGAAGTTTTCCTTCCATTTCTATTTTTTGGAACAGTTTCAGAAGGATAGGTATTAATTCTTCTTGAAATGTTTGGTAGAATTCCCCTGGGAAGCCATCTGGCCCTGGGCTTTTGTGTTTTGGGAGATTTTTGATGACTGCTTCTACTTCCTTAGTGGTTATAGGTCTGTTCAGGTTTTCTATTTCTTCCTGGTTCAGTTTTGGTAGTTGATACATCTCTAGGAATGCATCCATTACTTCCAGGTTATCTAATTTGCTGGCATAGAGTTGCTCATAATATGTTCTTATAATTGTTTGTATTTCTTTGGTGTTGGTTGTGATTTCTCCTCTTTCATTCATGATTTTGTTGATTTGGGTCATTTCTCTTTTCTTTTTGATAAGTCTGGCCAGGGGCTTATCAATCTTGTTAATTCTTTCAAAGAACCAGCTCCTAGTTTCGTTGATCTGTTCTACTGTTCTTTTGGTTTCTATTTCATTGATTTCTGCTCTGATCTTGATTATTTCTCTTCTCCTGCTGGGTTTAGGCTTTATTTGCTGTTCTTTCTCCAGCTCCTTTAGGTGTAGGGTTAGGTTGTGTACTTGAGACCTTTCTTGTTTCTTGAGAAAGGCTTGTATTGCTATATACTTTCCTCTTAGGACTGCCTTTGCTGTATCCCAAAGATTTTGAATAGTTGTGTTTTCATTTTCATTGGTTTCCATGAATTTTTTTAATTCTTCTTTAATTTCCTGGTTGACCCATTCATTCTTCAGTAGGATGCTCTTTAGCCTCCATGTATTTGAGTTCTTTCCGACTTTCCTCTTGTGATTGAGTTCTAGTTTCAAAGCATTGTGGTCTGAAAATAGGCAGGGGATGATCCCAATCTTCTGGTACCGGTTGAGACCTGATTTATGACCTAGGATGTGATCTATTCTGGAGAATGTTCCATGGGCACTAGAGAAGAATGTGTATTCCGTTGCTTTGGGATGGAATGTTCTGAATATGTCTGTGAAGTCCATTTGGTCCAGTGTGTCATTTAAAGTCTTTATTTCCTTGTTGATCTTTTGCTTAGACGATCTGTCCATTTCAGTGAGGGGGGTGTTAAAGTCCCCCACTATTATTGTATTGTTGTCGATGTGTTTCTTTGCTTTTGTTATTAATTGCCTTATATAATTGGCTGCTCCCATGTTAGGGACATAGATATTTACAATTGTTAGATCTTGTTGGATAGACCCTTTAAGTATGATATAGTGTCCTTCCTCATCTCTTATTACAGTCTTTGGTTTAAAATCTAATTTGTCTGATATAAGGATTGCCACCCCAGCTTTCTTTTGGTGTCCATTAGCATGGTAAATGGTTTTCCACCCCCTCACTTTCAATCTGGGGGTGTCATTTTAGGTCTCTCTTGCAGACAGCATATCGATGGGTCTTGTTTTTTAATCCAATCTGATAGCCTGTGTCTTTTGATTGGGGCATTTAACCCATTTACATTCAGGGTAACTATTGAAAGATAGGAATTCAGTGCCATTGTATTGCCTGTAAAGTGACTGTTACTGTATATTGTTTGTGTTCCTTTCTGGTCTATGTTGCTTTTAGGCTCTCTCTTTGCTTAGAGGACCCCTTTCAATATTTGTTGTAGGGCTGGTTTCGTGTTTGCATATTCCTTTAGTTTTTGTTTGTCCTGGAAGCTTTTTATCTCTCCTTCAATTTTCAATGACAGCCTAGCTGGATATAGTATTCTTGGCTGCATATTTTTCTCATTTAGTGCTCTGAATATGTCCTGCCAGTCCTTTCTGGCCTGCCAGGTCTCTGTGGATAAGTCTGTTGCCAATCTAATGTTTCTACCATTGTAGGTTACATATCTCTTCTCCCGAGCTGCTTTCAGGATTTTCTCTTTGTCTCTGAGACTCGTAAGTTTTACTATTAGATGTCGGGGTGTTGACCTATTTTTATTGATTTTGAGAGGGGTTCTCTGTGCTTCCTGGATTTTGATGCCTGTTTCCTTCCCCAAATTAGGGAAGTTCTCTGCTATAATTTGCTCCATTATACCTTCTGCCCCTCTCTCTCTTTCTTCTTCTTCTGGGATCCCAATTATTCTAATGTTGTTTCGTCTTATGGTATCGTTTATCTCTCGAATTCTGCCCTCGTGATCCAGTAGTTGTTTATCTCTCTTTTTCTCAGCTTCTTTATTTTCCATCATTTGGTCTTCTATCTCACTGATTCTTTCTTCTGCCTCATTTATCCTAGCAGTTAGCGCCCCCATATTTGATTGCACCTCATTGATAGCCTTTTTGATTTCTACTTGGTTCGATTTTAGTTCTTTTACTTCTCCAGAAAGGGTTTCTCTAATAACTTCCATGTTTTTTTCAAGCCCAGCTAGTATCTTTAAAGTGATGATTCTGAACTCTAGATCTGACATCGTACTAATGTCTGTATTGAGTAGGTCCCTGGCAGTCGGTACTACCTCTTGTTCTTTTTGTTGAGGTGATTTTTTCCGTCTTGTCATTTTGTCCAGAGGAGAATAGATTAATGAGAGAACAAAATGCTAACAGGGTAACAACGTCCCCAGAAAATATACTCTAAACAAATCAGAAAAGACCTGAAGCAGTGGGAAAAGAAAGGGAAAGAGAGAAAAAAGAAAAGGAAAGAAAAAAAGAAAAAAGAAAAAGATAAAGATAAAAACAAACAAAAGCAGAACAAAACAAAACAAAACAAAAACAGAATGTGATCAAATATGATCAGGCTGGATTATAGATCAGTGCCACACACTAGATTTTGGGTGTATTTTGGTCTGTTAAAAGAAAGTCCGTCCCAAAATTTTAAAGAAAGAAAAACTTACATATGTACAAAAATAAGGGTTGATATGATGAAGGGATGGAATATGACTGTAAAGATGGAAATTATAAAAAATTTTAAAAAAGGATTTGATAAGTTGTTTGAAAAAAGAAAGAAGAGGATTAAAAAAGAAAGAAAAAAGGGAGAGAATGTGATCAGGCAGGGGAGTAGAAAAAAACCATACACTAGAGATTTAGAGTATATTTTGATCTGTTAGAAGAGACTATCTCAAGATTTTAAAGAGAGAACAACTTATATATATATGCCAAAAATACGGGTAACTACTATGAAGGGATAGAATATGACTTTAAAAATGAAAAATAAAAATGTTTTTTTTTTAAAAAAGGGATTGATAAGATGTTGGTTGAAAAACGGAAAAAGAAAAATTCAAAAAAAAAGAAAAAAGGAAAAAAGAAAAAAAGACAGTTAAAAAAAATAATTAACTTTGAAAGACTAAAGAATCATGGTAAAAAAGCCATGGATTCTATGTGCAGTATTCCCCTAGCGCTGGAGTTCTGCCGTTCTCACTGATCGGTAAACTTGGTCTTGGCTGGCTGTTCTCGCTGATCTTCTGGGGGAGGGGCCTGTTGCCGTGGTTCCCAAATGTCTTTGCCGGAGGCAAAATTGCCCCGCCCTTGCCGGTCCGGGCTAAGTAATCCGCTCGGGTTTGCTCTCCGGAGCTTTTGTTCCCTGCAAGCTTTCCGTACAGCTTTGGAGGCGGAGAGTGAAAATGGCGGCCTCCCAGTCTCCGCCCCGGTGGAGCCGAGAACTCGGGGTCCCGCTCCTCAGTGAGCCCCCAGAGAAAAGCCGTCAGTCACTCCCGTCTCCCCGGTCTCCGGCCACACTCCGCGCTCCCCCGGCCTGTGACCGCGCCTTTCTATCCGGCACCCGACCCCGGGTGGAGTCTCCAAACCCAGCAGATCCCCGCGGTGCGCTCCCGCACCTCTCCTCCCGGGGGAAGAAGGTGAGTCTCCCCGGATCTGTCGCTTGTTGGGTCCCTGCTGGAGGAGCAGTGGCCCGACTGTGCCGCGGATCACGGTTTATAGCAACCCCGAGCTGAGAGCCCGCGCCTGGGCTCCGTCTCTGCAGCCGGCTTCCCTGCTCCGGTACCTGGGAGCTCTGCCGCACTCAGGCACCCCCGGTCTTTCTGTGACCCCGAGGGTCCTGAGACCACACTGTCCCGCGAGGGTTCCACCCCCCACTTCGCCACCAGAGTGACGTCCCTCAGCGGAGCAGACTTCTAAAAGTTCCGATTTTGTGCTCCGGGGCTCTATCACTTGCCAGAAGCGGCCAACGGAGGCCCCTCCCCCGCCGTCTATCCTCCCGAATATCGCCTCGGATTCACTTCTCCGCACGTCCTACCTTCCAGAAAGTGGTCGCTTTTCTGTTCAGAGAGTTGTTGCTATTCTTTTCTTCGATCTCCTGTTGAGTTTGTAGGTGTTCAGAATGGTTTGATCCCTATCCAGCTGAATTCCTGAGAGGAGACGAAATCCAGGTCTCCTACTCCTCCGCCATCTTGCTCCGCCCCCCTGGCTTGCCAAATTTCTGTTGAGAAATCTCCAGCCAGCGTTATGGGTTTCTCCTTGTAAGTTAAGGACTTCTTTTGTCTTGCTGCTTTTAAGGTTTTTTTCTTTATAACTATATTTTGCAAATTTAACTATGATATGTCTTAGTGTTGGCCTGCTTCTGTTGATTTTGATGGGAGCTCTCTGTGCCTCCTGGATTTGGATGTCTGTTTCCTTCCCCAGATGAGGGAAGTTTTCTGCTATTATTTCTTGAAATAAATTTCCTGTCCCCTTTTCTCTCTCTTCTCCTGTGACTTCTATAATATGAATGTGATTATGTTTGATGGAGTCACTGCATTCCCTAGGTCTATTCTCATGTTCCATAATTCTTCTTTCTCCGTTGTTTAGCTTCATTATTTTCCATTATTTTGTCTTCTAGGTCACTAATTTTTCCTCTGCTTCTTCCAGCCTGCTGTTCATGGCATCAAGCCAATCTTGTTTATTTCATTCTTCAGGAACCTGTGCTCATTTTGTCCCACAAACAGAACTAAGTGACTATCAAATCATCCTAAATACCCCAGAAATCAACCTGAAGACTGATAAAACTAACTCCACAAGTGAAGGGAGAGAAGAGGCCACATCAAAGAAGATAGGAAGTGTGGAGATGTGTTTTAGGGGAGAAACAGATCATGAGTGCTGCAGAGGGGAGGGAGCCATGGTTGCAGAGATGGGTGAGAGAGAGGAGCACACAGTGGAACACAGAAAGAACATATTTCCCCAAAGCCATTGGCTTGGAAAACGATAGGGGCTGATTTTTGTGAGTCCTTACAACCAGTGAGGCTTAAAGCCTGGAGTTTTAAAGGTCAGCAGCCTTGGCTGGGATAGAGCCTGGAGGTCACTGCCTTGCTCCTGGAGAAAAGATAGGCAAACAACCCAGGGGCAGACAGCATGGAAGCAGCAATCTGAAGAATGCCTGGGGCACACAGTGCAGAGATTATTCGCTCTTCTTGGAAGGCATCCCTGAGACGCAGCATTCATGGAGACGCCCCCTCCAGGAGCAAAGTAGCTGGCTGGTGCCATTTCCCTCACCACCCCTCAGTATAAACAAAGAGCCACCTGCAGGAAGCAGCAGAGCACTGACAGTGGCTGCTTAACTTGTTTACACCAAGCCCCAATCCCCTGTGCCCTTCTCAGTCAAGCTTGCCTCAGTCCCAGTGCAGTGGGCCACTTCCCCAGAAGACTGGCACAAACCGCTGCCCACACCACGTCTCCTGACCAGAGAGTTCTGCAGGGCCTCAGTTCTGGTGGACTTGGTGTCAGGTCTCATTTCCGAAGCAGACCAGAGCACACCTAGCTAAAACTAGCTACATTCAGGCCAGGGACCAAACACTGTCCACAGCAGGCAAGGAGAGCTTCTGCAGACCACTGGCCTGAAGGACAGAGCAGCCAAAACACAATAGCAGAGCATAAGTAGCACACACCAGGGACACTCCCTGAAGCGCTAGGCCTTGCGCACTACATGACCTCTTCTTCATAAAGCCTTTACTTTCAGGAGCAGGAATCATAACTGGCTTTTCTAACAGAAAGAAGTCCAAGTCTTAAACAGAATGCCAAGACAGAGGAATTTATCCCAAATAAAAGAATGAGATAAGGCCACGGCCAGAGATCTAAATGAAACAGATATAAGTAACATGCCTAATGGAGGATTTAAAGCAGCTATCATAATGATACTCACTAGGCTTGAGTAAAGAATAGAAGACATCAATGAGACCCTTCCCAGACATTTAGGTGCTCCTCCATTAGGCTTCTATTGCATTTGCACAAAACTCCAACACAGAGCTTATGCTATTTCATCATATATACTTCTCGCTGCAGTACTAGACTGATTCCTCCTTAGGAAAGGTACCTTGCCATCATCACCTATTGTTTATTTAACCTTGTATGTACAAGGCAAAGCATAATGCCTGGGACATATTAAGGACTCAATAAATGTCTACTGAATGATCAACTGATTGATTAAATGATTGAATATTAGGAAGTAGGGAGTTAATCATTCAACTGTTCTGAATCTAGTCCTCCTCTAGTCCATTTGAAGCTGACTGAAATAAATATCAGAAAGGAGACAGCTGTAAAAATTCTGAAGAAAAAAAAATCATTCTTCAACATATTTGAGTAGTAGATTATTCCTGTAAAATCTTTCTGTAAGAATTGCTTTACAGGTAAGTTAGGTATTTTTGGAGCCTTATTAGGTAATTAGTACTTTCTTCACTTTTCATAGAACCTGATTTACTTAATTATTTGCTCATATTTACCCATTCATGATTCATGATTATAAGTTAATAAGTAGAACAACAAATGTCCTACCAGTAGAGTTCTTGGTTATAAGCAATAGAAATAAATTCTAATTTAAAATAAAAGCAATTGATGGGAAATGTATTAGGAGCCCACAGTGGGAAATGGGCAGGAGCTAAGAGGCAACAGAGAAAAGGCAGCAGAAACAAAAGAGCAGTTGTGATCATAAAATGTTCTGATGATTACTCCATTGTTACTTCAACTACTCTTCCTATTCTGGCATTACTTGCTTATGTTTTAAAGTTCTCCAGGTGGCCAATCAACCTAGCTTAGGTTCACAAGCCCATTACTTAGCAGTGAGAGGGAGGTCCTCAATACTTCTGCCTTCATAGGGGGAGACTATTACCAGTATTACCTCCCACCAAGAATACACATGATGGAAGAGAGAAAATTCCACAAAACAGAGGCAGGGTGCCATCAGGAAAGGAAATTAATGTTAGCCAGCCAGAAAAGTTACAAATATTCCCCATAAGTATGCATTATATTATATACAAAGATGTCTTCAAAAAACTGAAGAGACATCAAAGATGAACCAGATATGAATTCTGCCATTAAGAAACTTACAGTCACAGTTGCTTTGGAATCACACTATAGTGGTCACTATATCCTGAAAAAATTACGTTAATATATTGGGTTGAACTGTATGTAATTACTAATATTCAATCATTTTCACTTATAAAAATGGCAGTTTCACATGGTACAACCTAAAACTTAGGCTAAACAAAAATAAACCATTAAATTATCAAATCCTGAGAGTTCATAGGCAACTTAATGTTCTGTCTTTATTCCCATAACCATTCTTCTCAAATTTTAAAAGATATCATAAACTGAGTGTGCATTGAGTGTTTGACAGTACTAACCTCTATTTACCCAAGCATTCACCTTTATTTCTTTTACCTAAGTACTAGGATTTCAGTGGTACCTGCAGACTCAAAACAAAATAAATTTGTGGCATGTTTTATATTTGATATTATTAAAATGAGTACATTTTAATAGGTGAAAATAAACATAGAGAATAGAAAGTAGACTATATGGTCAATAGGAATTAGTATTAGCCCAAGAGGAAACAATTTTACCACCACTATATAAATAAATTGAAAAGCTTTGAAGACAATTATCATGCAAAATGATTGTGTTAGATGCCCAGGTTAGAGTAACATATTTAGAATAATAAGGAGGAAATATTTCAAGAAAAGTGCATAACTATAAAGAGGAGAATAAATAGGAATCCAAATCACAAAAGTATTGTGTTGTACCAGGGATTAGCAACCTTCTAAAATGTGCATCAAAATTTCAAGCCCTACTCTTCAGGTTCTTCAGGATCTTGGAGAAGATAGTTACCATGCCAACTTATTGTAACAATGTTTCCATGCCAACTCAAATGATAACTAGTAAAAAGGGTGTTATTTTTCCAATTCTCTCCTTAAGGTAGCTCCCTCAAGCAGTGAACTGTGAACCTTACCAAGTGTGGCAAACAGGTACTTGAAGATGCCTGCCTTTCTCCAACCTCAGTGGTAAGACCTGATCAGTTTGACTCTGAATGAGTTTTATGGATGTATTTGATGCTGCATAACTCTCTAATGCGACTCCGTCACATTTACTGAGCTATAGAGTATCCTTGTGATTTGAAAGAATTAATGCAACTTCTCATATACTCAATTTATTCTCAGAAACTTTAAATTGGGAGTGGGGGAGAGGTGAAATTCCAAAATTCTATGCATTGGGTTGTAAGTGTTTTAAAGTACTGAATTTCTTCTTTTTCAGCATTTTAAGAATAAATTTTGGATTTGTGTCAAGAATCACCAAGACCACACTTAGGCTTGAGGATTCGCTAGAAAGATCACCAGACTCAGAAAATAAACTTATATTTATGGTTCATTATAGCAAAAAGATGTCAACTGAAATCAGGAAAGGGAAAAGGCTTATGGTGCAAACTCCAAGAGAAACCAGACACAAGTATCCAGGTATCCTCTCTCAGTGGAGTAACATGGATACATTCAATTTTTCCAGCAACAGTGTGGGACAACATGTGCCAAACACTGTCAACCAGGGAAGCTCACCTGAGCCTTGGAGTCCAAGGTGTTTACTGAGGGCAGTAACATAGGCAAGTGGTACTTGCTTGCATGACCAACCTCAGCTACTTAGACTCTAGCCCCTCACAAAGCACAAACAAGTGTTTATCAAAAACCACATTGTTTACATAAATTAGATGATCAAACTGTTACCTCAAGGACTAGGGCCTCAGGCATACAAAAACACTTATCAAGCAAAATATTCCAAGGACTCAGAGCTCATCTCCCAAGAACTGATCAAGGGTCAGACCTGAAGACAAGCTTTTCTTCTGAATGTGCAGAATTTGAGCAACCCTGGCCTGCTAAGTTAACCCTTTCTTGCTTGCATGGCAGATTGTTAATTGTTACATAAAATCTATCTCCTTTTCTTATATGGTAATAATTTTATCTGAGCACATAGCAAAACAATTAGAAACTACATCTCCCTTGCAGCTACTTGTGACCATGTGATTAAGTTCTCTACAGTAGATTTTATGAAAATCCCACCCTACTGCCTAAAAGGAGATTGCTTCCCTGGGGCTTTGTTTGCTCATTCCTGTGCGAATGATGATGGGTCAACAACCCAGCTTCAACCTATGACCCAGAAATTGTGTATCACAAGAAACAGTATATCACAAGAGATTCTCACACATGTCCATAAGGGGACATATACAAAGATGTTCACCAAGCACTGTTTGAGGCAGCAGCAAATTGGAAGCAATCTAGTTGTCTGTCACTGGAAGAACAAATAAGCAAAATATGGTAGATTCACACCAATTAGGGTGATGCTCAAAATATGTAGCAAATTTCATAACATCAGCCCCAGTCAGTCAAAATGAATACCAGCCTCAGCACTGGAGCAGGGTCCTAGAGAACCAGACACCCCCCCCCCGCCCCCCGCAAAAGAGGGCTCAGCGTTAACCTTGTAGATGCTGGATTCTGGACAGATCCAAAGATCTAGTGAAGGAGCCCTCAGGAAACCCTAAGTAGAGACTATTTATCAATCCACGTAAAGGCATTTCTATATTTTAGTAACTTTTATGAAGATAAACATGTATATCTGAAAAACAGCTATGTGGAGTACTAGGCATTGGTTAGAATAAGTAAACTAGTCACAATAGTCACATTGCAACACAGATAAAAAATAAGATAAAATTGGATATATAACAGAAAACCATTTAAATATGTTTGCACCAACAGTACTCATTTTATAAGACCACATAAACAAAAGACACAATTTATTTGCACTTATTACATGAGCAGGGGGAAATGGCAAAAAGGAATGGGGATGAAGGGGAATAAATAAATAAACAAGAGGGGGACTTGTGTAGATGAATAATGATAATATCTAAAATATCCATCTACAACCAAACTTTCTCTGAGTCCAACAAATGCAGTCAGCCGGCCTCTACAAATTTTCTTGTGTTAATGACCTTATGCAGAAGAAAATAACTGGGTCAAAAGAAAACTTTTGCCCAGATAACTTGTTTCTACCAAAAACAAAAATTGTTTTTTAAAACTCAGTTCATAGGACAGAGACAACTTATCAAGGAATTTGAGGAAAAAAATATAGAGAAGATGGGATTTGGGATGAATCTTAAAATGATAAATAAGAATTCAACTGAAGAACACAGGATTTCTGACAAAGAGAACAGACAAAAAAAGCATAGGGGTGGAAAGCCTGAGGTGATGGGAAGTGGGAATAAAATGGGAAAGCAAATAGGACGCACAAAAAAAAGAAAAGTGAGAAATATAACTGTGAAAATAGGTTTCAAACTTTCCAGAATTGGAAGGGTTATGGATGCTAGGTAAAGAATTCAGAAGAAAATGAGAAACAATTGAATTTTGTAGTTGTTGTTATTGTTACTAGCATGAGTATTACGCATTCAGGGCTGTGCTTTAGGAAAATTAACCTTGCAGGTTTGTTTAGAATAGCTCAAAGGAAGGGGTTCTAAAGTGAAAAATGCAGTTTGAAGAGGTAGGGGTTCAGAACCAGTCGCCCCAAAATTTGTCACTTTTGCATACATATCATTTTGAACTGAAAACAATAAAAGCCCAAAAAACTCAGGAAGAAACTTTGACCTTCTCCCAACTGTCTAAAAGAATTTAGATAGAGAACCTACTCTAGGAAGAGAGCTATAACCATAGATAAATATAGTATAATATTAACTAGGGTAACGGACAGGAAGAAATTTAGCAAAGTCTATTTGTTAAAATTCCTCTCTATGTCCCATTGTTTCTGTATGGCCCAGGAAACATTTGTTTATGGATATGAACTCATTTTCATCTTCCTGTGAATTGCTCTCCTTCCCTTTTAAGTCCCAGCCCATAACCCTTTCTTCTTAGTTCAGGATGACATATATATCTCATTTGCCTGTCTTTGGAATCTTATGTTTATGGGGATTCCCAGACGTACAATATTAAATTCGATTTCTCCTGTTAATCTGTCTCATATCAATTTGATTCTTAGACCAACCAGAAGCTTGAAGGATAGAGAAAAATTTTTCCTCCCCAGCAAAGACAATTACAATAATTCATATAAGAGATTATAAAAGTTTCCTCCTGGACAGCAAGATCAGAAAGAAGACAGATATGGGGGAAAAATTGATAGGTAAAGATCTATAGACTATGTGACTGACTGGAAGAGAACTTTGAAGGTAAAGGAGTTGATATGACTCAGTTTTGATGTTTGAAAGATAGAAAACTAATGTTTCTCCCAGAAATAAGAGACTGAGGAACAGCAATTATTATAGTAAGGGAAAAAAGAGAGAAAGAATATTAATTTTAGGTGTTCAAAAACCCTTAAGGGAAAGAATTTTTAGATATGCAAAATGTGAGCATATTTCTAGGCCAAGTAAGAAGGAATGATTAAAGATGAAAATTCAAGATGGCAATATTTTAACATAAAGTCCTAAAGGAAAAGCAAAGGAAAATCATGACCTTGGTAAGTAGTAAGGAAATGTCTTCCAGCCTGGCTAGATGAATATATAAAGAAATATATTCGTTATTTTGTTATGGAAATACTTCTGGTACCTTGAAAATTTTTTGTCTCCTTGCAACCTAGAAACAATGTCATAGCCTAAACCTGCCATTATTTTCAAAGAGTGAATTGTTAGAATGCTGGTGTGATTTCAGGAAGGACTGAGGCAGAAGTACTGCCCAGTCTTGATGGTTCTATTATGCATTATGTGTTACAAACCTAAGAGGGTCTACAGACACTCCTCCCTTGTTGAATGGCTATGCACTTTGAGTTGGGAGGGAATCATGTACTCCCTCTAAGTAATAATTATTTCAGCATAATTTGAATCTGGATAACAAAGCAAACTCTATCATCTTTTAACTGTTATTTATTCACAAAGAACCCTGAAATAGTTTTCCACAATTTCACTGATAAACAACAATAGTACAATAATGGATATGCGGATGTTAGAAGTAAGAAATGAAATGAGATTTACCATTCTAATCCAGAAGCATTTTTCACTTTTAAAACAAATAAATTATTTGACATAGCTGGGCGATACATTTCAGAGAGTATAACCAGTACAATATGAAGATTTGCAACTATGATTCTAAGACTCATTAAATCTTTTATTTCTCTCAGGTTCAAAAGTGATTTTAAAATAGAAAATCATATTTCCCAAAGTGGTTAGAGATTTTAGAAGGTAATTTACTCAAAAGCTATTTTCAAAAGGAATTTTTTGCAAACAAAGTCATAAATTGATTATTTTAAGTCCCTCTCCATTCCCTCCTACTGGGCACATATAGTGACATTTGAAACACCAATGTGATATATTTTTCATTGTGTTCACTTTCACCTTGATGGTGTACTCCTCAGGAGTAAGTGATGAAGAGTATGAAGAGTAATGTGTTAAAGTTCCCGTGATCCCCTAAAATCATTTGAAAATTCATTCTACTGAACAATTATTTCTTTCCTTTAAATTACCTCAAGGCCATAAGTGTGAGCCAAATATGTATTGAGCTGTGTTATTTGCCAGACAATGTGCTGTGTTAATGAAATATAGCCCTGTAGGTATGGAATTATAATGATTACATGATATGGGGATGGGAGTTATCAACTTATTTTCTAAACTTTTTTTTTTTTAAGATTTTTTTTTATTAATTTATTTGAGAGAGAGAATGAGATAGAGAGAGAGAGAGCATGAGACGGGGGAGAGTCAGAGGGAGAAGCAGACTCCCCGCTGAGCAGGGAGCCCGATGCAGGACTCGATCCTGGGACTCCAGGATCATGACCTGAGCCGAAGGCAGCCGCTTAACCAACTGAGCCACCCAGGCGCCCCTATCAACTTATTTTCATACCTCACAGATATTTCTTCTATCTCTTCTTCTCTGTAGGCTAAATTTCCATAACACTTCCCCAATAATTCAAATTCATCTTTTATATATCAGTGATATTTCCAAAACATCAATTTGATGATTTTTTTTCATGGCTTAAAATTCATCAGTAACTCTTTTTATCATACAGATTAAAGTCAAGACTCTTGATTTGCTTTCCAGGTTTATCTTTCACTCTTTGCAACTCCTTCTTCTTCATCTTTTTCATCTGGTCTTTCTCCTTCTTCTTCCCTCCACTTCCCTCCACTTCCCTTCCCCCACCTCCTCCTCCTCCCCGCTGCCTCCTCCTCCTCCTTCTTCTTCATCTTCCTTCTAAAACAAGGAGTTCCTAGATTTTACAGTGTCCAGAGCAGTCAATGCTCTTCCATGTCTCCATATCTTTTCTAATAGTTTCCTCTATCCAAGATTTTTTTCTTAGCCCATCTGTATCCCTGACTAGCACTACCTAATGACCCTCATCCTACCCTATCCCCTACCTTCAGCTGGACTGGCAAAGATATATTTTCCTGTGAAGACTCATTTCAGGAATTTATCTCATAAAAACTTTCTTCTCAAGAAACTCCTATCCCACTTCCAACTATTACCACTTGTATTCTAATATAATCACTTTTTACCTTTGGCTTCTTTATTTCCCTGTGTTATGGAATCTCTGAAATTCAATCACACTTGTCTTTTAATCTCCCTATTAGACTGTAATATCTTTAGGAAGAGGTATAATATGCAGAAGGCCTGGCTTACTGTAGGTGTTCAATAAATGTTAATTGAAATGAATAAATAAACACTAGATCTATCTTATTTAGAGTAGTCTATTCTTCCTAAGGACTAAATTTTTAAATTTGAAAGTAGAACAAATTTCCCCTTGATTTTTTTCCCCACTTTAAGAGATTTAGAGTGGTGATATATTTATTACATAAAAAGATGCTATGGAAAGAGCAGTAAAATTCAGTGATTTGAAGTTCTGCAGTCTTATAAAACTGGATTTGAATCCTAGCTTAGTCATTTTCTGCCCATATAACATTGGGTATATTTTTAAACTCTTAAAGATTTTGTTTCCCCATCTCTTAAATAGGGATGATAAAAGCACCACTCTCACAAGGTTGCTGAAGGTTGAATGAAGATGAAGTTTGAATAAGATGATGCATCTAAAGGCTGGCTACAGAAACTTGAACAGAGAAAGTACTAGTCAGTTTTAGCTATAGTTACGTATTATCACTCCCACCAGAGGTAGTAAAAATGGAATCCAATTTTAACTATCCAGTTACAGCCTATTTTTCTGGTTAATTAATGCATTGTAAGCTATGGTCTGCTCCCTTTTCTTCAACCTTAGTCACTTAACATAGGAACTCTCAGTGTCCAGAATACTTCCATGAGAGCCTATTTGATGAGAGCACAGCCACAAGCATTGTGCTATAAACAAGGGACAAAACCTTTTAAGCAATCTTGTTAAAAATATTACTAATCCTGGAACTTTAGTCACCACACTGATAAAGTGTATTCCATGACACTTTTCTAGAATATAGGATAAATGACTGGATGGATGCATAGCTCTGCTTTACTTTTTCTGAGTATGTGGTCTTGGGGCGCCTGGGTGGCTCAGTCGTTAAGCATCTGCCTTCAGCTCGGGTCATAAACCCAGAGTCCTGGGATCGAGCCCCACATCGGGCTCCCTGCTCTGCCAGGAGCCTGCTTCTCCCTCTCCCACTCCCCCTGCTTGTGTTCCCTCTCTCGCTGTCTCTCTCTGTCAAATAAACAAATGAAATCTTTAAGAAAAATAAAATAAAAAGGATATGGTCTTTATAAGTCATATTTCATAACTTATTGCTGTTTTCTCTACTTCCCTTCCTCTGCATTGACTCTGAAATCCAGCTGTACACCTGACCATAACTGACTCACTCCCAAATATCCCCAAACAAAAATATATACCCCTAATAATTGAGAAAAGTGGATTCACTTTTTGTTTTATTTCACCCACTTAAAAATCCCTTTACATTAGATATGATAATAGAGTTGATGATAATTATTTTTTAATCAAAAGATATTCGATTTCAAAATAGATTTTCCATGAAAATTAAGAAAACCCAAGGATGATTAGAATTTCTTATTGCATTTCTATTACAGACTATTTCTGTCTTCATGTACCTGGATGTGATGCTCTTTAAGATCTGTTCATGTTTACAGAAAAGTAATGAAAGTAATAAATAAAAGCAGTCAAAGTAATAAATTTAAGAGTAAAAATCTTATATATGCCAACTGAGTGTCTAAACTGTGACTTAGTGACACTTGAAATTCCCCCCAAATTACATGTTTAGTAGCACTATAAAGGAAAGTATAGTTTAAAGCTGACAGGTGTACTGTCAATACATTTTTTTTACTTAATAATTCAATATACTAGGGTGCTTTAAGAGATTAATCATTTCTACTTAATTTTATATATGTAATTTCTTTCTTTATGACTGTGTTCAATTATTTTGTGGCAGCAATAAATATACTTTGGCTCAAAAGACCACCAAAAAGTTGCCAAAATTAGATGCTTTTAATATGAACAATTGTATTTTCTCATCCTCTTCCTGAATACTAAGCTATATAACTTGAAAATGTTATTACAGGATAGAAAAGAATTCTCCTAACTTCAGTGAATGTAGAGAGAGCACAAGGCCTTATTCATAATATATGTTCAACAAGGGTGTATTAAATTGGATCTAAGTTTTCAAATATTTAGTTTTGAATAAAAATAACTAAATCATACATGAATTAACTCTGTCTATGCTGAATTCTAAAAATGCAATTTCAGATGAGTTATTCACCTTGAAAATTCTCTACTGTAAGTATATTTACCTCATCTGCATACTAGAGGCAAAACCAACAGATACACAGTAGTTGCCCCTTATCTATAGGAGATATGTTTCAAGACACCCAGTAGATGTAGTGAGGTGAAGAACGTAGGCATTGTGACATAGCATGAGGCTACTACTGACCTGGCCATATGTCTACAGTTGACTGTTGGTAACTGATTTGATGGAAAGAGAAACCACAGATAAGGGGGGAGGGAGGGACTACTGTATTCAAGTTCCTTTTTGTCTCCTGATAAAAAACCATGAGAGGACTTTCTAACCTCAGCAATGTGCTAGAAAATTCTACTTTTCTTAGGAACTATGTAGATAACAAATATATCTCTGTCCCCAAGAAACAATATATAAAACTTAGTAACAAATCAGAAGAGAATAGATGGAGGCTGAAGTGGACCTTCATGGCTGCCAACTTATTTTAAGTCCAATTTTCTGCATTCCTGGGATCCCTTATACCTAAGGCATAACCATGTGGCCTAAATTTTGCCAATCAAATGTACCATATGGAGTTGGGTTTGTAATTTAGCAATATAAGACAGTTATAGTTTGCATAACCCATACATTAAAATGTATCAGATTAGGGGCACCTGAGTGGCTCAGTCAGTTAAGCGTCTGCCTTCGGCTCAGGTCATGATCCCAGGGTCCTGTGATCCAGTGCCACATCGGGCTCCCTGCTCAGCGGGGAGTCTGCTTCTCCCTCTGCAGCTACCCCTGCTTGTGTTTGCTCTCTCTCTCTCAAACAAATAAAATCTTTAAAAATAAATAAATAAATAAATAAATAAATAAATAAATAAATAAATAAAATGTGTAAGGTTAATCACTTAAATCACAGAAAAATCTTTTGAAATCACGGCAAATAAATACCTTAAGCAAATGACAAGATGGATGAAAGTGTGCAATATATATGACAGATAAAACACTGATTTTTAATATTCAAAAGCTCATATTAACAAGAAGAAAAGATAATATAAACTGATAATAGCCCTCTCCCAGCCCCAAGTAAAAATGAAATTTTGAAAAGCCAATAAGCTCAGGGAGAAATGCTCAGCCTCATTCATATATAAAGAAAGAGAAATCAAAATAACAATGAGATATTATTTTTCATCTATCAGATTAGTAAAGATGTTAATACCAAGTACAGACCAAGGGAAACAAGGCACTTTCATTCACTATTGATAACAATGTAAATTAGCATGGCCTTTGGAGAGGAAATTTGGCAATATCTATCATAAACTTTAGCATATGTCAAAGCATATATTTCCAAAGCACCAATTCCATTTCAAAGAATTTACCCAAAGGATAATCTTGCAAAATTTCATGAAAATATCTAAAACGATATTCATCACAAGATTCCTTTCTATTAGCCAAAAAAAAAAGAAAAGAAAAGAAAAAGAAAAACCTAAATTTCCAAAAGTATGAAAGTAGTTTTTAAAATAATGGTAACCCATGGAATAGAACACCCTGAAAGCTTTAGAAAGAATGAATTTGATCTACAGTTAACATAAGAGAGATTTCCAAGATTAAATATTAAAGAGGCATAGTACACATACAGCATTGTCTCTTTGGTAAGCATTTTAAAGGACATTCACTAGCTGGTTGACTCTGGTGACAGACTGTACTTAACGTTTTCAACAATACCTTCTATAGCAGTCATTCTTCTGACACATGACTTTGCCACACCCCTATCAAGAGGTGGAGTCTAATCACCATGGCCCTCCTGACGCCTTAAGTGATTTGCTGTTGACCAATAGAGTGCAGTGTAACTGTGACTTTTGAGGCGCTGTCAGGAAAGAACATAAATCTTCCACCCGGTCTCTTGCAATGCTTGCTCTCCTATGACTACTGTTTTGATGTTCTCTCTCTCTCTCTCTCGGTCTCACACACACCAGAAAATCATGTTCTTCTGTTGCAGAAAGAAAATGTGCCACCCAAGAACACAGCCAAGGCTACGAAGACAACTTTTCAGACATCTCTGCAAAGCACAGAAACAGGATTTTAAGCAGCAAACTTGAGGCTTGTTTGCTCTGGAAGATACCACTGGATTAGAAAACTCTCATCAAATCTGGACCCAGAAGGAGAACTAACAGTTCACCAAGGAAGTGCACACCAAAACGACCAATGGAATTCTCCAGAAACCAGCAGTGACCAATGCAGAACCCCCTCTAGGGTATATAAGATCGGCCTCTGAAGACAGGGGTTCCAGTGGGCTTGCCTGGGCTCCCCTGGCTGGCCTTGGATCCCTCAAGCTCTCCCCCAGACTCTGGGGAGTCTTGAAAACCAAGTGGCATCTCCAGGCGAATGGATGCATCTTACAGCCCTGAGTAAGGCTTGGAGGAAAATCTTCGTTCATATTCCTTAGACAAAAGCATTACATCCACCTCCTTAATCCTATTAGACCTTACCAGGGTTGGAGCCCCAAGAAAAAAGAGAGGACCCTGACAGCGCAGCTCCTGGAAGCTTGCCCCCGGTCTCTGCTTCTTAGGCCGGGAGCCACTTCTTAGGCCAAGCGCCAACCAGTGCTCTCCCCGAACGAGCTAGCGAGCGCAGACCTGCCCAGAGGACGCTTCTGGTCCTGGAACATCGCCCAGGCGGGACCTCTGAAGGATGGAGGGGCCATGTCCCCAAGTCCTCAGAAGAAAGAGGCCAACAGCCAAATGGCCACCTCTTCAAGGAGAGGACCATAAGGCTAGAATTTGACTCCTCTGACCACGCCGCCACAAAGAGCCACCCCCATCATGAAAAGAGTCCCTGCCTCAACTCCCCCTCGAGGAGACAGGAGGCGAGACAGGGAAAGGCCCCCTGAGGTGGCAGGCGAGGGCCCCGTTTCCGCTCCCCGGGGGGTCTTGCAACCTGCAGTGGGACAAGCTGGATGGCCCACACTTTAACCTGTAGGGAAATGGTGGAGAAGCCGGCCCCAAGGACGCCCCCAGAGCGGGCCAACCCGGCCTGTCGTGGAGCAACCGAGTGTGGTGACTGTGGCGGAAGAAGACTCACCTCCCAGCAAGCCGGTGCTTTCAACCTCAGCGGATGACACTTCCGGGGTGCAGACCACTGCGGGGCCTCGGCAGGGGCGGGCGAGGAGGGACCCGCCAGTCTTCAGCGCCCGGACTCCCGCCAGCGGTCCGGTCGAGAGCGGCACGCTGCGTGGGCTCAGCCTGTACCCCGCCTCCTCAGTGGGGGTCAGCGCTTCCCGGGGTCTTGAGGGAGCAGCGCTTGCAGGAACCCGCTGAGGCTCTAGGCACCGGGGCTCAGGTAAATAATCTGAAGCAGTATGGGACTTCCTTGTTTAAGGAGTCGCCCTTGAAGAAACAGTCTTTATACCTCACGGTCGACCGGCCCCCGAAGGACCGCCCTCAGAAACCGGCGTCTGTGAGGCCTGAGACAAGTAGTGCGCACCATGCGGTCGCACCTTCCTCAAGAACTTTTCCTGAGGCAAAGCTGGTAGAATTTGATTCCTTAAAAGCTTCAAACGTTCCTGTGTGTCCTCCGTCCCGTGTATTCTCAGGCCTGGGAGTTTGCTGCTGCCCATGGTTACCCATCGTGGACGAGCTGCGGTACAGCCAGAGGACCTGGACACAGCAGTGGAAGCGACACAAAAGGAGTACCTGCTTCTGAAAAGCAAGTGTGAGGAGCTGCGCCTGAAGAACTTGAAGATGGGGGACAACACCGACGGGTTTGAGGGGATCCTGTACCAGAGGATAGAAACAGAAGGAATTTGCCAAAGCCGAAATCCAGAAGGTTCTTCTTTTTCTTTTTCTTTTTTTTTAACCATTCAACCCTTGCTTTACTTGGTGGTTTTTCATGAAAGATACATTTAAATAGTTTAATTTTGGTAAAGTAAGTGAGCGTATGTGTTTCCGTAGGGTTGTCTGTCAGATCTGACTGGAAGGACTAGAAGGCTGTTACAGAAGCCTCCACCATGGTCTTGTAAGGATCTCAGGTAAGGCAAAGACCATCCCTTGGCATCCAGGAAATAGTTTCGGTCTCCAGATAATGCTGAGGTCATTCCTGTCCCCCGAGCCAAACCTGTACCGCCTCTTTACCAAGGAAAATATTCTTTTAATTTGAACATTCAGAAGCTGTCCAAAACACCAGGAAACTTAAGGTAAACTTATTTTAAACAGTATGTTAGTTACTTCTTTTTTTTCTTTTTTTGCAAATCAGTACCTTTATTTTTAATTCTTTTTTTTCCATTCTCAACTGCCTTTATTTACTTACTGAAGTATAACGGACATGACATTAGTTTCAGATGTGCATAATAACTCAATATTTGTATGTATTGTAAAATGATCACCACCATAGGTACAGTTAACATCCATCACCATACACAGTTAAATTTTTTTCTTGTGATGAGAACTTTCTAGATCCACTCTCATAGATACTTTCAAATATGCAGTGCAGTACTATAGTCACCATACTGTACATCACATCCCCATTACTTATTTAAGTGGAAATTTGTAGATTTGGACCACCTTCACCCGTTTCAACCACCCACATGCCCCTGCCTCAGGTAACCACCCATCTTTTCTCTATCTCCATGAGCTCAGAGGTTATTTTTAGATTCCATATAAAAGTGAGATCATATGGTATTTATCTTTTTGCATCTGAATTATTTCATTTAGCATAATATCCTCATGTCCATCCATATTGTTGCTGATGGCAATATTTCATTCTTTTCTATGGCTGAATAATATTCCATTACATATATATAAACACATTTTCTTTATCCATTCATCAGTGGGCATTTTAGGTTGTTTTCATGCCACGGCTATTGTAAATAATGCTACAGTGAACAAGGAGTATATATATGTTTTCAAATTAGTGTTTTTGTTTTTGTCAGATAAATACCCAGAGTGGAATTGCTGGATCATATGGTAATTCTATTTTTAACTTTTTGAGGAAATCCCATACTGTTTTTAATAGTGACTGCTCCAATTTATAATCCCAACAACAGTTCAAAAGTGTTCCTGTTTTCCACATCCTCACCAACACTTGTTATTTCTTGTCTTTTTGGTAATAGCCATTCTAACAGGTGTAAAATGATCTCTACTGGGGTTTTGATTTGCAGTTCCCTAATGATTAGTGATGTTGAGCATCTTTTCGTGTACCGGTGGGCCATTTGTATGTCTTTAGAAAAATGTCTATTCACCTGCAAATATAGAGAACAAACTGAGGGTTGCCATAGGGGACGGGGTCAGAGGATGGGCAAAATAGGTGAAGGGGAGTAGGAGATATAGGCTTCCAGTTATAGAATGAAGTCATGGGAATAAAAAGCACAGCATAGGGAATATAGTCAATGATATTGTAATAGCATTATATGGTGACAGATGGCAGCTGCAGTTGTGGTGAGCAGAGCATAACATATAGAGAAGTTAAATCACTGTGGTGTGCACGTGAAACTAATATAACATTGTGTGTCAAATATACTCTAAAATTTTTTTTAAAGAAGAAAAGAAAAATGTCTATTCAGATACTCTGCCCATTTTAATTGGATTATTTGGCTATTGTTGTTGTATGTTGTTATTGTAGTTGTTGACTTGTATAAGTTCTTTATATGTTTTGGATATTAACCCCTTATCAGATATTTTCTCCCATTCCATAGATTGCCTTTTCATTTTGTTCATGGTTTCCTTTGCTGCACAGAAGCTTTTTTTTAGCTTGATGTGACCCCACTTATTTATTTTTGTTTTTGTTGCCTTTGTTCTTGGTGTCAAATCCAAAAAGCATTGCCAACACTAATGTCAGGGAGCTTACTGCCTATGTTTTCTTCAAGAAGTTTTATGGTTTCGGGTCTCATATTCAAGTCTTTAATGCATTTTGAGTTAATGTTTGTGTATGGTGCAAAATAGTGGTCTAGTTTCATTGTTTTGCATGTGGCTGTCCAGCTTTCCCACACCATTTATTGAAAAGACTGTCTTTCCCCATTGTATAATCTTGTCACCTTTGTCACAAATTAATTGACCGTATATGTATGGGTTTGTTCCTGGGTTGTCTAGTCTGCACTGAATCTGTAGATTTGGGTAGTATGGGCATTTTAACAGTATTTATTCTTCTAATCCATGAGCACAGAATGTCTTTCCATTTCTTTGTGTCTTCAATTTCATCAATGTCTTATAATTTTCAGTTTACTGGTCTTTCACCACCTTGGTTAAATTTATTGCTAAGTATTTTATTTGTTTTGATGCAATTGTAAATGGAATTGTTTTCTTAATTTCTTTTTCTAATAGTTCATTTGTGGTGCCTAGGAATGCTACAAATTTTTGTATGTTGATTTTGAATCCTTCAACTTTACTGAATGCATTTATTAGTTCTAACAATTTTTTTAGTGAAGTCTTTAGACTTTTCCATATTTAATATCATATCATCTGCAAATAGTGACAGTATGTCTTCTTCCTTTTCAGTTTGGATGCCTTTTATTTCTTTTTCTTACATAATTGCTCTGGCTAGGAATATAAGTGGTTATATTCAAATAGTATTATGATCAAGAATGGGCATGCTTGTCTTGTTCCTGATCTTAGAGAAAAAGTTTTTAGCTTTTCACGGTTGAATATAATGTTAGCTGTTAGCTTGTCATAAAAGGCCTTTATTATGCTGAGGTATGTTTTCTCTATTCCCACTTTGTTGAGAGTTTTTATGATAAATGGATATTGAATTTTGTCAAATGCTTTTTCTGAATCTGTTGAGATAATTTCATATAATTTTTATCCTTCATTTTGTTAATGTAGTATAGCACATTAATTGATTTGCAGATGTTGAACTTTCCTTGCATACTTGGAATAAATCCCACTTGATTATGCTCTCTGATTCTTTCAATGCATTGTTGAATTTCATTTTCTAGTATTTAGTGGAGGATTTTTGCAGCTATGTTCATCGAGGATATTGGCCTGTAATTTTCTTTTCTTGTGGTGTCCTTGTCTGGTTTTGGTTTCAGGGTAATGCTGACTTCATAAAATGAGTTTGAAAATTTTCCCTCCTCTTCTATTTTTTGGAAGAGTTTGAGAAGGATTGGTATTAATTCTCCTTTGAATGTTTGGTAGAATTCATCAGTGAAACTGTCTGATCCTGGACTTTTGCTTATTAGGAGGTTTTTGATTACTGATTCAATCTCCTTCCTAGTAATCAGTCTGTTCAAATTTTCTATTTTTTCATGATCAATTTTGGAAGGTTGTATGTTTCTAGGAATTTATCCATTTTCTCTAGGCTGTCAATTTGTTGCAAGATAATTGTTCATAGTACTCTTATGATTCTTTGTATTTTTCTGTTTTTGCAATTTTATTGAGATTTAATTGACATACAATACTGTATTGTTTTTATTTTATTTATTTTTTTCATCATGATAAGTGTACTCTTTAATCCCCATCACATATTTCACCATCCCTCCACAATCCGAATCTTTGTATTTCTGATACCAATTCTAATGTTTCCTCTTCCATTTCTGATTTTATTTATTTGGTTCCTCTCTCTTTTATTTTTTTGGTGAGTCTAGCTAAAAGTTTATCTATTTTGTTTATCTTTTCAAAGAACTAGGTCTTAGTTTCACTGAGCTTTTCTGTTTTGTTTTTTTTTTTTTTTTTAGCCTCTATTCCATTTATTTCCACTCTGATATTTTTTATTTCCTTCTACTAACTTTGGCTTTCTTATTTTTTTATAGTACCTTGAGGTGTAAAGTTAGGTCATCTATTTGAGATTTTTCTTGTTTATTTGTCATGATGAACTTTCCTCTTGGAACTGCTTTTGCTGCATCCCATAAAATTTGGCATTTGTATTTCAATTTTCATCTGTGTCAAGGTATCTTTTTATTTCTCTTTTGATTTCTTTTTTGATCCATTGGTTGTTCAGTAGCATGTTGGTTAATCTCAACATATTTGTGACTTTTCTAGTTCTTTCCATGTAACTGATTTTCAGTTTTCATACCATTGTGGTTGAAAAAGATGCTTGATATGATTTCAAACTTTTTAAATTTATTAAGACTTATTTTTTGGCCTCAGATATGATCTATCCCGGAGAATATTCCATGGACACTTGGGAAGAATATGTATTTTGTAGCTTTTTGATGAAATGTTCTGTACAGGCAATAATACCTCAGAGACATCGTAGGTTCAGTTCCCAAAAAAACAAATATCACAATAAAGTAAACCAAATGAATAATTGGTTTCCCAGTGCATATAAAAGTTATGTTTACACTATATTGTAGACTATTAAGTGAGTAATGGAATTATGTATAAACACAATAATGTACATGCCTTAATTAAAAAAACACTTTATGCTTAAAAAAAAAATACGTACCATCATCTAAGCTTTCACTGAGTCATAATCTTTTTGCTGGTGGAGGGTCTTGCCTGGATGTTCATGGCTGCTGACTGATCAGGGTGCTGGTTGCTGAAGGTTGGATGACTTATAATAAGACAACACTGAAGTTTGCCACATTGCATTAGCTCTTAACAAGTCAGCCTGCCCCTTGAAGCTTTGAAGCCAGGCATTGACTTCTCCTCTCTAGCTATAAAAGTCCTAGTTGGCATCTTCTTCCAATATATGGCTGTTTCATCTACAATCGAAAATTTATTGTTTGGAGTAGCTACCTTCATTAATTATCTTAGCTAGATCTTCTTGATAACTTGGTACAGCTTCTACATCAATACTTGCTGCTTCACCTTGCACTTTTATGTTATGGAGATGGCTTTTTTCCTTATACCTCACAAACCAACTTCTGCTAGTTTCACACTTTTCTTCTGCAGCTTCCTCATCTCTCAGCCTTCTTAAAATTGAAGAGAATTAGGGCCTTGCTCTGGATTAGGCTGTGGTTTAAGGGAATGTGTGGTTGTTTTGATCTTCTAACCAGACCACTCAAACTTTCTCCATATCAGTGATAAGGCTGTTTTGCTTTCTCATCATTCATGTGTTCACTGGAGTAGTTCCTTCAACAACTTTTCCTTTGCATTTACAACTTGGATAACTGACCCAGGAGGTCTAGCTATCAACCTCTCTTGGCTTTCAACATGCCTTTCTCACTAAGTTTAATTATTCCTAGCTTTCAATTTCAAGTGAGAAACATGTGACTCTCCCTTTCACTTGAACACTTAGAGGCTATTGTAGGTTTATTAACTGGCTTAATTTCAGTACTGTTGTGTCTCATGGAATAGGAAGGGTAAGAGAAGGGGAAACAGCTAGTTGGTGGAACAATCAGAATGCACGCAACATTTATCAATTATATTTGCTGTGTTATATGCACACAGTTCATAACACCACAAAACAATTACAATAGTAACACCAAAGATCACACTGATCATAGATTACCATAACAAATATAATAATAATGAAAAAGTTTGAAATATTGTGAGAATTACCAAAATGTGACACAGAGACACAAAGTGAGCAAATGCTGTTAGCAAAATGTTACTGCTTGACACCAGGCTGCCACAAAACTTCAATTTGTTAAAAACACAATATCTGCAAAGCACAATGAAGTAAAGCACAATAAAACAAGGTATACCTGATGTAAATGTATAGAGAACCTCTGTCCACCTACATGTACTTTTTATAAAGCTTTCTTAAAGTAGATTTGCATTAATTATGCTTCAAATGATTCAAATAAAAGGGTTCTAAGACAGAAACCATGGCAGTCCATTGGAAAAGTATTACAGAAGGTACAATACAGCAAATAAAAATTATGTTATAATAATGATTGAACTTTAGGAATAATCTGACATGATCTGCTGGTTTGGTGTGTATGTAGAAAAATATATAGTCTGATGTTCATTGTGCATTTTAAATGTTTTCTGCCATTGCTTTCTTTTTGTTTTTATTTATAATGTGATATATTTGATATGTTTGTTTCTGGTCATTGCTAGGTTATCCAGATAAATTTTGAAGAATTTGGTCTGGAGATTGGCTATGATACCTTGACAATTGGTGATGAGGTGAAGTTGGAGACTCCAGAACAGTGCTCCAAATGTAAGTTCTTAATGTTTCATTCTTGACTTCACCTATCAGGTCTTAATGAAATTTAACCATTTTTCTTCCATTCGTTCCTCCCACTACCACAAACAGAAGTATAGAAACTTAATCATTATCAACTTACATATAGTATATTTTTCATCCTTCCTCAATGAGGCTTAAGGTACTTGATCCAAACACAATTTTTTAGAATCCATTGCCAGATAGGAGCCCACTGGAAATGGAGGCCCAGAGTGAAATTGCAGAGTGCTTGTTTGGGCCTTGTTTTGGAAAACACTTTTGTCCCCACAGAGTTAAAAGGTAAATTGAAAAGGGGTGCCTGGTTGGCTCAGTCAATAGAGCATGAGACTCTTATTCACCATGTTGGGTGTAGAGATTACTTAAAAATAAAATCTTAAAAAAAAAAAAGAAAAGAAAAAAGGTAGACTGGAAAAGCAAGTATAAAATTGATTCCAGAGGCTCTGGTAGTGAAGATGGTGGATGCTACTCACTCACTGGCAGCAAAATCATACCTAGCTATGGAGAACTGAAGTAGAGAGTTTATCAGTGGTTTGACATTTGACATAGTTAGCAATGAACCACTCTCAGAGTTGAGATAATTAAAATAGACTAAATATGGTTCTTAATGTGAGCTAAAAGAAAATGGAAAAAAAGAAAATGTTAAGAACTTATTTACTGCCCAGGTCTTGGACTATTCATTCCAATAATCTATCTATGATAGTGGCATGAACAAATATTTCAGGGAAACTATATTGTTTTCTCCGCTGTGAACCTCAAAAGCTTAGAATACGGTTTCTCTCAGAATTCCCTTCATAACTGTTGATTTGCAGTTCAGGCTCTATCAACCTGATTTTTTCAGAATGTGGTCTTTTTGCATCATAGTTACTTGGTCCACTTTTTTAAAATATAGAATTCTGGACCCCCATAAGTGGCTTACTGAACCAGTTTCTCTGGGCTTTGGAACCAAAAATCTACACATTTTTTATCTTTCTCTAATTTGATACAAATGCCTAAAAATACCAGGAATTTTGATAATATTTGAATATTTTTTCCACATTCCTTGACATTATACAGTATATGAAAGATATTTACCCACTGGGATAAAGGAGTGGGGAACAGAGTCAAAATCCATGAAATCAATTTTTTTTTAATTATAATTGACATACAATATTATATTAGTTTCAGGTGTATGACATAGTAATTCAACAATTATATATATGACAAAGTGCTCATCAGGATAAATGTAGTTACCACCTGTCACCTGTTTATACCACCCACTGCACCCCCTACCCTGGCAACTACGAGCTTGCTCTTTATGAGTCTCTTTCTGTTGTGTTTTGTACATTTGCTTTGTTTTTTAGATTCCATGTAAAAGTAAAATCATATGGTATTTGTGTTATATAGTCTGACTTATTTCATTTAGCATACTACCCTCTAGGTTCACCCATGTTATTGTGAATGGCAAGATTTCATTCTTTTTTATGGCTGAGTAGTATTCCATTATATATATATATATATATATATATATATACACACACATATATATACACACACACTACATCTTCTTTATCCATGGAGAACCTATGCCCTCTCTAAAGGGGGCAGGAGATAGTTCCAGCCAATTTTTGCTATGTGATAATCCAGGCCTAGGGTTGCCAGTTTGTCAAAAGAAACCACAAATTCAGATTTTTAATATGTAATATTCAGTTATTTAAAACACTACACTTCCTAAATAACAATTTTTAAAAATCTACTGATTAGATTAGCTCTGTGGCTAGCAATTTTTAATACAATATGACAACACCAAACTATCAGGTATAAATAAAACCACAAGGAAATCTAGGAGGAACTGTAGATTATGTCTGGAAGATATTAGTCCAATGTAGTGATATATCTACCAGGCTCATCTTCCAGATAAAAATGCTTAGCTTTTTTAGTGGGAGGAAGTATTAAAAATGAAGTCACAAACAATTTGAGTTACATAACCAAACATGTAGAGCATGTAAAATACTAGCCCTTTTTATCCACCATACCTTAGGAAGCACAAAATGGAATTGTAGTAGGCTCTGAGATAGACACTAGTTGTGATTGAGTAATGGTAATCCATGTTGCAAGGGGAGGAGAAAGGTTGAAACTGAAGTCAAGTATGCAATAAAAATAAGAAAGAAGAGTAGGTTTTGGGGGGTTTTGTTACAGTTTTTGTTTTAAGTGAGAGCTAAGAGGGAATACTATCAGGGCCTACTACATATACATATATAAATAAATTCCTAGAAAAGTGAAATAAAAGCACACATAAATACAATCCCATTGTTTTTTCATTATGAAATTAACCAGATAAAATTTCTCTTTCAAATTGCCATAGAATTTTGAAAGACTTACTCCCAGTTTCTGTACTTACCACATTGGAGCCTGGAAACTAGTCTAGAATCTCAAAGGGTAAGGGAGGTGGGATGCAGATGCCAACCAGGCACATCTCTGGGCAAGAGTTGAGCTACAGAAAAGTCAGAGGAGGACCTCCACAGGAAAGGGAACAGGAAAGGACCCTATCTTGCCCAGGTTTAAAAACAGTATTATATATATGACATGGTAAATTGCCAAAAAATTATTTTTGAAAACCCATTTGAAAGGAATTTATTCTTACTTATTTTTTAGTTTTAATTTCAGTATAATTAGCATATAATTTATATTAGTTTCAGGTATACAATATAGTGATTCAACAATTCTATATATTACTCAGTAGTTATCATGGTAAGTGTACTCATAATCCCCTTCACCTGTTTCACCCATCCCCCACCCACCTCCACCCTAGTTACCATCTGTTTGTTTTCTATATTTAAAGTCTGGGGGTTTTTTTGTTTGTCTCTTTTATTCTTTGTTCATTTGTTTTGTTTCTTAAATTCCACATATGAGTGAAATCATATGATATGTCTTTCTCTGACTGACTTATTTCACTTAACATTATACTCTCTAGATCCATCCATGTTGTTGCAAATGACAAGATCTCACTCTTTTTGTGGCTCAGTAATATTCCATTGTGTGTGTGTGTGTGTGTGTGTGTGTGTATCACATCTTCTTCTTTATCTATTCATCTATTGATGGACACGAGTTGCTTTCATAATTTGGCTATTGTAAGTAATGCTGCAACATAGGGTTGCACATATCTTTTTTAATCAGTGTTTTTTGTATTCTCTGGGTAAATACCCTGTAGTGGAATTACTGGATCATATGGTAATTCTATTTGTAAGTTTTTGAGGAACCTCCACATTGTTTTCCACGGTAGTTGAACCAGTTTGCATTCCCACCAACAGTGCACAAGTGTTCCTTTGTCTCCACATTCTCACCAACATTTTTTGTTCCTTGTGTTTTTGATTTTAGCCAATCTGACAGGTGTAAGGTGATATCTCATTGTGCTTTTGATTTGCATTTCCCTGATGATATGTGGAGCATCTTTTCATGTGTCTGTTGACCATCTCTATGTCTTTCTTAGAGAAATCTGTTCATGTCTTCAGCCATTTTTTAATTGGATTATTTATTTTTTGGGTGTTGAGTTGTATAAGTTCTTTATTTATTTTGGATACTAACCCTTTATCAGGTATGTCATTTGCAAATATCTTCCCCTATTCAGTAGGTTGTCATTTTAGTTTTGTTGACTGTTTCCCTCAGTGTGACTGTGCAAAAGCTGTTTATTTTGATGTAGTTCCAATTGTTTATTTTTGCTTTTGTTTTCCTTGTCTCAGGATATATGTGTAGAAAAATGTTGCTGTGGCTAATGTCAGAGATATTACTGTCTGTGCTGTCTTCTAGGATTTTTATTGTTTCAGATCTCACATTTAGGTCTTTCATCCATTTTGAATTTATTTTTGCATATGGTGTAAGAAAGTGATCCAGTTACATTCTTTTGCATGTTACTGTCCAGTTTTCCCCACACCATCTGTTGAAGAGACTGCCCTTTTCCTATTCCATATTCTTGCCTCCTTTGTCAAAGATTAATTGACCATAATAGTAGGTTTATTTCTGGGTTTTTTATTCTTTTCCATTGAGCTATATGTCTATTTTTGTGCCAGGACCATACTGTTTTGATTACTTCAGCTTTGTAGTGTATTTTGAAATCTGGGATTGTGATACCTCCAGTTTTGTTCTTCTTTTTCAAGATTGCTTTGGCTATTTGGGGTCTTTTGTGGTTCCATACAAATTTTAGGATTGTTTGTTCTAGTTCTATGACAAATGCTGTTGGTATTTTGACAGGGATTGCATTAAATCTGTAGATTGCTTTGGTAGTATGGACATTTTAACAATATTTGTTCTCCCAATCCATGAGTTTGGAAAATCTTTCCATTTGGTGTCATCTTTAATTTATTTCATCAGTGTTTTATAGTTTTCAAAATATAGGTCTTTCACTTCAGTTTAGTCCAAGGTATTTTATTATTTTGGTGCAATTGCAAATGGGATTGTTTTCTTAATTTCTCTTTCTGCTACTTCATTGTTAGTGTATAGAAATGCAACAGATTTCTGTATATTGATCTTGTATACTGTGACCTTACTGAATTCATTTCTCAGTTCTAGTAGTTTTTTGTTGGAGTCTTTAGAGTTTTCTGTGTGTGGTATTATGTTATATGCAAATAGTGACAGTTATTTCTTCTTCTTTACCAATTTGGGTTCCTTTTATTCCTTTTTGTTGTCCGAGTGCTATAGCTAGGACTTGTGGTACTATGTTGAATAAAAGTGGTGAGAAGGGACATCCTTGTCTTGTTCCTGTCCTTAGGGCAAAAGCTCTAAGTTACTCACCATTAAGTTTGATATCCATTGTGGGTTTTTTGTGTATGTTGAGGTGTGTTGTGGTATGTTCCTTCTATTATGTTGAGGTATGTTCCCTACAAACCTGCTTTGTTGAGAGTTTTTATCCTTTCTCTTATTGATGTGATGTATCACATTGATTGATTTGCGATTATTGAATTACCCTTGCATCCCAGGACTAAATCCCACTTGATCATGAATGATTTTTTTAATGTATTGTTAGATTCAGATTACTAAGATTTTGTTGAGGATTCTTGCATCTATATTCATCAGAGATATTGGCTTGTAGTTCTCTTTTTTTGTGGTGTCTTTTTTTTTTTTAAGATTTTATTTATTTATTTTGATACAGAGAGAGAGACAGTGAGAGAGGGAACACAAGCAGGGGGAGTGAAAGAGGGAGAAGCAGGCTTCCTGCTGAGCAGAGAGCCCGACGCGGGGCTTGATCCCAGGACCTGGGATCCTGACCTGAACTGAAGGCAGACGCTTAACAACTGAGCCACCCAGGCGCCCCTTGTGGTGTCTTTATCTGGTTTTGGTATCAGGGGTAATACTGGCCTTATACAATGAATTTGGAAGCTTGGTAGTTTGAGAAGAATAGGTATTAACTCTTTTTTAAATGTTTGGTAGAATTCATCTGTGGCGCTGTCTGGTCCTGGACTTCTGTTTGTTGGGAGTTTTTTGATTACTGATCCAATTTTATTGCTAGTAATTAGTCTGTTCGAATTTTCTATTTCTTCCTGATTCAATTTTGGAAAGTTATATATTTTAGGAATTTATCCATTTCTTCTAGGTTACCCAATTTGTTGACATATAAGTTTTTTTCATAATATACTCTCAAAATCCTTTGTATTTCTCTGGTGTCAGTTCTCCTTTGTGATTTTGTTTATTTGAGTCTTCTTTCTCTTTTTTTTTAATGAGTCTGGCTAAAGGTTTATCAATTTTTTTATTTTTTCCAAGAACTAATTCCCGGTTTCATTGATTTGTTCTATTGTTTTTTGTTTCTATTTCATTTACTTCTGTTCTAATCTTTATTATTTCCTTACTTTCATTAGTTTTAGGTTTTGTTTATTCTTCTTTTTCCAGCTTCTTTAGGTATAAGGTTAAGTTGTTTATTTGAGATTTTTCTTGCTTCTTGAAGTAGACCTGTGTTGCTATAAACCTTTCTTTTAGAACAGCTTTTTTTGCATTCCCAAAGATTTTGGACCATTGTGTTTTCATTTTCATTTGTCTCTATGTGTTGATTTCTTCTTTGATTTCTTGGGTGACACATTCATTGTGTAGTAGCATGTTTATTTAACCTCCATATATTTGTGTCCTTTCCAGATTTTTTTCTTGTGGTTGATTCCTGGTTTCAATTTTTTTGAAATTATTGAGACATGTTTTGTGACTTCACATATGATCTATTCTGGGTAATGTTCCATGTGTACTTGAAAAGAATGTGTATTCCTAGGAAGGAATGTTCTGAATATATCCATCTGGTCCAAAGTGTCATTCAAAGACATTCTTTCCCTATTGATTTTCTGTTTAGATGACCCATCCATTGATGTAAGTGGGGTGTTAAAGTCCCCCACAATTATTGTATTACTATCAATTACTTCCTTTATGCTTGTTATTAACTGTTTTATGTATCTGGTGCTCCTATGTTGGGTGCATAAATATTTACAATTGTTCTATCTTCTTGTTGGATTTTTCCCTTTATGATTATGTAGTATCCTTTGTCTCTTGTACAGTCTGTTTTAAGTCTGTTTTATCCAAAATAAGTATTGCTACCTTGGCTTTCTTTTCACTTCCGTTTGCATGATAAATGCTTTTCTTTCCATCCTTTCATTTTTAATCCATTTAAGTGTCCTTAGGTCTGAAATGAGTCTCCTGTAAGCAACATATTAGATGGGTCTTGCTTTTTTTTTTTTTTTTAATTTGACTGAGAGAGACACAGCGAGAGAGGGAACACAAGCAGGGGGAGCAGGAGAGGGAGAAGCAGGCTTCCTGCGGAGCAGGGAGCCCGATGCAGGGCTCGATCCCAGGATCCTGGGATCATGACCTGAGCCGAAGGCAGACGCTTAACGACTGAGCCACCCAGGCGCCCCTCTTGCTTTTTTTAATCCATCCATCATCCTCTGTCTCTTGATGGAGCATTTAGTCCATTTACATTCAAAGTAATTGTTGATTGGTATGTATTTATTGCCATTTTGTTACTTGTTTTATGGTTGGTTTTGTAGTTTTCTCTGTTCCTTTCTTCTCTTGTTCTCTTCTCTCACGGTTTTCTGGCTTTCTTTAGTGATATACTTGGATTCCTTTCTCCTTATTTTTTGCATATCTATTACCGGTTTTTGATTTGTGGTTACTGTTAGGCTTATATATAACATCTTATGTATACAACAATCTATATTAAGTTGATGGTTGCTTAAGTCTGAGCCCATTTTGAGAGCACTAAATTTTTATTCCTCTTCCTCTCAGGTTTTAGGTTTGTGGTGTCATACTTTAAATCCTTTTATTTTGTGAATCTCTTGACTGATTTTTACAGATACACTTATTTTACTGCTTTTGTGCTTCCTACTTTTCTTATCCTGCATATGGTCTTTCCTTTTCGCTCAGAGTCCCCTTTAACTGTGCACTATCTCCATGGGGCTGTTCATTGTAGTATCTCTTTAATAGTGGGGACTCAGTTTCCTAACACCATCTGGCTCTCCCAGAGCCTAGCCCATTGATTTTTAAAGTTCCAGGTGTTAAATCCCACTGATTGTAAGAAAGCCTCTGGTTTTCAAAGCCAAATGTTATGGGGATTTGTCTTCCCATTGCAGGTCCCCTGTGCCTAGGGATGCCTGGTATAGGATCTGCTCCTCTCCCATTTCTGTGCAATCCTCCCTCCTGCAGACAGTCCCGGGGGTGAGTTTGGCTCCCAACCATGTCTCCGCCCTTGCTATCCTATTTGTCATGGCCTCTTCTCTACATTTAGCTATGAAGAGTCTGTTATACCAGTCTTCAGGTCCTCTTTTTGGATTATTTACACTGATGTGGGTGTTATCTTGGTGTATCCTTGGGACAAGGTGAGCCTAGGATCCTCCTACTCTGCCATCTTCCCCAGAAGAACGAAGGGAATTTATTTTAAATAATGCTCAACAAGAAAAACAAGTCTCCATTTAGACATCTTATTTAGCAATCTGTTCACTCATATGTAAACTCCTTTTTGCTTTTTTCTTGTTTGATCCATGTGCTAGAGAATCAATTTGGGCACCAAAATTATTTTTTAAATAAATTTATTTTAAAAGATCAAATTTTTGAAAGTCAGAAAACAGTAAAAAATGGAAAATACATTCATTTAACAGAAAGCCATATAATATCATATTTGAAAGCATTCTATAAGAGGATGAATTAGCCCATATTAAATTGTGTAAGTTCTGATTAATTTAATAAACACAGGATGCATCATTTTGATAAATATTTAACCAGGTATGGAACATTCCAATCTATTCTATTTAGGTCATAGGACTGAATTATGCATTGGAAATATATGATGTTTTTGGTTCTCCTTTTCTTTCAATATTTAGGTTTTAAAAGGTAAAATCAATTGTTATATTCTATTCCATTAAAAAATGTAGTCCATAAAGTCATAGCATATTCAATAGCTAAAATAATCCTCTAAAAAATATTAATTATAAAAGGTTGTTAAAAATAACTCACATAATTTGTTTCCCTCAAGTACAAAGCATATAGTTTTTGCAATTCAGTAATCAAAAATAATTAAATGTGCTACATCTCTTCACCTTGACAGTTTGGCTCCAAAGAAACACTCATGACAAAGTTATCAGCAATAAAATTATTAAGTAATGGGCTATGCACAATAATTGAGTATCATACATAGTACTAAGTTCTCCATAAAGTTTTATCAGATGAAAGTTCCTAAAATAATGTAAATTTAAGCTGCAAACTTAAATTCACATTCAGAGATTTGTTGCTTCTGCCATTTGCTATCCCATTATCCTTTGTCCATTTGTAGCCTTTTCTCTCTCACTCTCATTCTTGTTCATTTAGTCTCCAGTAGAGTTATTTGGAGGGTATTTCCCCCCATTTTGAAACAGCATTTTTCATTTCTGGCAACTTCGTGGTGGTGTGGTGACAGGCATTAATAGAGATCAGAATGTGAACTTGACCAGTTGGTAATTCAGATAATGGATTTCAACCATTGTGCTATTATCTTTTAAAGGCTGTTAAAAGAAATTTAACTTTTTCATAGGTTGTTTTCCATGTGCTATTTTCACACTTAAGCATAAATTCACCTGGTAGTGGAAATGGATATAATAAATTTGAGAGAGCTAACTGTAATGATAGTGCAATTACTTGCATTGAATTCACCTCCAGCCCTCATTTCATCTGCAACAAGAAGATGTTGATTTGTCCACTCTTCTCATCTTTGTAGCATCAAACTAAGATGATTAGAAATGCACTCTGTGGAGAAAAAAAAAAAAAAGAAATGCACTCTGTCAAGCATGTGATTGTCTTTCCTTTTCCTGCCTTTCCTCTCACATGTTTTGTTGTTCCATTATTGGATCCATGGTAACACTGTAAAGAATTATTAAGTGAAAACTTGCAAAATAACAGATGAAAAAAAAAATGTGTTCCATTCCTAAGGTACCCCTGTAAATTTAGAAGTATTCACTGATATTGGATGACATTATATTTGAGCAAGCAAAAATTGGGGTGCCAGGCAAGGGTATAAACTCCTTTCTGGGAGATAGTGGCAAGCTGGAGCAAGGCAGAAAGAGCATGCAAAGACTGTCCACTGGCCTCCATTACCCAAGAACACCTTCTTAGGCCCCTAGTTGAATGACAGACCAGAAATCTGCTCTCAAGCTAAAGCTCCTCAAGAAGCAGATAGGCCTCTTTCATAGAGAGATGGGAGGTGTATTTTAGTCTGCTATTGATGCAGTGCCCTGGGGGTGGTAGTCTACTAAGAACTCTCTCTCCAAGTGTTACAGTCTCATAGGATCCAGGATTCCCAAGTTCCTCTGGCCTCTAGAGCAGGGTGATTAAGGGGTGTCCTCTGGGTGGCACCCACAAAACCTAGGGCACAAGATGCTATAAAAGCTCCCCTCTAGGAGATACTGGTGCTCTGGAGCACTGCAGCGGGAGAGCTTAAAGCAACTAAAATGAGCATATAGAGGCCACCCACTAGGAGAAAGAAAAAAAAAAGAAAAAAAAATTTTTAATTTAAAAAAGAAGATGGTACCTGCCAGCTGAAAAGAGGCAGAGGCGGAGCATATAGATGGTGCCCACAGGGGAAAAAAAAGATGACACCCACTGAGTGAGGCAGAGGGAGAGCATAAGATGGTACCTACCAGTCAGCAGGGCCCTAGAATGTGTGCTAAATTAGATGCTTGCCCCTCAAGCCAACAATTTAATATTAGCAAATGAGCCCCATTTATGTATAGGTACCTCTTGATCAGCTACTTCTATGCTGGGCCTTGGGGTGGGTGAGCCCATGTGCACAAACCCTTTAAGAGTCATTTTTCAGGTTGTTAGAGCTTTGTGGGTCCCATGGATGTGAGCCTCATTGGATTTCAAAGCTAGATGTTTTGGGGTCTCATGTCTCAGGTGCAGGTATTAAAGAAAGGGGTGCCCAGTGTGGAGTTCAGACTGCTTCGATGTGGGCCTTCTTTCATTTTCCAGATGTATAGGAGTTGCTCAGACAATTTTTAGGTTTTTTTTCAGAGGAAGTTATTCCATATGTAGCTGCAGATTCAGTGTGTCCATGGGAAGAGGTGTTTCCTGGATCCTTCTACATCATCATTTTGAACTGGAACCTCTCCAAATCCAAAAAGTTCTGAAAGAAAAAGATGAACTTACTGCACATGTAAACTCCACGGAAAAATCTTTCTCTGACCTCTTTAAGTGATTTGAGAACAGAATAAGGTGATCAAAGGCTACCACATAAAGAATCACTGAAGATGTGTACTGAGGATTAAATAGTAAGAATTGAAAAGGAAAACCAGAGATACTAAGGACTAAAGGCCCACACAGAAAAGAAACCCTGGCAAATAAGGACATCACTTAAGTCTGGAGCAAGGCCCAAAATTAGGCTATGGTCTTCCAGGTGAGCCTGAGGAAGAAGCAGATGCACATCTACTCTCGGAAAAAGACTAAAGAAAACAATGACCTGAACAGAATCTGTGACAACCTCATTTCCAAGATGAGAAGATCTGATATGGAAGTCCCCGATCAGTACCCCTCCTCCTTCCTCTGTTTTTCTGTGTGTCTGACTCTGTCTGTTAGAAGGATTTATGTTCTTTCTTCTCTTAACCTCAACTTGTTTTTAAACTAGATTGCTTTAAATAGAAGACTAAATAAAGTTTCCTTTAAGTTAGAGAGAGAAAGAGAGGGCACTTCTGTGCATGTGTTCTGATCAACAGTCTCAGCTGAGACCTGCCTATGTGATATTCCAGCCCAGGTTCCTGAAACACAAGTAAAGAAGTCTCCAGAATATTTCAGTTCCCACCCTTTCAAATATTCCTAGGTGACACATTAGACATTATATAGACAAGCTGTTCTCACTGTGATTTCTCCACATTCCTCATGCACAGAACCAGTGAGCATGATAAAATGATAGTTGTTTTAAACCACAGAATATTGGAGTAGTTTGTTATGCAATAGTAAATAACCAGAATGCTTCCCCATCTTCCTTCTCCCTTTTTCCATTTTCCAAATGTCCTCAGTTCATTTGGGGTCCATGTCGTTTCGGACAACTGAGTTGTCCCCCAGCTCCAAGGGTGAAATAGGTGATACAGGGTAATACAATTAGCAGTGCTATTTCTCTAGCTACAGAGACTAGTTCATGCAAGTGCACATGAACTAAGCCAGACTCCAATATTCAGGGTGACTATTAAAAGTGTTGGAATTTTCTGTAACAGGTGTTTTCTTTGTTGACAATTTGAACTTCCTGGAGTTGATTTGTTTTTTTAATCACAAGGGAAGCCAATCTGAAAATAAAGGTAATGCATGGAAGAAAAGAGAGTTGAGAACCCCAAAAATTCAGACCTGGGGACCTGATGATATCATAAACTTTTTAAACTCTTTCCTTAAATTTGTTCTTCTGGATATTTTAGTTACATACTCTTCCTTTATTATTTAATCCAGTCTGGGTTGAGTTTTCTGATGCTTGCAACCAAAAGCATTGTAAACTTACTATGTATAAACCTAAATTTTTTTCTGGAAAGACTCATGTCAGTGGCTACCATGGATGAAAGAACTGAGAAGGAGGGAAGCTTTTATTTGTCATCTTACACCTTTTTATACATTTGAATTACCTAACAATATGCATCAATTACTTTTTTTTTCCCCCACATCAACAGGAATCATCTGGATGGTGAAATAAGCCATTTTCTTGGTTTTGCTCATCATATTTTTCTGTATGATATCCAACCACTTTCATATGACCCATAAGTTACATAAGTAAGTACTGGATACTTACTATGCTGGGTAATTTCACATGCATTACCTCTTTTCACACCCACAAAAAGTCCAGTGTTTAATCCCTGCTATCCCCATGCAGAGTAGGAAAATGAAACAGAGCTATTCAGGAATTTACCAAAGGTGACAAAACAAGTTAAGTGGTAAAATTAGTATTTAGCTAGTGGTAAATCAAGGTCTGCTTAATAACACAGTCAATGCTTATTCCTGCTTCACCATCAGTGATTCAAGTGCTTGTCCAACTAATATTTGAACATTCTATCCTAAGATAAGGATAAGCCTGCCTTTCTTTGTGTTGAAAAACAACAAAAATTAGTTATTGCTCTGTTAATTTCACCTACTGATAAAAGTTGTTGTTTGTTGTTTTTTTTTTTTTTTCCTGACTGTGCTGAACAACCTAATCCCTCATCCAGGTAGTTTTCTTTTAAATATCTGAAGGCAGTTATCATGGCCACCCTTAATAGTTCCCTACATATCCCACCATATCCATGCTCACACACAAACGTATACATACACAACATATATATGCACACATACACACGCAAACCATTCTTTCCCTGATCTTTAAATCCTATCATATCATCTATCCTTAAAGCTACCTTTTTCCATTTTCTCACCATTGTGATCCCACTACCTTGTACCCTCTCACCCTTTTAAAACTAAAGGTGGGTGCCTGGGTGGCTCAGTCAGTTAAGCGTGTGTTTTCGGCTCAGGTCATGATCCTAGGGTCCTGGGACTGAGTCCCGCATCGGGCTCCCTGCTCAGTGGAGAGTCTGCTTCTCCTTCTGTCTCTGCACCTCCTCCCTGCTTGTGCTCTCTCTCTTTCTCTCTCAAATAAATAAATAAATAAAATCTTTAAAAAGAAAGAACTAAATAAAGTCTGAAAAGTGTAAGTGATTTTCCCAAGGACAGAGCGCTACCTATTGATTGAATACAGGATGTCTGACTACTGTTTTCTTATGGATCAATACCAATATTCCTCATCAGGCACAATCCATTTAGCTCTTTATAATAGTATTTATGTGTATTTATTCCCATTCAGACAAACAGACCGATAGGTAGATAGGCAAACAGATCACTATTTTGATATCCCATTAATATATTAGTAGCTTTGGATAAAAATCCAACTGTAGAAGGTTAGCCTGAATATTTGAGGCCAGAGATTAAAAACTTAGAATGCTTACCAGTGTAATAGAATAAATAACAATTGAGATTTTTTAAGTGCCATGACAGATATTTCAAAGAAGCAGTGTATCTAAATCAGCCTGTATTTAGTTGTGAGTTGGAAACAATTCCTGGCTAAGAACATATGCCCAGTTTAGAATTATGCATTTCTCTTCCAGAGAGAGCATTTCACAAGAAAGTTTTATCATTTCCATCATCAGAGTCTATGAAAAAATGGTATCTGGGAAAATTGCACATATGCCAATAAAGAGGCAACAACATAAGCCCATATTCAGTCTCTGGCTCTGTGCAGAAAGAGGAATTGTGCATTGGAAAGAGAGTGATTATCACATAACATCTACCATAGCTCTCACTTGCTCTAGACAATGCACATAATACAGTCCCATAGTACCCACCCTCCAACCTTCACTCTCTTTTCTTTGCAACCCACCCACTTCCTACACATACCCTATACAACCCTACAAACACACATCATATATATGTGGGAATTTTACCCATTCATCCACAGTCATCTCTATGATCCCTAAATAGAAGTCTTCCTTCCATTTAACAATAAAATGGTTATAATTTGCATTGCATTCATTAGGTGTAATAAGAGAGAACCAATGAAAGGACCAGGTGACCCCTCTAAATTGTTTTTGCTTCTTTCTGTAGCCTTCCCTGATACACTATCTATGGAATGATATCGCAGGACAATGATATAAATAATGCATTCCCTCAAACCATCCTCCTTTAAACAGGCTTCCATTAGGAGATTCCGTCTTCCAGCTTCCCTCAATCATCCCTACACCAGTCTTATTTCCTTATAAAATCCTAAATCATTTCCCTTCAGTTTTTTCCTTGATCGTATTCTAGGTTTCACTGCCTAAAACTAACAGATTATTATTCTGCTCCAATCCTTGACGTCTTGGTTATACCTAAAAAAAATGCACTTAAAAATAGTTTATTAGCATGTGCCATAAAGAGTAATGTTCCTACTCTAATTGGTACTGCAGGGATTTTCCTTTTTCAGTCATTTAAAATATTACATCTTAAACAGAAATATTCTTACTATGACTCTGAGCAGAAGAACTGTTTCTTTATCTCCAGATTATCCAGAGCCTACCTTATTTCCCACCCAAGTCCTTAAAAGAGTTGTGAACTTTGTCATCTCATTAAGTATAAATTCATTGTTTCATGGAAATATTTTCCTATAGTTGGTGATAATTAAAAGTTTCCTTTTATAAAGTGCCGTAAGTTTTTGTACATTGCCCTGGAGTTATGCACAACTTCATAAAAGCCCAAACATAGGTGAAACTGACTTGAACATACTGACTAATTTACTTGGTCTTATTCTGACTCACCACACGTCATTGTTTACATCAGAGTTCATAAATCGTACTTGTTTGGAAAAGATTCATATACAGGTCTCAACTGATAGAATAAAAAGTGAGCTTGTATACAATATAGTAGAGAACAAAAGTGCATGTGTTTTCATTATATACATTTTCTTCTGATGGTAGTAAACTACTACAAATGGATTTTCATGTTTCAACTTAATAAATTCCAGCAGCTTATTATTGTGTAAGTTTAGACAAGGCTACTGTGAAACAGCAATTAAAACTACACTATGAAGCAGCCCCATATTTTTGAGACCCCAAAATTGTATGTATTAAGTTTACACTCAGGAGAGTAATATTTGCCCATCTTTAACCTTGAAGCTCAGAAAAACTTCGTTTAGTTGAGCTTTCGGTTATATGCCCAGTCAATAAGAAGTAACCCAATTCACCTAGTGTATACTGAGCATACACTCTAAGAAAGACACCTATATAGAATATCTAATTGTGGTCTAAACAGACTATTAAGATGGGCCAGGTAATTTTTCTCACATAAACAATCATTATTCCACACTTTCTTATGATTAGATCCTATCTGTTTGACCCTCTCATATTTCTATTTCTAGAATCCTCTCTATAGTCAAAATACTGTTAATAACAGAATAGCTTAGATTGAGTCTTCCAAGATGAGTACATTATTAGTGTCAAGTATAGAAAATTCTAGTATTGAATTGATTGAGAAAAATTTAAAACAAAGAATTTTAATCCTTTAAAGTGAGGCCAGAAGATAAAGAAAGAGAAATTTTAAGTACAGGTATAAACATATGTGACAATACTGGACAGATGTTTAAATGTTAGGCTGCTTCCTTGAGCAGATGCATCATTCACTGTTCTATTTCAGTAAGCGGGGAACATCATAATGAAATAAACAGACACACTTGGCAACAAGAGATCATCATTTTTATGAATTATATTTTTTGAAGATGGGACATTTTAAAGGACTTTGCTGCAATATATCATCATACCTGGAGTAAATTTATAATGTGTCCTGTTTTTCAAAATTGACTAAATCAAATCAAGTTTCAGGGAGATGAAATGAACTTGATGAAAAGCTGTTTCTGAATCTTTGAAGGGGTTTCAGCTTTTTTTTTTATCAAGGCAAATCTGTCTTGTAGCATGTTAATGTAAATTATGGTAGTGAATGTCATATCTCCATCTGCTCCAACAATCTGTTAAAATACACAATTCTTTTCTAGGGAAAAGAGTTTATAATCTTTTAACATATTGTTATCAGTACCCCTCCTGAATAAACTGCGTCTTGGCAAAATCTATTCTTTACCAATGACCTAATTCCCTGTCCTGGCAGAATTTCTTGGTGATATCCCCAGAAGCATATAAATATTTCTTCTCTATTCCTAGAAAGAGTTTTATCAGCTCTTGATAACGCTCTCCATCCTGTGTGCATCCATCCACATCAATACAGCAGACACTGCATTTAGAAATCACCATGGGAGCTAGTTCTTCAGAATATTCACTTTGGAAAACAGGGAAAGAAGTCAAAGGGAAAAACAGAGCTTTTAATCACAGCAAGGGTGGACTTAGAGCATCCTTGGAGTTTAGTTTCCAAAAGCACCAGCATTGCATTGGTGGTTCAGTGGTAGGAATCTCACCTGCCAAAAGCACCAGCATTGGTTTGTTAGAAAGAGCCCATCCCGAGAATCAGGAGGTTTGGTGGCTCTGCTGCTTTCTACAGAAAGCTAGTACAAGTTATTTAACATTCAAAGTCTCATTTCCCTCATCTCTAATAACAATATCTACATCAATGAACAAGTGAAATCTTTTGTAAAAGTACCTTATAAAATTCCTTAGAGATATTAGTTATTTAATTTAAGACAACCATACTTCTCTTTTTCCTATTAACATTAGAGAATACAAATCTGTACATTATTTTCACATGCTGTGTTTTTAAGCCCTAATTTAAATTTCACAAAATAAATAAAACATAGTAACTAGCATCTTAGAATATTAAATTAGAAGACATCTTAAGGAGCATTTATTTTAACTCTCATCTTAAAGAACTTTTTAAAAATGATTATCAGAAAAGTCAAATGCTTTGACAATGATCTTAGTGCAGTGATTATTTAAAATTGGGCTAAAATATCTTATAAAACCTTATTAAGGGCAGAATGTTTTGCTTTTAGTAAAAGAATACTTCATTGTATATACATGTGTATATTGCATGTATACTTACATGTAATTTAAGATTTTACTGAGACAATGTGTTGGGCTATTCAAGGTAAGACTCATCTAGATGACATTGGGACAGGTACTGAGAAAAATAAACATACTGTCTCTCTTCAAGGTACTATAATCAATAAGGGGAAGAAAATAAATAAAAAATTACTGTTTCTTATAAAACTAAACATACTCTTACCATGCAATCCAGCAATCACAACCCTTTTTAATTATCCAAAGGAGCTGAAAACTTATGTCCACAAAAAACCTGCACACAAGCGTTAATAGCAACTTTATTCAAATTGCCAAAATTTGGAAGCAACAAAGATGTCCTTTAGTGGATGAATGGATAAATAAACTGTGACCCATCTTGACAATGGAATGTTATTCAGTACTAAATAGAAATGAGCTATCAAGCCATGAAACATGGAGGAAACTTAAAAGCATATTACTATTTGAAACAGGTCAATCTGAAAAGACTACATACTGTATGATTTCAATTATATAACATCTGTAAGAGGCAAAACTATGGAGACAGGGAAAAGATAAGTAGTTGCTAGGTGTTAGGGAGGAAGGGGAGATTAATAGGCAGAGCACAGAGAATTTTTAAGGCAGTGAAACTACTCTTCATGATACTATAATGACAAGTACATGTCATTATATATTTGTCTAAACCCATAGAATGTACACCAGAAGAGTGTAAACTATGGATTTCAGGTGATAAAAACATGTCAGTGTAGGTTCACCAGCTGTAATAAATGCACCACTCTGGTGGAGGATGCTGATAATGGAGGAGATCACATCCTAATCTATTATTCTCAATTATTAGTAACTGTTGACAACCCATTCCTTGTAAATTTGTGTAGAAGATTGTGTATCTCCTTTCTTGTGGACCTAATTGACCTTTGATTCACCTTTTAATGATCCTGAATATACAGCTTTTTCAGGACAAACTTCTCCTTTGAATTCTCTCTTCTCTCCCCTAGGTAGAAGTCACTGAGGGCATTTTGGGCATATTACTATTACAGCACTTATCAGTCACAGCATATGGCAACTATTGGTGTATTCATGTCTCCCCTCTAAACTGTGAGATCCATGAAAAGGGAAAAGATTGCCTTCTCTGGGTGGGGATTTCATCATCAGGGAAATGCAAATCAAAACCACAATGGGATATCACCACACACCTGTCAGAATAGCTAAAATCAAAAATTCAAGAAATAAGTAAGTGTTGGGGAGGATGCAGAGAAAAAGGAATCCTTGTGCATTGTGGGTGGCAAAGCAAACTGGTGCAGCCACTGTGGAAGACAGTATGGTGGTTCCTCAAAAATAGAATTACGTTACCATCCAGGAATCACACTACTGGGTATTTACCCAAAGAATATGAAAACACTAATTCGAAGGGATATATGCACCCCTGTGTTTACTGCAGCATTATTTACAATACCAAACTGTGGAAGCAGCCCAAGTGTTCATCAACAGATGAATGAATAACACGCGTGCACGCGCGCACGCACAATGGAATATTATTCAGCCATAAAAAAGGGTAAAATCTTGCTATTTGCAAGAACGTGGATGGATCTAGAGAGCATAATGCTAAGCGAAATAAGCCAGTCAGGGAAAGACAAATACCACATAATTTCACTCATATGTGGAATTTAAGAAACAAAACAAATGAACAAAGAAAAAAAGAGAGACAAAACAAAAAACAAACTCTTAACTATAGAAAACAAACAGATGGTTACCAGAGAGGAGATGGGTGGGGAGATGGGTAAAGTGGGTGAGTGTGATTAAAAGCTCTTGATAAGCACTGAGTGATATATGGAATTGTTGAATCACTATATTGTACACCTGAAACTAATATAACACTGTATGTTAACTACACTGGAATTATTTTAAAGTTATAAATAAATAATAAAATATTTTGGAAAAAAAATTGAAAATTTTAAGAAGAAACATTAAAATATATTTTATTCTCACATTTCTATTAATAAAAATTTTAAAGACACTATAATATCAAGCCTTGAAAATATGCATTTGGGGTATTTGTTTATTGTTCATTTTAAGGACATTTTAAAGTATATTTGTCCACAAATGTGCATTATACTTTAAGAACAAGAGCTAACATGTAACATAAATATTGAAGATTTAAAAGAATATATTTTATAAGAAAAACTAGAAACATTACACATAAGCTATTGCAAACTGTCATGAGGACATATATATGGTTTTAGGTACATTATGAAAGCAAGGTTTTACTCAGAAACCATGATAGATCTGCCTGCGTTGTTGAGAACTGGTGTGTCAATGAGCATTAAGAGACATTCTTGGAGATTTGATGCACAACAAAGCACATAAATGCACATTCAGAAAGAAAAGCTCTGGCAACACATTATAAATCCTCACCTAAAGTTTTGATGTTTTCAGAAACAGTATGGTTTTTTGATCTTTACCAAAAAAAAAAAAAAAAAGTGCATTTTGAGTTCTGTGCCCCCAAACCCACTTAACTTGTATGATAAACTCTATTCATTTTAAAAAGCAAAAGAAAACACATTCTTGAAGCTCAAAGAAGGTGTCCCTCACTTTTCTTAGTTATTTTGTGTTGTATATTCTTATACAAACTCTTTTCAGAAAAAGAAATATTAAGTTGGATCATTCACATGTGATATTTAGAATTTTTTAAAAATATGTATCAAGGTCTCTACTTAAACCTGAATACAAACTTCACTTTTTAAATTCACTGATGGAAGACTCAGGAAAAATTAAAAATCAAAAAAGTCATAAAATCTAAACCCTAAATAAATAACAATTTTAATCAACCATGACTGAATACCAAAATGAAAAAAAAAATGAATTACTGCGTTTTCTTCCATGTCCAGAAGTTCATGAAGGAATATCTTAATTGAGATCAGAGAAAGTTTGAAAGCTGTGGCCTGACTACAGAAAGCCTATCTTTTCAGTTTCCTAAAATGTGAAGTTGGAACCATTAACTGCATAGGCACTAATCCTCCTTGCTCAGGTACATGTGGAGAGAAAGAGGAACTTCAGCACAACGGGGGCAACACTCAATTTGAGAAGACCATCATCAACAAAATCACACCAAATTAGGGTTCATATTGTTTGCACTAACTGATATTTAGGAATTGAAGATGTGCTCAAGATAAATAACCCAAACAAAAAATTCTTTGGACTGCATACATACAATCTTACAGAATCAAGATGATTTAAGGAAATCTGAACAGACTGTAGTCTTTAAAAACAACGCCTGTTTCATCACAATTTTACAGAAGTGACCCAAATTACTCTGGATGGCTATTTGGAATAGTTGTTGCCAATATGGACTATATATGTAAAAATGTTATAACATTCTTCCTGAGTTATTTTCTTATTTCAAAATTCCCAGGTTCCCTGATTAACAGAAGCTAAAAAGCTGATCAAAATAATCTAAAATCTCTATTCCAAAAATATATATAATAGGCCCTTTTATGTTACATGAACAGAGGATAGATATTAAAAGATGATAGATCAGATAGATAGAGATATGAGAGGTATATATCACTCACAAATTTATTTTTTGTTTCCATTTTTAAAAATTTTAATTCCAGTATAATTAACATACAGGGTTATATTAGTTTCAAGTATACAATATAGTGATTCAGCAACTCCATATATCACTCAGTGCTCATCAAGAGAAGAGTACTCTTAATCCCCTTCACCTATTTCACCCATCTTCCCACCCACTTCCGCTCTAGTAACCATTTGTTCTCTACAGTTAAGAGTCTGTTTTTTTGGTTTGTCTCCTTTTTTTCCTTTGCTCGTTTGTTTTGTTTTTAAATTCCACATATGAGTGAAATCATATGGTATTTGTCTTTCTCTGACTGGCTTATTTTGCTTAGCATTATACTCTTTAGATCCATCTAAAGTGGTCAGATTTTATTCTTTTTTTTTTTTTTTAAGATTTTATTTATTTATTTGACAGAGAGAGACACAGCGAGAGAGGGAACACAAGCAGGGGGAGTGGGAGAGGGAGAAGCAGGCTTCCCGCGGAGCAGGGAGCCCGATGTGGGGCTCGATCCCAGGACCCCGGGATCATGACCTGAGCTGAAGGCAGACGCTCAACGATTGAGCCACCCAGGCGCCCCAGATTTTATTCTTTTTATGGCCGAACAATATTCCATTGTGTGTGTGTGTGTGTGTGTGTGTGTGTGTATCACATCTTCTTTATCCATTGGGCACTTGGAGTGGATTTCAAATTTTTAAAAATATCTATAAACATATCAAGAAACATGTAACAAGATATGAACATTTATCTTGTTTTAATATGAAAACTGTTTTAATTTTTTTATGTCTACTACATTGGAAAAATAAAGTAATTAATTTCTCCTCAACTCCTGACAGAGTTGAAAGCTTTTGCCCCTTTGACCTCTAGTTTTCATTTACTAATAATTCAAACTTAATGTGTTCTCAGTATCTATTGGAAAAAAGTTTAAAGAGTATGAAAGGATTGGAGTGGCAGAGGATTGGGGAAGGAAATCATGATCAAGAAGGTGTGATAAATAGAATCTGAAGGGGAAATGAGTAAGTTTACTTTTGGGGTTTACCAGTGAGGCCCTGTAAATCACAGAATTCATCCCAGAGAAGTTGCCCAAAAAACGAAGGCCTACTACCAAAGAAGAGTAATCTTCTGGACCAAGAAACAGTCACCCTATTTCAACTGCTCAGTCTTTACCTCCCACCACCTGCTCAGTCAGAACCTCCCACCACCTGCTCTCTCTGGATCTAGACCAGGATATTCAACCATCAGTACTTGAGAGGACTTCACTCTGTATATAAGCAACACCTCACTTATTGACTGCCCATTGGGTGACACTGTACATGACAAGACTTCATTTAGTTTCCTAATTATGCCATATGGCCAGCCCCATTTATGCCCTAAAACATTGTTAAGCCCAAAAATGCAAGGGATCTGAAAACCTAGTCAAGTCTCCACATAGACACCAGAAGGGACTTAACAAGCCCAATTTCTCTAAGCTGGGAGATGATTATTGTTGCTACCTTTAACATATTGATATGAAAATTAAATTAATATCCTTTGAACTTTCCTTAATGAGGCAGATAACACTTCAGGACCTTCCTCTGTGAGAGATTAATCAACACTTCCAAAATATATATTAACTACTTAGTTTCATTATGGCACCATAAAAGATGCTGGATAATACAAAATTGCTTCTTTGAAAGACAAAAGGTAAATACACTTGAGAATGTTAAACTACACAAGCCAGCTTATTATGTGTTAAATGACAAAAAACAACAAAAAAGTGCTGTTGAAGTTTAGAAAGCTTTATGGATTAGAGTATTCAAGATAGACTTGAGGAAATGATGGAGTTTTAATTGGGCCTTGAAGAATAAGTCATATTTGAGAAGGTAGAGAGAAGGAAAAAGTTATTATAAGGTAAGAAAAGACAAGAATAGTTTGTCTCATCATGAATCTAGATTGCATACCATGGAAAATACTTTAAATAAAGGCTTCAAGTTTTAAGTCAAGTTGTATATCAGATGACTTCAAATGACTCCAATGAACTAATAATGAGTCATATTGATCATCTACTAGGAGTAGATATCATACAAGTCTCCTACTTTTTGCCAAGTACAGTTCTCACTACTCAGGATATAAATGTGAGCAAAGATAGCCATAGTTCCACCCCTGGCATAATGAAGGCAACAGGCTTCAATCAAAGATACAGGGTATAAGCTGGTGCAGCCACTGTGAAAAACAGTATGGAGGTTCTTCAAGAAATTAAAAATAGAAATACCATACTATCCAGTATTCCACTACTGGGTATTTACCCAAAGAAAATGAAAACACTAATTGAAAAAGACATGCACCCATAATGTTTACTGCAGCATTATTTACAATAGCCAAGATACGGAAGCAACCTGTCCACCTGTCTACCAATAAATGAATGGATAAGGAAGAAGTGGTACACACACACGTGCACACACACACACACACACACACACACACAGTGGAATATTACTCAGCCATAAAAAATAATGAGATTTTGTTTGTTGTTGCAGATCTTGCCATTAGCAACAACATGGTTGGACCTAGAGGGTATTATGCTAAGTAAAATAAGTCAGAGACAGACATATACCATATGATTTCACTTATATGTGGAATCTAAAGAACAAAACAAGCAAACACACACATAAACAAAAGCAGAAACAGACCCACAAATACAGAGAACAACTGGTGGTTGCCAGAGGAGAAGACAATGAGGGCTGGACAAAGGGGAGTGGAAGATACAGGATTTCATGTATGGAATGAATAAGTGATGGAGATGAAAAGCACAGCATAGGGAATATAGTCAGTGGTATTATAATAGCATTGTATGGTGAAAGATGGTAGCTACACATGTGGTGAGCAAGGCATAACGTATAGACTTGTTGTATATCTAAAACTAATTTAATATTGTGTGTCAACTACACTTCATTAAAAAAAATACGGATTCATATGAGACTGAGAAAAATCAATAACCTGTCACACCACAAGTGAACAGAACAGAGAGCATATTAATTAAGGACCGAGTGACCCAAATCTCACATTCACTATACAGCAGTGTCTCTTGTGGCAGTGGAAAGTGACTGTACTTAAGGTAACAGAGGAGGAAAGGATTGGTTCCAAGGATTTAAGGAATACAGACAGGAATTTCAGTTCAATGGGTTTCTGTACAAATGCCCAAATTAGGCTGGCCTGCTTTTCAGATGGAAATTTAATCAAAGACTGAATTGCTGCATGCCTGGAATACTGTAAGGAGAATTCTTGCACTGGAGGTCCCTTTCAACTTTAAAAGTCAGTTAAGCCATAATTTTCTTCTATAGGTAATATGATTACTGAACTAAGTAAACATTCATGATCCCCACACAAAGAGATGTATAATAAAAGTATTTTAAAAAATAGTAAGTAATATGGCCTTTACTCTAAAAGGACTAGATGTTCATCTAATATCATTGGTCTTTCTATTGATCATATTATTTCTAAAGTCTTCCTACCAATTCTTACCTGAAAGCTCTTTTGTTGATTATTCCACTTCAACATTATCAAATCACAGGGAAATTTAAAACATTTGGCTTCCTTAAGCAGCTTTTAAATGCTCAGCATAGTCTATATCAAATTAGTATTCAACATAATTTCTTCAAAACCTTAAATTAAGACTTGATTTTAATTACCTCTCAATTACATCTTGCACCACCCCTGTGAGTTAGCTGTTTTGAAGGAAGTGAAGCTGCCTAGAAGAATTAGATTTTAAAATGCAATATGACAACTTTAGACTTAACTTCTGTTGCAATTATGAAATGGTTTTCCAAAACAAGGCAACTTCATATAATTTTTTTATTGCATACCTCTCACTTGCCACCTCAGATTTCCACATGTATTATGTCTTTTCAAATACAATATATAGAAAACAAGGAAGCATTAGCTGTCCGATATATGCCCCACATAGAACTAGATGAAGTCCGAGACACAACGACCTCTGCATCACTGTTTATGAATGGTTGCAAAGACCTCAAAATAGAAAAAGATATCATAAATGTTACCCATTTAGATTTTTATGAATTTATAATTTGATCACTCCCTTTTAACTGGCTTCAAAATTTTTCCCAGTGAACAGAGGTTTCTGTTACATTTAAACTTATTCTTAAAAAAATAAACTTATCCCTAATGAAGCAAACACACAAAATAACAGTGAAAATGATGATGATGATGGTGATAACAGCTACATTTATCAGATACGTACCATGTTCCAAGCACAGTTATAAGCACTATATGTTTTGGTTAATTTAATCCTCACAACAACTCTATGAGAAAGATTCTATTGTTTTTCACTATTTTATAGATGAGGTGACTGAGGCACATAGATTTCATACCCAGTGAAAAATAGGACCCAGATTCTAATTCTGGTAGTGGAGTCCCAAAACTTATGTTTTAGGCAGCTATGTTATTAATATCAGTATTTTCTGCCTTTGTCTTAGAGTTAAATAGATGACTCCCTCACACCATGTCTCCAACTTTGAATAAAGAGGACTAACTGCTTTAAAATACAACACTCTGCATACACTGATGGATTAATAAAGGCAGACAACTAATCAAGGCATATTATTTGCAGAAAATAAAGCAAGAGATGTAGATAGCAAGACCCATAGTAAACATGGAACTTCTGATATTAAAACATTGCTGACCCTTTCTCATCTTAGAAATTACCCAAAACAAGGAGGAAAGAAAAAAAAAACCTGAAACACAACCCCTTATGTCTTAAAGTAAAAGATACCCAGGGATTAACAAAAACAGAGCACACAGGCTAGCTGTGGGAGCATCTGCAAAATGGCTTGTCATTAAAGGGAAGCTAGAAGTAGAGATGGATGAAGAATCATGCAGGCCAGCTGTATTGTCAAGAAATCGTCTGTTGGTGAGACAGGAAGGAAGAGACACGATCATGAATAATCCTGTAGCTGCCAATTTAGATGACTGGGAGGAAGTAAAAACTATAAAATGCCTCACTCACACATGCTTATAACAAGAGCTTCTACCAGCATAAAAGACTACTTAGCACCTTTCTCTTATGAACTCTTGGAAAGTATGTAGTCCAAGTAGAACCTACAACTTTGACCAAAATGAATAATAATATGCCAGGACTTTGTTCAAGATCTTTACTATCATACCAAAAGAAAATAAGAGGAGTAAAAGAACAAAAGAAATGAGTAACTCGCCAGAAAAATACCGATCAGAAGCAAATGAAAATTGTAGCCATCAATGTCACCATGAGTTTTTTAAAGATCTTTTTTTATTTGACAGAGAGAGAGAAAGCCCAAGCAGGGGGAGCAGGAGAGGGAGAAGCAGGCTCCCTGCTAAGCCAGGAGCCCGACACGGGGCTTGATCCCAGGACCATGAGATCACGACCCATGCTGAAGGCAGACACCTAACCTACTGAGCCACCCAGGCACCCTACCATGAATTTTTTAAATAAAAACTCAAACCATAGAGACTTCTCTGGGGAGAAATCATAGGAAAACAGAGTAAGGTAAAACTTGGTATGGCTGAACTTAGAAAGAAAGTGGGGAAAAAAACATAGAAATGAGGCCCATGTGGGAAATAGACTTAGTAAATATTGTTGCAAACACAGTAATGGATACGGAAGGCAGGATAGGGAAAGGGAAGCAAAATGAGATGAAAATGAGCAAATTAAATCAATAGAAAAATATCATACATATGAAGGTGAAATGAAATTCCAATATATACAAAATTGATACAGATTTTTAAAAAAAGAAATCTAGCATAATGGTAAGGAAAAATAAAAAGATTTGGTTTAAATAAATTACCCAGAAATTTGGAAATATTTATATCTAAAGCTTCATAGGATACTGAATATCTAGGGGAGGGAGGTGGGAATGCACACAAAAAGTCCAACACCAAAGCATTTCTTAGTTAAGCTCCTAATTTTCATTATCTTTTGTAGTTGGGAGTGGGGGAAGGAGGAGTCATTAAAATTTGAAAAATGCAGTACTCATACTGGAAGTCTGAAAATAAGGAAAAGGATAAATGTAAAAATGAAGAAAACTTTACTATTAATTAAAATCAAGTATGGAAAGGAAAGATTCTAAGATAAGAAAACATAGAAATATAATTATTTTTATCATTAATAGGTCCTCCACTTAGAAATAGAGAATTAAGTGCATTATATAAATTTGCAGTTAGAAATGTACCCATTAGGAGGAAAATCATAATAACTACAAATAAATAATTACAAATTAGAAATAACACAAAACAAGAAAGCAGCAAAACAAACTCAAACAATATTGCAAATTTCAAAAACAAACAAAAGTATAAAATATAAAAAAATACAATAATATGATAAAATACAAAACACCAAACATATCTTTTATAGTCGTGGACTAAAGTCACCTATTAACTTGATCATAGAGACCCCTAAAATAAATCAGGAAGGTAGAAATAAAAAGGTGAAGAAGTATATACAAAACAAAATTTAAAAAAAAAGAAAACAGATGTCATAATTATTTTTATATGAAGCACACATATAGAAAAGCATAAACCATACAGAGAAACATACTCTATAAGAAAATGTGCACAATCCACAGTGCAGAATTACAGTTATAATTAAAAAACATGGCACCAATATTCACAAAATAAAAAGTATAGGATATATAAGGAGAAATAGCCAAATGCATTAGTATAAGGAATATTAATTTACCTCTCTCATCCTTAATACATGAAGTGGACAAATAATAAGTAAAAATACAGGAATCCTAAAGAACATAATTGATAATGTAGCATGTAATCACTGTGTATTCAACTCTTACTTCATGAAAAAAGAGAATATACCTACTTTCTACATGTCTGTGGAACATTAACAAAATTTGTTCTTTAGTAAGCAAAAAGAACTCAATAAGCTTCAAAAAAGTAGAAGGAGTAAAGGTAACATTCTTTTAATCACAAAACAATAAAACTAGAAATTAATAACAAAACCAGGAAATAAAAATATACCACCCGATTTAAAAAAAAACTAAGTCAAAATGGAAATAAAAATAAACTGCAAAACATCTACAAAATAGTAACAAGGAAACTAACTTGTATTAGAAATTATGTGATAAAGCCCAGCGTTGGGCTTCCTGCTATGGGGGAAGCCTGCTTCTCCCTCTCCCACTCCCCCTGCTTGTGTTCCCTCTCTCGCTGTCTCTCTCTGTCAAATAAATAAAATCTTAAAATAAATAAATAAATAAAAATAAAAATAAATAAAAAAATAAAAAGTTATGCTGACAGGAAGATTCATAGCCTTAAATACTTATACTTGAAAAAAGGAAGAACAAAAATTAATAAACACCCAATTCAAGAACCTGGAAAAAAATTAAACAAGGAAACAAACATAGTGATACCAGAAGGAAAAAAAATGATAAAACTTAAAATATAAATTAATGAAAAGGACTCCAAAAAGTAATTCTTTGGCAGGGGGTGGGGGGAGGGGGGAACTTTTAGCAGGCTGTTAGATAAACTAATTAAGGAAGGAAAGAGAAAAAATAAATACAAAGAGCACACAAAAGCACAAAATGAGAATTCATTAACAGGAAGAAGACTCAAAGACAAGATTAGAGGCTACTTCCCTGTATTTGATATACTGTACAAAATGGATGATATTCTAGGGGAATATAAATTAATGAAACTAGTCTTGATGTGGTATCTTCAGGATATTGGCAGTTGAATGCATTCAACACCAAGTCACTAACATGCCTCACTTTTTAAGAAATCTAACAAGTTAATGCAGCACCTGTTGCAAAGGCCCCATCCTAGAAGTTTACAAAGTAACTTGTCTCCAACACCTAGGCAGTTCATTATCTCAGGCAAAATAATATTTCCAAGATACAACCCTTAATTTTGCCAAAGACCCCAGCAGACCATCAGCAGTATTTGAGGGAAGGATAGCAGCTACAGATTATCTTGCTTTCCACATTGCCAAGATGCCAGTCAGTTTAGGCCAATTTTTCAGAATATAAGAACTGTAAACTTAAATTCAATTGGGAAAAAGCTCTGAGCTGTTTAATTTAGACCCTAAATATTTACCACGCTATCGACACTTTGCATATTGTCACTTCTCTCAAACAGTGGTATTTGAAATATTAACGTCCTCTCATAACACTGGAGAAATTTACCGTAGTGGCAGATTCATCACCTGCTCTAATTTGAGGTTCTTTTCTTTCATAACCAGCACATGCACAACTTAATAAATTCTATTGCTTTGTCTGACTATGTTTTCCTAACCATTAGCAGAAATGGAGGGGGCTTACGCTATGGGAACCTGAACAACTGAAGAGTAAATACCTCTGTTTCTATGAAAGAAACAAAATACTGTCCTTTAGTCCTTTCTACATGCTCAGTCTCAGCATCCCACTAATTTGCTTGTCATTCCTTACTTCTCTTCTCCTCAGCTCTTTCCTACTCCAAAATCTTAGAATTTTGTAAGTGTAAAGTGTGTTCAGAGAACAAAGATAACACTGAAAAGAAGGGACCTGTGAAAAGCATAGAATGTAATCTTCAGGAAGATAGAGATTGTTGTCTGTTTTGTTCACTGGATAGTCACAATGCCTAGAACATCCCTGATATATATTAGGGCCTCAGTAAATATTTATTGAATTAATGGATAAAAATTGAGAGGTGAGAAAGGGGTAGATGGTAGAAATAGGTGGTTTACAGTTCAACAAATTTCTCCCCAACTCCAAACTAACTAATCAAAGAAAGAAAGGAAATTATAAAGATTTCAGATGCTAAATGAGGTATTGCTAAAAATATCCACATCTGTAGTATAAATATTTGGTTTAACATTTTATGGTGTCATTGTAAGGCTGGTAGAGAAAATTCAAAAAGTACCCCACTATAACCAAAGTCCCAATAAAATATGTTTAGATATTATTGAAAATTCATTTTTAATTTTATGGAAAATTAACATTCACCTCTTATAGATAACCACAATTATCAGTGACCATAGGTAATCCTTTAACTTGCTCTTTTTCCCCCTCAAGAAAATATTCTTTTTCTCTCAGTAGTGAAGATAACTCAAGAAAAAAATGAAGATTGGTGAGAATGTAACTATTTTCTGCCATATAGGTTTTCTTAAGCATGTAATAAAACATCTTCATATTTCTTTTTTTAAAGGTATTTATAAGAACAGTAATTATGTATGTGAACCTGCAGTATTATTTCAATGAAAGAATGTGTTCACATTTATAAATATATATAAATATATATAAAATGGTTTTTTACAGTTTACAAAATATGTAAAAGACATAGAAAACATATAGAAATATATATAGAAAAAATATTTCTAGGGCTAATAAAATTTCATTGTATCCAAGTGATACTATTTCTGTGAATGATGTGTTTACCATACTGTGCGGCATTTAATACAATATGTAAAGACACAATTATAAAAGTTGTTTCTAAGAATGTTAGTTGTACATATGAAAAAATATATAACATCTTTATAGTTTGTCTTTTAATACCATGTTTGACATTTACAACCTATTAATTAATATGTTACTGACCATAATTTCAGTCTTTGATTCATCGTCTTTGATTACTACCATGGAAAAACTTGTTGAGCTTATATAGGGGTTAACATTAATTTTTTCTAGCAAATCTTCAGAGGTAACTTAAAAATAGTAATCATCTTGCTAGATATATATACATTTTGTATATAAAAAAAGACTATTTTTCCTAAAAAAATATCAATAGATGGAGTCTTGATAGCGATCTTCCATTGTTCTATATTAGTTTTAGTTGTAAGTTAACTCTTTTTTTTATGTACCTTTCAAGACTGATTTAGAATGTTTTTTAAATTTTAATTCCAGTATAGTTAACATACAGTGTTATATTAGTTTCAGGTGTAATTTAGAATTTTTTTGAATGAAGCTTTAACCTTGAACAAAACCCCCTCAAAATCTATGGCATAAGAAATGTCCTGTTCTTCTCTTTAATAGATTTGGGAAGGACATGGTTTTGGTCATAAAAAAGAAAAAAAAAGATTTTTCCCTTGTTTAATATTTGTCCTCATATGCTTTCTAAAAACTTAATATAAAAGATTAGATTTACATAGGTATAATGCTTTATGAATGATAGAATTTTAAATTTTCCTAAATTTAACATCAAATGTCTTAAAACCAGTAAAGTCATGATTTCTTTGCCAACATAATGAAGTTTTTTAAAAGGTCTTTTCTTTCATTACATAAGCTTTCTCAAATTAAGTCTACTTATTCAAAATGCCTAAATTTGGGGCGCCTGGATGGCTCAATTAATATCGTCTGCCTTCGGCTCAGGTTATGATCCCTGGGTCCTGGGATCGAGCCCCACATCGGGCTCCCTGCTCAGTGGGGAGTCTGCTTCTCCCTCTCCCACTCCCCCTGTTTGTGTTCCCTCTCTCGCTGTGCCTCTCTGTCAAATAAATAAAATCTTTAAAAAAAAATTCCTAAATTTGAGCCATAGCATAATCATTTTTCCTTAAAATAAATGTTCAATTAAATAATCTCTTTAATTGCTATCAATTTTTTATTTTCTATTTTTAGTATCCATATTTCCAAATTTTTATGAGTGTATATTATTTTTAATGAAAAGTAAGATTAATAAAATTAATGTGATGTCATTTATCTAATATGAATTAAAATATAATAGGTTTTAATATAACTAAATATCAAATTAAAGTACTTTTAGAATTATAATTTCATCTGACATAAAATGAAAAATAAGATAATTAAGATAAATTGAAATCTTTCAAATGGCTACTAAGTTCTTCTCAAACAATTCTTTAAAAACTAAAATTTTCTTCCTTGAAGGATGCAATAAAACAACTTATTTTAAAGTGCCTATAAAATTGGTTTGCAATATGTTCAAGATGTGGCCTTTGTAAATATCATAAATTTTACAAAATGATTACGTTGTTTAGTAACTAGTTTTAAAGTACTTGAAATTGTGAAAATAAACATTTCCATAGGCAAAACAAGGAATGAAATAGAATTTTCGAAAAGATATTGCACACACAAACTGATTTATATCCAAATAAGAAAAAAATCTCTTACAACAAGGCTCTGAAAAGCACACTTTGGGATTATTTCTATTTTTTTTCATCACGCACATAAGGAGAAAATATTTTTGTAACTTCTTTGTACTCCTGCGAGTATATAAATTATGCAATGGCCATTTTCTTAAACTGTATCTATGATTATACAGACAAAACTGAAGAAATATGCCAGAGATTTTTTTAAACAATCTAACTAGAAGTCAATTTTGAACCCAATTATTTTAGAAAAGTTCTTTAAATTGAGTTCTTTTTAATTATAGAAATAGACTTTTACATCCATGTTGCAACATAATACTGCCATCCAAAAAAATTACCTATTAAGCATGTAGTGAAAAATATACACTTACATAAGCAATATATTTAGAGCTAAATAAAAATATTTTCTGACTTTTAGTAGGTTACAATATGAAGTATATATTACTATATTATTGGAACTTTCAATATATCAGAAATACATACAGCAGATAATGTTCAATTAATACATGGTGAAAAATATCTCATATATGAAAGAAGTCCAAATTTTCAAAAACTGTAATAATTAAAAGGAAACATATAATACTCTATAATGCTACATAATGGATGTTAATAAATTGGGTAAAATTAAGAGAAGACTTACTGAAAGTTTCAAGTCAAGGATAAAAATCACTCCATAAAATTTATGTTTCAAAAAAATGAATACTTTCAATTTGGACAAATGAAGACCAAAAAGTTCATTTTAATAATTAATAATTAAAAAGAGTTTGATTGAAATGTATAATATCCTTAAGGAAATAGGTAGGGTGATTGTTAACTTTTTCACCCAATTCTGATGTATTCAGTCCCCAGTAAACTCTCCCCCAAAAACTGAAGGAAAAAGCTTTTGAGGAAAGAGTTAATCAAGTCTCCTATTGAAGAAACTATTTGCACCAAAATTTGATTCAATCTAAAAATTAATCAATAAGAATTTAGAGGCTAAATCTTTGTGAATTATTAAGGAAAGCAAGAAATGTTTGGAGCCAAATCTTACCTTCCTACTAAAAAATAAAAATAAAAAAAGATTTAAAAGTCCTCACCAACAAAGTGTCTTTTGTAACAAACATCTCTCTCCTTTTAATAGTATCTTTTCTGTTTACTAAGTCAGCTTTTATCAAGGATGAAATCAAAATATATCACTAGTCAATGAATAGCCTTATCTACAACTATTAAGTGAAGTTCATAATTTTGAAAATATCACTTAAAATAAACATTTAAACCATAAGTTTTTAAAAGTTAGAGATCATGTACTTGGCACAGAGAAGGAGTTAAAGTTTAATTTTAAAATATCTTATAAACCTACAGTTTCATTTCCCCATCCAAAACATCTAGACTTAAAATAATTTCTGCATAGCATTTATATATTATAAATTATTCTAAGTCTGTATCTAAAATATCTTTAATCTTTGGCTAAAAACACTTTTATGTAAATCTACCTCCTTTTTTAGTGTGCTTAAAAGGGAAATCTGATTCTGTTTACATAAATTCTCTTAGAGTCTGTTCTTCCAAGAAGGGCATCCCTACACAGACTATACATTTTTTTTTCATCAGCAAATGTAAGGTAGGAAAAAAAATTGTGAGGTAGGTAGGTAAAATATTATTAAACTTACTTCTTCACTTGTACTTACATTTTCGTTTAGGTTTTTCTAATTAACCTCTGACAGCAGGATGTAGGTACAATGCAGTATAGATCATTTCTGTTTCCATATGATTCTTTGAACAAATGGTGCTCCTACTATTTAGAAACCACTTATTAATCCACGTTCAGTTATCCAAACTAATATATTTCTAGAACAAATAAAGTAGAGTCAAATTTTGGCCTTATGAGTTAAATCCAGATTTTTCCTGCTATTTTTAAAAATTAAAGAACTAAAGATTAATGTTGTTTTCATTCACAACTCTTCAAGCATAGAATTTCCTTGCTGATCATGAAAAGTCTGAACTCTCTTTTAAAAGATGCTCTTTGCTAATGGAAATCTGTAGAAAAAGATAACAATTCACAATTTCTACTTCTTGGGACTTCTCTGACAATGAATAGAGCTAGTATTTATTCCCTCCAATCTCCTCTTATTACTACTTTAACCATTAATGAATTCACTATTAAAATAATAGGTTTTAAAAAAATTAATTAGAAGTTAAGACTTGTTTCTTTCCTCCTTTTATCTATTTTTTTCTCTTTTCTATCTCTCTCTTTTTTCCTCTTTGCCCTCTTTAATCTTCTTTTCAATATGACATATTGGTAAGAAGTAATTAAGTGATTAAATTGCAAAAGGCCACAGGCTTCGGTTAGTTCACAGAAAAGTTAATCATCATCCTTTTCCTCTCTTTTTTTTCTCTGAAATAAACACACACAAATACACACAAACAATGTATTGGTCAAGGTGCTAGCAGGAAACAGATGATACATTCAGAAAGTACAAGTAGTCCTCAAAGGAACTCATTGCCATATTGTAATATCGATGTGTTGGGACAGATGGTAGCTACACTTGTGGTTGACATAGCACAATGTATAAACTTGTCAAATCACTATGCTATACACCTGAAACTAACATTGTGTGTCAGCTACATTCAAATAAGAAAAAAAGGGAGGGACTCACTGACAGTATGCAGGCATGGTTAAAGGAACCCAGGGACCAGTACCAGAAGAAAACCATTATCCGTAGAGTCCTGAAGGGGTAAAAGGAGAATTCGTGTTATTTGAACTTGGTGAGATCTATTACCATACAAAAAAGACTAATAGAAGCAATTTCCAATAGGGTAAAGGAAGAGAGTCATAGATGGGGTGAGGAGGAAATCAATACTCCAAACTTTCTCTTCTTCCATTCTTCTGGTCTCACCAGTAGGAGACCATTGGCTAAACCAAATAAGTTTGGTTTAGGGCAAAGGAGCTCAGGAGAGGTGGTGCTTGGAGTTTAGTCTACAGGGATTCTAGGTCAGGTAGAGAAGAGTAGAAAATCATTAGAGGAGAGGGGAGGGGCCGAATTCTAACACTCACAGATACACACATAAACTCACACACTCCTTTCCCTGTTCTTATAGTTCATACATTCAATTCATGTTACCACAGGTCGATGGAGTCACTGAAATGGCTTGATGTTTTAGAAAGAGTAAGAAAAGGAAGTTCCAGTTTTGTTTCAAATAGCAAGCTGTCATCAAATTCCATTTCTGTGATCCTTGTTCTTAATCTAGGGAAGTGAAATACCTTCCTTCTTGCATATAGAGATAATCTGTGTTGCAGAAATATTTCCTTTGCTTAGGAGTTTTTAAAATATTATTCTATATTGATGGTTTAGTATCCCAGTGTCCAGGAAAATGGACATTTTACCAGTTATTCTTTATGTCATTGTATTAATAATCACAGTTTTCGTAACTATGTTCTTTCCCAGGTAGCATAATTGTAAATTTGCATGTGTTACCTAAAACAACATTTAAAACAGCTCTATGAGGAAAGGAGTAGGAATTTTTAGGACATATTTTTAGGGGAAAAAAATTTTAGGGAAGAACTGACATTCAGGGGTTAAGTAATTCTTCTAAGGTCAATGTGCTAGTAATGGTGGAGCAGGTGATTCAAACTCCAACATTTTCAGTACCAAAGCCTGTTTGTTTCTTACTATATTGTACTGCCTCTCCTTGGATCCCAACTTCTCTTCTTAGTTTATATTTTGATTTAAGAGGCCTAGCACTCAAACAGCACCCAAAGTGCTCTGCAGCAAAGTGGAGGGGATGTTCTTAATATTAAAGCTCTTATTCAGAGTAATCTCCATTTATACACTTTTACACATACTTAGCAATTTACACAGGAAGTCATTCATTCTAAACCCTTCACCAGCATATTAGCATAATAATATTTAACTTATTTTTACCAAAGCAATCATTCACAGAGTCAGTTATTCTTAGCAACTCATATTATTAGGGCTGCTTATTTTATCTTATTGGAAAGTCCATTAGTAATTACGATAATAATCATGCACTGATAGTAATGACAAATGATGTACACCATTGAGAGAAAAGGTATCGTTATAGGGAAGCCAGGTAGAAGGCTACTGCAAGGGTCTGGGTCAGAGAGATGCTGATAAAAGCAACAGAAAGGAAAGGATGGATATGAGCAGGGCTGGAGGTCCTAGTGTAAGAAGAAAATGTGGAGCTACTTGTTCAAAAAAGCAGAGGGAAATGGTACTAAAGTACATTTAAGGTACTGAAACATAAAACTTCCTTTTCTTCTGTAGTTCTCCTTTGAGTATGGCATAGTTGTTTTTATTTGTATGTGCCATAACCTCACATGCATTTAATACCCACAATAACTCCATAAGTTAGGTAAACTGTGATTATTCCAAAGGTTTGGGTTTTTTTGGGGTGTGTGTGTGTGTGTGTGTGTGTGTTTGGTTTTTTTGGTTTTTGTTTTTTGTTCTGCCTTTTGCAAAAAAAAAACTTATTGAAGTTTTGGTCTGATGCAGAAGTCAATGCTATTTGCAACTGCTCGTTCCAATAGCCACTTGGAAACTCTTGCCTCTTTTCAGGAAAATTCTCTTTTAAAATATATTTCTTCTATATAATACCACTTAGTATTGCTATTTCTAGAAGGATTGTGGGTTATTTTATTTAAAGTAAAGGATAGATAAATTCAAAGTAAATGAAAGATATATTCAAAGAATGATAGATAAGGCAGGGGTTGCATATGTATGTATTTCAAATTTAAACTTGGTACATTTTGCTTTCCTTATAAAGCACTTCTTAAATAATAAGTGAGAATTTCACAAGTATGCCTCATGAGTGAAATGAATTAGAAGAAATCCACACTTCACAGCTGAAAAACCCCAGCTTATCTAACGGCACACTCCAATGAAGCTGATTTAAGTGGGGAGTTGTTTTTGAAGTTCATAGAAATATTTAGGGCAGAATGCCAAGTATAAAACCTGTCCTAAGTTTAGTCATTGGAGTCTAGACAATCAGACTAAAAATATTGGCAATTAATTACTTATTTATAGGATGCTATTAGATTTTCTATGTCCATAGTTAGAAATTTTAAACTCAATTTCCCAATCCACTGGTAGAGAGCCAATTTGTTCTTTCATGGCATATGGATTGGGGCAGCAGGGGAATTGGGATAAAAGTGTTTCCCTCTCATGCAGTGATTTCTAAAACTTCTTCAATGATTATAGTAATGTGACTGAGTTGTAGGGAGAGGTTCATAGTAACAACTATAATGTTTCTGCCCAGATGTTTTCCCAGTTACAGGGCTCTAAAATCAATTCCAGCCTAACATCAGTGGCAACTTAAGCAATTCTAAAAGCTGGATAAAACTAAGAGGGCATAGAAAGAATCTGGAAAGGTTATTGTCACCTTTAGTTTTTTATTTTTATTTTTCTAATAATAATGGTAATGATGAATGATGATAAGAGTGATCATTTACTAAACACCTGTCATGTGCTAGAGGCTCTGCTAGGTGTTTTATTGTCTTATTTAATTTACATAACAATATTAAAAATTACATATATCATTCTGCAATGAAGATAGGGATGCTGAGGCTTAGAAATGTTAAGAAAATTTTCAAAGTTGTGAAATGGAAGAGAAAGAAGATAGTCAGCAAAGTAGATCTTTGCAACCCTGGAGCCATATTGGCAAATTCTGATCCTCCCTCTTGCTGCTAAAATTTTGTGCGGACTGTTCCCTCAGCCTAAAATGTTCTCCAACCAGCTTTTCTTACAGAGGAGTCTTTCTCATTGTTGAGAAATGTTTTTCGAGACAGAGTTCTTTCTTCACCTATGGTATCCTCTTCTATTGTATCTAATCACCTTGCTTATTGTCCATGGTGTACTTATCAGAGTCTGTGATTATGTCAATTTTTTCTACTTGTGAAATGTCTATTTCTACCTCTTGAATGAAAGCTTCATGAAGCCTGGGACCTTACCTTTTTTTTTTTTTCTCTATTGTATTTCCAGAACTGAGCATACTTCTTGATACATAATAAATGCTCAGTAAATGTTTATTAAATGTATGACTGAGTCCTGACAGAAAAATATCTAAAAGTACAGATGGCCTTTGAAGCCAAGACAATGAGAGCCCCTACCCAGGATTTCAAACTCATGGGTTATTCACACACAAGGCGAAACACACAAAGTAAAGATTTTGGCTGAACAAAAAGCTGGATTTTCTTGAACTACCCGATCAACTAGCTTGGAAGTCAGTCTTCTGTTTGTAGGACTGTCTAACCATGTATACGTGAGATGAGAAGCTTCTGAAGTTTCATACCACAAGAAAGATTTGTTCATTGCATGAGCATTTATTCCCCAAAATGAAGTCCCCATGTCAGGATATATAGCAGTTGACCAGGTGAGTGAGTAGCAAGCAGAAATTCTTCTGCTCCCTTAGGCTCACTCCTACCCATATTTGGTCTCCCAATTATAAGCCTCATGAGCTCACCTGTTTGAGCCATCACCCAAATGATTCAATTCAGGAGCAGTATACATTTAAAGAAGTACAGGCAAATAATAATATTAATAATTAATAAAGCACAATTTCAGTCTCTACTCATGTCTTTCAAAGGGCATTAAAGGAATACAGGTCATATTTCACACTAATCCTTTTTATCCCCCCTTTTTTCATCCTCCCCACACACTCTCCTGTTTATCAATCCCTCTCCCTCCCCCAAATTTTCCTACTCTCTCTTCTACCTAGATCACCTATTAGTGTTTGCAAGTCCTTCTCCCTAACAATATGGGCCAAGGAAGGCAATAGACTATGATCAGCATAACATCAATAAATTGTATCCTATTTACAATTTATCACACCACAAAAGTACAATTTTCCCTCAATAACAACAATGGAAAGATATTGTTTATTTTCCTCCCTATTTATAGATAGTTATGTGGGTAATCCATTATCTTTTCTTGTGACTCCTTCCTAAATCCATTAGGAAATGATATTTTCTCTGGGAAATAAAACCTGTTTAACTTCCACATGTTGATAACTTTGAAATGTGTAGATTGTTAAATATTTGCAAAGGAAGATAATGATCAAAGGCAGGAAAGTACTATTATTTCTACAAAAAGAACTTTTGCTTTCCCTCAAGTGTCAGTAGTTCTGTATTTGCTACCATAAAGGTTTTTGAGGTATGTGTCATATTTAGATAGCTATCATTGGCACAAGCAAGGAAAAATCATACACCTATAAGTTACATGAGTAAGGTATTTCAAAGTTCTGATCCCTAAAGTTAATTAGTCTCTTCCCAAAGCAAATGGAATAGTTTTTAAAAATGATTTGCATTCACCATACTTTCCTTTCAAAAATAAAACTCTTTCAAGCCAAGATATCTCCCTGAGGTGGGTTTTTGTCAGAGTATAGCCACAGCATTTCTTTATATGAAGAATTTTTTCAATGATCTAAATACCATGTTCTCTCCTACAGGATATTCTGATGAATAATTCCTCAAACTACTCTTCTTGGAAAAATCAGAACTGTATTTTGCATACCTGAGTTATATACTCAAACCACCAGATAAATAATGAATAAAAGACCCAGAATGATTTTTTTTAATTAATAGAATCTAAAATAATTGGTGAAAGTGAAGGAATTAAAACTTTGGAAATTCTTATATGTACTGGATTGCCTTTAGAATCTTGGCACCATTTCTACCCACCTGCCCCATGCTGTCCTTGGTATTGCAGAAGCTAGAAGCCTGGAAGCTACAATTCCTCAAAACTCTTGTCAGCAGGGTTCCAAGTTAGAATGTGCCAGCCAGAAGGCACTTACCTGAGATTTGAGAGGCAAAAAGAGAGGCAGAAACCATACTATTGTTTCTCCATTGGAAGCAGACAAAACCGCAGATGGATGGGCTTCAACAAAAGAGATATTTTGCATGTGCCTCTGGGTGTTTCACCTAGCTGAGTTTTTGGAGGAAGCTATGAACATAACCAGTGTTTTCTATGATTCTGGGGACTTGGTGAAAACTACAACACCTGAGAGTAAATGGCACTATTCTGACTTTCATTTTTCCAGCCTGCCAATGGTTTCAAAAACATCTCATTACCTTATATCTAATTTAATGTATTGAATTCATGTAATTCAACTTATCATTTAATGTATTGAATCCTTTTTTGCTTGAGAGATCTTGAGTGGTTTTGTTTTCCTGATCAAACTTTGGACAATACATGCTATAATTTTCTAAGATGGCATGTAGCTTTTAGCAGATTTTATAAGATCGAAGAAAAATTAATGGAAATGTGTCCTTAATTTTATGATTTGATTAGGTCAGCTAATCTTGGGTAGCAGTATTATGTGTTCTGCTGCTGGCTAAATTGAAGTGCTACTCAAATACAAATGTATTGGCACTTACTATATTCACTGTGTTCTTTTTTTCCTGCCAAATAAACAAAAAAAGGAGAAAATATCATGGCCCTTGTCCTCCAGATGTACAAAACCTAATAAGGGAAGTAATAGTAGTATATGTTAAAAAAATATTAACCAAAACAAGACAGAACATCCCATGTCAGAGAAAAGATGATTCACCTTTCCTCCTTTTCACCCATCGATCCCATGTCATCCCATCCTGTTTATTAGGAAATGAACTAGGTGGCAATCTCTAAAGGAAGATTTTAGTGGGATAGAAGGTTTTCTAAAAGCAAAGAGGAACAAGCCAAAGCACAGGAACAGGGTAAGAAAGTGGACTGGGAAAAAGAAAAAAAGCCAGATAAGTGGATTGAAATTCTTATCCTTGAAGTCTAAGAAAGCCCAAATATTGCAAAATATCAGAAATGGCATTAAACTGGGACTCTGGAAGCCTGATTTTGATCTCATTTCTGCTACTAAATTTGGCTTTTTATCACTTCCCCGCTTTGTGCCTTCAACTTATTGTCAGTAAAATTATGGCTTGGATTTGATTATACCAAGATTCCATTCCAACTCTAACACTGAGGCATTAGAACAACAATCCATCCAGGGTGTGTGGGATCTTTCTGCCACTTTTTCCAGTACTTTCCAGGCAGCCTCAGAACTCCCCTGGACACCTAGCAATGTCCCATCAAACATTGATTGTTAAAGCCCAAATAGACATGTCAATTTTTATAATTCAGGTATTCAGCATTTGAATTATCACATGCAATCAAAAGGAATAAAAGAATAAATTATTTTTGTGCATCTGAGGCAAAACATCCTGATCCACTCCATCTGACTTAGGAGAAAAACACCCTCACTGCTACTCACTACCTTTTAAATGTGCAGAACGCAGGAAAGACATCTTTCATAGCTCTCCCAGAGCTCCACCATGGGGATAAGGATTAACTCTATCTCCTTATAAAACATATGAACATACCCTTATCTTTAAATATGCAACCATCTAAATTTGGGGACTTTTTCTCATGAATATTTAAGTAATCAGTAAGTAGTAGTAATCATTTTCATTTTATAATTAAAGTAGATGGGTCTTATTTTTAATTTAGGGTGGGTTTTTTTTCCCCCTCTGTTAGGCAATCACAGCAATTCTTGATGAATGTGTGCTTTATCTGGTAAGAAACGTCTACCAAAATAAAAAGTCACTGCTTTGGAAAAAAAAATTAGTGGATTAAATCATGCAAAAATTTTTGACTAGTATAATTAAGATGATGTATAATTTTTTTTAATTTCCATACTATGGATATACAAGCCAAAATATGTAATATTAGCATACACACCTGCATGAATTCAGTTCAGTGCAAGATATAAATATTAAATTGCCTTGCATTCATGAAAGAACCCATTCTTGAATCCAAGTCCACCTTCACTTTTACTACATTTCCCACTCACTCCAATACCTGTTCTTGGGCACTCTAACTGAAAATTAAACATTTCAATGAATATACACTCTTTTAAAAAAAGATTTTATTTATTTGAGAGAGTATTAGTGAGAGAGCACAGCACAAGTTGGGGGAGAGTCAGAGGGAGAGGGAGAAGCAGACTCCCTGCTGAGCAGGGAGCCAGATGCAGGGCTCAATCCTGGGACTCCACCGTGGTACTCTGGGATCAGGACCTGAGCCCAAGGCAGACTCAACTGACTGAGCCACCCAGGTGCCCCTACACTCTTTTTATATGCATCCATTCTAACCTGCAACAGGAATTCATCTTTACCTTAAAAAGTAGTTGAGCAGATGAATTAGTAATGACTTTTTTCTGTGCTAGGAACAGTTCTAAACCAACTGTTCTAAAACCCAGGACAATGGCCTCTGGAGTAGGCTGTACTTTGTACTTAGAAGCAGATGATTGGTAGAGGGAATATAAATCCCTCCTACTCTGATTCTGTGCCTGTTGGCTTGGCATCAAGGGGCTACTTCTTTCAGCACAGTCCTTTAATATTAAGTTCCATCATTTACTTTGTCTGCTATTCAATGCTTGTCGCACTATATTGTACCTGTTGAATGCCTGACTCTCCCACAAGGTGTTGTACTCCTTGAGAACAGACCCTACACCTAACACATGTTTGTCTCCTCAACACTAGTATAGCTCTTTGAACATAGTGGTATTCTAGAATAAATAACTCTTCTTTATCAATACAAAGATTGCCTAAAATTTGGATCAAAATAAACCACCCCATCTGTCACTGCTTTTTCTCTGCTTCCCTGAATTTCTCAGACATACCATTTAAAATGAAGCATTTGTCAAGTCTTCAAGGCACAGGACATGAATTATTTTTGTTAACCATCTCCTTATCATTAACAGTTATTGGATGGCATGGAGTAGTTATGTTGGAGAGTTAAGGGACATGTACCTGAAAAGGTATATTGGAGTTAATACAAGTCAAAAGCAATGTTAAAGCCATGTTCCCCCTGATCCTTTAATTGGTTTTGTCAAGTAGTTTCCTTGAAATATGTTATGGGATTTGTTTTCTTTTTTCAATTATTTCACCAATTTTTTTGGTATATATTCTGAATGAGATATAAAGTAACATCATAAAAAGGTCATGGATTTCAGAGTCCAAAATGCCTTGGATCAACTCAGTCTCAGCCACTTATATCCATTCATTAAATATACTTCTTCTGACCATCTGCTTGGCCCTGAGCTAATCATCAGGCAAACAATGATCGCTAGAACATGATTCCTGTTTTCAAAAAGTTTGAAATCTAGAAGTGATGGGAGAGGCATAAAAATGTAAAAGCAATACATAAGATTTACAAAGGGAAAGCACCTGAAGTTGTAGACACATACAGGAAATGAGCTTAAATATGTGGGGATCCAATGATGCAATATGTGGAATATGCTTTGTAAACTAAAAGTTCAGTGCAAAGATGAGTCATTGTAGTTCTAGCCTTAGTTTAATAACATAGAACATGGTAAAAATGGAGGTGGCCAGAAGAACCAGGAGATGGTGCAAATATCTTCCTTCGATCCTTGTATCCAAAAATTCTGAAGAGTATTTGAAGACTCTTCCACTTTGTCTACAAAATCTGCCAATGCTTACCAACCCAGGAGTCTCTAACTTTATTCAGAAACTATAAGAGTACTAAATAAGTTATAAATATTATAACAAATATAAATTATTGAATAACTGATTTGATTTACCTTAATAACCCAAATGAAATAGTTTAAGGCAATAATTGACACTAATGTTTCCATTTATTTTCCAACAAAAAAATTTTTTTTAAATATCTGTGGAAGGAAATAAATTATAAAACACATATCAAATAAAATATTCTTCTTGAGAAATTGTTGTGTATAGTAGTCAGGAGTCAGGTCAGAAATCCAGAAGCCAGTCTAGGTAGTTCATGCAAAAATAAATTTAATAAAATGAATAACAGTCTTACAAAAACCAGTTCAAGGATTGGAGCAACACAGGTCAAAGAAAGCCTCTGCTGGTTTTCAGGGAATCACGAAGTATAGGCTTAGACCACCACCACCACCACCCGTGAGCTCAGGTGCTTGCAGCCTAAAAGTAGGTGATTCACAGGAGGATGCTGGGAAACTGCTGGTAGGATTTCACATATGCCCATCTGCTGAAGCCCATGAACCTGCCTGCAGGAGCAATAATGGCTTCTGCTTCTCTTCTGCCTTCCAAATCTTGCACAAGAGCCTCTCATGGGTGAAATCTAATCCAGAACCCTGCTGGCACAGGTTCGGAAAAATGTTGTTACCAAGAATTCAGGGGAAAGCAGAGGAGGGGAAAAATGGTGCTGAGTTTCCATCAGACCATCTGGTACACATCTCTTAAATTTCAACACTCTCGCTTATTAAGAATAATTTTCCCAAGTTCGCATTTTTAGTAATTTATAAAATTAGCCCTTGCCCTGTTTCTCTTTCTTTAACACCTATGAAGCTTATCCACATAAGTTACTCCCTTCTTTTCTCTCTTTCTGGACATACTGGGGAGAAAAAAGAATAGTCATGTTAAAAATACATTTCCAGTGAATGCACCAGAATGGAAACAATATTTAACTGCCCTAACAACCTGACCTAGACAAATTAATAAATGCTCAGTAAATTTTCCCTCTCCCGTAATTTTATCCAGAAACTCCTAATAAAGCTTTCAATAATATTAAAGTTCATTCAAGTAAATAATTTGTTATGTTTAGAATAGTGAGTCAAATTTCAAAAATTGATAGCACACTGTAGTATATATTAACTTTTAACATCCTACAGTAATCATGAAAAATAAAAATACAATGTGAGAATACACATGAGTAGGTGCTGCTTTCTAGAGCCATGTTATCTAGATTCAGGCCCAGTTCTAATACTAATTGTTGTGTGAGTTGACAAGTTACCTGGCCTTTCCAGGCCTCAGTTTTCTCATCTGCAATATTGAAAGGATGAAATGATTTAATGTATTTAGAGTTTTCAGAACCATGCCTGGCTCATAGAAAGCCTTTGATAAATACTTCCTCTGTGATTCACAGAAGCAAATTTGCCATATGTTTTCTTGGATCCTTTCATTTAACAAATATTTATTAGCATTTCTATATGCCAGACACTTTTGTAGGTCATGGTAATAAAATGGTATTGAAGATAAAGACTCTACAATTCTAGTAGAAAAAAATTAAACAATAATACGATGTCAAGAGCAGTAAGCACTAGTTAGAAAAAATACAACAAGGTAAGGGGATAAAAAATGGATGAAGGCTGCTACTTCAAATAGAATCATCAGGAAGGCTTTTCAGAGAAGGTAATATTTGATCAAGATTTAAATAAAGTAAGGAATTAGGCCATTCCTATATATAGATGAAGAAAGTTCTGAAGCAATAGCAAGTGCAAAGTCACTAAAGAAGGAAAGTGCTTGGCATGCTCAAGAAGCAACATATTGGTCAGTGTGGCTAGAGCAGTGTGAGCAGCAGGGAAAGACCTAGCAGATGAGGTTGGAGACACAGTCTGGCAGGGCCTGGTCAAGGATGAGAAAAGTGAGGCATCAGGGTGCAGGAACCTAAGAGTGAATACCAAAATGCATCCCTAACCTCACTGTAGTCCCTGACCTCTGCCAGAGAAGTCAGATCATGCAGAATCTTCTAAGCCATTGTAAGACTTTCAGACTTTAAGTTCAAAGCCTTTACCAGGCCTACAATTTACTGATTGGTCTGGCTACTCCTCCAAAGATATCTTCTACTGCTGTTCTTTGCTCACTCCATTCCAATCACCCTGGCCTTCCCCTAGATCTTCAAACATACCAACCACACTCCCATCTGCACTTGCTATTTCTCCTACATGAAGAGAGCCACAGAGTTAACTCTCCCACTTCCCTCAGGTCTCATTTCAAACATTATCTTCAGAGAAGTCTTCCCGCCATCCCATCTAAAATAGCAGCCTCTTGCTTCTACTCTCATTCTCTATCCACTGCTCTGTTCTATTTTTTTCCACGGCAGTTACCACCATCACATATTATATATATCTATATATATATATAGATATCTATATATACTGTATTATATTTTAATTTGTTGTATGAATCCCTCAACCCCCAATGTTAGCTTGTGGTGACACTTGGTCTGTTTTGTTCCCTGTGGTAACCCCAGTGCCCAGTACCTCCCTAACAATTAGCAAGTGCACAATATTTGTTTAGTGAAGCAATGTGAAAGAGGAACTAAGTGACTATTTTGAAGCATAAAAAGAAAACTAGTCTGGCTAGAATCACTAAGAAGACCTGTTTGCTAGGATTAAGAGACATAGTCAACATAATTTGTTGAGGTACCCAATCTATTCAATTGACAACAGATTATTTCAAGTCAGAATTAGTCTCAGACTTTCAGAATAAGGTCAAGTCAATAATGTACTATATACTAGACATACACAGATATACTAGACCATATATAATTAGACATATGTGGAAGCAAGGAGTCAGCCCCACCCACCCCCACCAGAACCCACTTATGAAGGCCTGCTGTTTGGACTGGAAAACAAATAACACTGGAGAGAGCAGTCTTTACAGTTGAAAAAACTTAGATTTCATCTTGAATTCTGTGTGGTCCACTAGGACATCCTCCCTTCCTTACTCCTTTCTTTTCCTTCCCTTCCTTCATTTGACTCATGTTTATGGAATATGAACGAGGAATTTGGCTGGGAGCAAAGAGAGTGCATAGAATGGGGAAGGGAAGGAACACTGAGCAGAGGGTTTGAAGGGAAGGACATTGCATGCTGAGAGAGGATAAGCAATATCAGGAAAGCAGGAAAGAACAGAGCCTGTGAGAAGTATAACTACAGGTCTCTGTAACTGGCCCAACAACTTGTACTTCAGGAGTATATGTTCAAGTCCAAGAGAAAGAGAACATGAAAAGTGAAAAAAGAATGCTAACAGTTAAGGTGAAGGAATAGCAGGGGATGTCCACAAGGGAAACAAGTAACTAACACTCGAGCAATGAGAAATAGGAGGTCGTAGTGTCAAGAGGCAAGCGATTAGAGGGGGAAAAGAAAGATAAAGAGTACAAATATACCCAGTAATGGTTGGGCTGAAAAATACCCATCAGACAAGACAACTAAGAACTGCAGAAGAATAAAGGAAGCAGAAGTCAGATTACATTAAGGTGAGGGAGAAAGACACAAGATATCCTTAAGCAACAGTTATTCATCTATTAAATATGGAAAAGAATACTGATCGTGTAGGGATGCTGTGGTACCTGAAAGAGAAATAGGTGATAGATAGATAGATAGATAGATAGATAGATAGATAGATAGATAGATAATAGATAGTAGATAGATAGATGATACATAGATAATAGAAAGACAGAAAGAGAAAGAGAAAGAAAGGAAAGGAAAAGGAAAAGAAAGGAAAAGGAAGGAAGGAGAGAAGAGAAGAGATTGATTATAGAGACGTACAGATTTTGGCACACAGATACCTAATATATAGATATGTTAAAAGTATTATCCCTTTATGGAGATCGAATTCACTTTAAAAATGCCATTGTTGGGGCACCTGGGTGGTTCAGTCGGTTAAGCATCTGCCTTCAGCTCAGGTCATGATCCCAGGGTCCTAGGATTGAGCCCTTCATCATTCCCTGCTCAGCGGGGAGCCTGCTTCTCCCTCTCCCTCTGCCCCTGCTCCTGTGCTCTCTCTCTCACTCATTCTGTCTCTCAAATAAATAAAATCTTTAAAAAAAAAGATATGCCCCAAAATGAAGGCCTGTGAATACACTAATGAAGACAAGGCCATGTGATGATGGAGGCCAAGATTGGAGCATTGCAGCTATAATCCCAGGAATATCAGGGATTTCTGGCAACCACCAGCAGCTAGGAGAGAGGCATGGAACAGATTCTTCCTTAGAACATCCAGAGAGAACCACCTTGCTGATTTTGGACTTGATTTTGGATTTCTGGCCTGCTGAACTGTGATAGAATAAGTTTCTGCTATTTTAAGCCACCCAGTTTGTGTTACTTTGTTATGCCAGCCCTAAGGAAGTGAATACAGTAGATAATCACACTGTCCATAAATAATGACAGATGCATTTCTCTCCTGCCAATCTTTACAACTCATTTATTTTGCTTTTGCTTTATTTGTGGTATTTGTCAGAACATCCAATATTGTGTAAAACAGTGGCGGTGATAATAGGAATCCTCATCTCATTCCTGATTAAGTATACTTACAAAAAGAATTTTGTTTATAACCTCTCCAAATTAAAAAAATTCTCTTCTATTCCTTGTCTTCTAAGGATATTATAATAGAATTTATCAGTGTGTCTTTCTGCAATTTAAAGATAGCTATTGTACCTCGGAATAAACCTAACCAAAGAGGTAAAGGATCTATACTCTAGGAACTACAGAACACTCATGGAAGAAATTGAAGAAGAAACAAAAAGATGGAAAAATATTCCATGCTCATGGATCGGAAGAATAAACATTGTTAAAATGTCTATGCTACCCAGAGCAATCTATACCTTCAATGCCATCCTGATCAAAATTCCAATGACATTTTTCAAAGTGCTGGAACAAACAATCCTAAAATTTGTATGGAATCAGAAAAGACCCCGAATCGCAAAGGAAATGTTGAAAAAGAAAAACAAAGCTGGGGGTATCACGTTGTCTGATTTCAAGCTATATTACAAAGCTGTGATCACCAAGACAGCATGGTACTGGCACAAAAACAGACATATAGACCAACGGAACAGAATAGAGAACCCAGATGTGGACCCTCAACTCTATGGTCAAATAATCTTCGACAAAGCAGGAAAAAATATGCAATGGAAAAAGGACAGTCTCTTCAATAAATGGTGCTGGGAAAATTGGACAGCCACATGCAGAACAATGAAACTCAACCATTCTCTAACACCATTCACAAAGATAAACTCAAAGTGGATGAAGGACCTCAATGTGAGACAGGAATCTATCAAAATCCTAGAGGAGAACATAGGCAGTAACCTCTTTGACATCGCCCACAGCAACTTCTTTCAAGATATATCTCCAAAAGCTAGTGAAACAAAAGCAAAAATGAACTTTTGGGATTTCATCAAGATAAAAAGCTTCTGCACAGCAAAGGAAACAGTCAACAAAACAAAGAGGCAACCCACAGAATGGGAGAAGATATTTGCAAATGACACTACAGATAAAGGGCTGGTATCCAAGATCTATAAAGAACTTCTCAAACTCAACACCCAAAAAACAAATAATCAAGTCAAAAAGTGGGCAGAAGATATGAAAAGACACTTCTCTGAAGAAGATATACAAATGGCTAACAGACACATGAAAAAATGTTCATCATCATTAGCCACCAGGGAAATTCAAATCAAAACCACATTGAGATACCACCTTACACCAGTTAGAATGGCAAAAGTAGGGAAAGAAACAACAAATATTGGAGAGGTTGTGGAGAAAAGGGAACCCTCTTACACTGTTGGTGGGAATGCAAGTTGGTACAGCCACTTTGGAAAACAGTGTGGAGGTTCCTCAAAAATTTAAAAATAGAGCTACCCTATGACCCAGCAATTGCACTACTGGGTATTTACCCCAAAGACACAGATGTAGTGAAAAGAAGGGCCATATGCACCCCAATGTTCATAGCAGCAATGTCCGCAGTAGCCAAACTGTGGAAAGAGCTGAGATGCCCTTCAACAGATGAATGGATAAAGAAGATGTGGCCCATATATACAATGGAATATTACTCAGCCATCAGAAAGGATGAATACCCAACTTTTATATCAATATGCATGGGACTGGAGGAGATTATGCTAAATGAAATAAGTCAAGCAGAGAAAGTCAATTATCGTATGGTTTCACTTATTTGTGGAACATAAGGAATAGCATGGAGGACATTAGGAGAAGGAAGGGAAAAATGAGGGGGTGGGAATTGGAGGGAGAGATGAACCATAAGAGACTATGGACTCTGAGAAACAAACAGGGTTTTAGAGGGGAGGGGGGAGGGGGGATTGGTCAGCCCGGTGATGGGTATTAAGGAGGGCACGTACTGCACGGAGCACTGGGTGTTATACGAAAACAGTGGATCGTGGATCACCACATCAAAAACTAATGATGGTATTGTATGGTGACTAACATAACATAATAAAATTTAAAAAAAAATAAAAATAAAGATAGCTATTATTTGGGGGTGCCTGGGTGGCTCAGTCGTTAAGCGTCTGCCTTCAGCTCAGGTCATGATCCCAGGGTCCTGGGATCGAGCCCCGCATCAGGCTCCCTGCTCCGCGGGAAGCCTGCTTCTCCCCCTCCCACTCCCCTTGCTTGTGTTTCCTCTCTTGCTGTGTCTCCCTCTGTCAGATAAATCAGTAAAATCTTTAAAAAAAAAAAGATAGCTATTATTTGTTACCATTGGTCAAGTAATGCATAAATTAATTTTTAGATGTTTTTGTATATTGAGACACTCATGTGTTCCTTGATAAATTCTGCTTCATGGTGCATTATTTTTATATACTTTTGAGTTCAAATGGCTAAGGTTTTATTAAGGAGCTTCACATCAGTATTTGTAATAAAGTGGGCATCTTTCTTGTGCTATTATTACCCAATATTAGAATCAAGCTTAATAAGCTAACTATATAAAATAAGCTTGGGAAATTTTGCAACTTTTTATATTTTGGAAAAAAATTATAAGTTTGGAATTAACAGCTTCTTGAAAGACCAGTAGAATTTTGGTCCAGGAGTCTTTGGGGGTTTTTTTGTTTCGTTTTGTTTTGAAAATAAAGATATATTCATTATTTTTTACCATGGAAGATAAAGAAATTAAAGCCATTTTATTACCTTGAACTCACCAGTAATCATTTGCTTAGTCCTTTAGCTTGCCCTTTGTGGATTCCTTTTTTTTTTAGCAAGTTTTATTTTTTTGTTCTTTTGAATGTTTGTTTTAGTTTTTTATTTAAATTCTAGTTAGTTAACATGCAGTTCAATATTGGTTTCAGGTATAAAGTTCAGTGGTTCATCATTTACATGTAACATGCATTGCTCGTCATCACAAGTGCCCTCCTTAATACCAATCATCCATCAATCCCATCCCGCACCCACCTCCCTCCATCAACCCTGTTTGTTCTCTATGGTTAAGAGTCTTTCATGATTGTTTCCCTCTCTCTCCCCCCCCCAAATGTTCATCCAGGTCCAGGAGTCTTTGAATACCCTTTCAATTTCTTTATATGTTTATTAGTTTATTCAGTTTTTTACTTCTTCTAATTTTGTGCCCTTTTATGTTTTTCAAATATATGTATATATTTGAAATCTAATATTTAAATATTATATTTAAAATCCAATATGAAATATATAATTTCATATTGGATTTTAAGTTGGAGTATAGCTATTTTAATATTCTTTTATTTTTTTAATCTGTTGGGATTGTAAGTTTTCCCTTTTCATTCTGTACTTTATTTGCATGTCATTTCTTTTTTTTTTTTTTCTTGTATCAATCTTGCCAGAGGTCTTCGTATCTTATTAATCATTTCAAGGGCCTGTTTTGGATTTAGTTCATCTTCACTATTGTTCTTGATGGTGTTATTTTTGTACTGTATTTCACGGATCTCTGCCCTTTATTAATCTTTCCTTCTTGCATATGCAGGTTTACCGTATCGCTCTATTTCTAACTTCATGAATTGAACACTTAGCTGATTTGTTTTTAATCTTTCTCATTTTCTGACAAAAATTTTTAAAGCTATAATCTCCCACTCCTAGTGCTGATATAGCTACTTCTTACAAGAGGGAAAAAATGGTGTAATGTGTGTCTATATGGAGCTTGTCTCTGGGCAGAGAATGTGCCAGTGAGGGGCTGCCAGTATGCAAGACATCTCCCAGACCCCTCATCATCAACAATCAAATATCATTAATGTGAAGCATGGAGGAACATGAACTAGAGAGTGGAAAAGTAAAAAAGGATTAGGATTATCCATTCATGTTGGTGGATAAATGGGGAGAGAGGCAAGCTGGAGGCAAAATTGATACTGATTCTTTCTTCTAGGTACTAGGATTTTGGTCAATACGGCCACTAGTTCTTATGTGATAGCTCTTCTTGTTGCTACAGGCTCAGTTAATTGTTTCATTGGTTTAGCTACTTTCTTTTCTTCCCATTCCGTGATCTTCAAGTGTCTTCTGATTTCTAATGAGATTCAATGAGCTCTTACTATATTCCAGGCACTGTGTTAAGCATTGGGGAAATAATAGTGTAAACGATTGGTAGAGTGCTTGCCCTCATCTTGTTAAGTCTGTAACATCTAGAGCACCAGCTATCCTTTCTTAAATATCTTATTTCTGAGAAAACATTTGAATTCTTACTAATTTTCTTGTATTCAAAAAAAGACTTTCTCTGTTCTTACAATAAGCCCCGTAATGTTTTAAAGTTACATTGAGTGGGATTCCATCCCTCATAACCAAACGAATGGTTAGATGTTTTAATAGGGTGGGAAATGCTAATTTGGTGATTCAGGCAGCAGGTGGATGAGGATGTTAGTCACTGCAATAGAAAATATATAAAGAGCAGTAATCTGGGGGAAGAAAACTAGTTCAGGTTTTTACACTTGAGTTTGTGGGGTTTTTTTTAAAATGAAATCCTAATACAAATATATAAGAGTAGGTCATTAAATATATAGGTCTCAACCTCAGAGGAAAAATTTAAGCTGGACGAAGAAACTTTGGAGTCACATCCCAATAGACATCCATTAAGGACATAGGAATGGATCCTCTCACCCAGGAGAACTGTACAAAATAAGAGCCAACACTGTCTTCTCTTCCAAGCTAACAATACTAGTACTCACTTTCTATTTCCTACAAACTTGATAGATGGCTAGTCAGTACTTGTTTATTGTGTCTCATCTCTTTCTGTGCTTCCTCCTGCCTTAAGCTAAATAAAATTGATGTATTGAAAGATCATCTGAGTTCTATTTATCTCCAATTAAAGTGACTATATTGTTCAACTTCTTTTTAGTATGCAAACTAAGCATTTTTTCTTGGTATTCCCAAATCTGCAATCCTCTGGCTTTTGTTTATTTATTTTACAGTAAATCTTTATTGAGGGCTTAACTATATGCCTCCACTGTTCTAGATATTAGAAAATAGTAGGAAAAAAAGAAAAAACGGATAATGTTCCTGCCCTAGAGGAGCTTACATTCTGCCAATTTTCTGATCTGTCCTCCATTTAGTCTCTGGATTTGCTTCTTCATCAAAATGAGATGTAATATATAGATCTTTCATTCTTTTTGTCTTCTAACAACTTTGATTGCTAAACCAACTATCATTATATATTCCCAAATCTGCCTCTAGCTGTTACTTTGTTTCAAAATCTCTGGACCAAAGTCAAACAAAAGCAATTAATTCTGTAAAGGATTTCACTGTTAAAAAAAAACACAAATATTATGAATATGATCATCCTTTTTTTAAAAATTAAGAAACTGAGGTATAGTAACTTCCCTAAAGTAACATATATGTTAAGTGGAAGAGCCAAATAATAAGCATAAGTTTTCAGTCTTTAAAATCAGTGTTTGTACTATTATTCTATTGTAAACAGATTGCCTCATAAGAGTATCAAACTTATGATATTTAAACCAAATGTATTAAATCCACCCTTTGAAATAGTTCTCCTATGAACAACAGAGCCATTTTCATACTTTACCCTCCCTCACACTACATCAAACTATGTAAATTTCTTTAACTGTTCTACAGTCTTACATCTATCCCCTCTCTCTGACTTCACTGACATTGTCCTAGTTGATGCCCTCATTACCTTACTTGGTGCCACCCACTCACAGAAACAAACCCATCTGATCAATACCATCACTGCTTTCCCTACGAACAATCATACAAACTGTGTCACGATTTTCCTAGCTTGCCCAACATACACACTTCTATATCTTTGCCCAAGTTGACCGTTCTTTCATTTCTTCAGGTATTCATTGAGCACCTGTTATGTTCCAAGCCCTGCATCCTAGGTGCTGGAGCTCAGATTGTAGTAATAGTCATTGTTGAAGTTTATTGAATGTTTATTTGGCACAAATGTTATCCCACTAATCTTCCCCAAAAGCCTGTAAGTTAGATAATATTACTACTATTTTTCTATTTTTAGCTAAGGAAACTGAGATTTTAAGAGTTTATGGGCTTGGACCATGGTCAGAACAGAAAAAGCCTAAATTTGAATCCTATCTGTCTGAAATCTAACATCCTCACACTTAATCATATGCTATAAAACCTCTCCTCCTAATACTCCTCTTATCTGCCTACTGGGAGTCTTGTCCTTCCTTTAAAATATGGCTCAAATCTTGACTTATCCAGGAAATCTTTCCTAATCAAAACTAAAAATTCATCTTATCCCCTTAATACTTCCAGACTACTTTCTTATAATTTTTCTCCATTATAAACTGCTTTTTATTAGTGTTTGTTATATCCACATGAGCATAACCCTAGTGCATAAATTATAAGGCCCTGCAGGAAAACAACCATGTTCTGTTTTTATTTATATTAGAGCAACAAGTTGAAAGATGTACATATAGTATGGGCTAAATAGGTGGGAGTTTTAATACACACACACACACACACACACACACTCATGAAGAGATTGCAAGAAGAATCCATACACCTTTAGATGGGGAAATATTTCACAATATACTTAAATCCAGTCATTTTGAAATGTGTTATTTAAATAGCAAATGTAGGATATTTATCAAAACTGGAAATTATTATTTGGAACAAAATAATATCCTTCAGTAAGTTTGGAAGTTCAGAAAAGAAAAAAAGGCATTTTACCATTCACTTATGCCATACCATAATTGCTATGGTATGAACTAGATATTTGCCAATAATTCCATATGATTATATTAGTTTCAAAATTGAACAACTCTCAAAATCTGATCTTTATTCTTTGGTCCTAACACAATCTTTTCAAGTCTAAAGGTCAAGTTTAGAATGGTTAATAGCTTCAGATTACCATAAGGAATCTGGTATATTTCAGAGTCTTGTCCAAGCCCAAGCGAGAATTTCAGGTTTGTGGCGCGAGTCCTCAGGGTTGCTTTCCTTAAATCTGTATGAGTGGTAAAGAAGATTATCCCATTTTATATTATTGCTGTCATCACACTTTAACCTAAAAGTTGAGTACAATTTATTTTCTGGTGTATCTTGTATACAGGCAACATACAATTAATCTCTGAACCCTTTTTTTCTCCACACTTTTTAATCCCTCATTTGTGTAAACACAATCCAATAATCAAAGTTCAAGATGTCTAGGACCTGTTTTAGTAAATTTCCATTTCATGGGAAATTGTTCAACATTAAGGAATTTGTTTAACTAATTTGTTAAATCCATACAATGAATATGGCATTGGAAATAAGGTTGTAGTGTAATATTTACTGACACAGAACAATGTTCATGACATGTTATTATTAAATGAAAAAGCAGTAAAGCTTGGACAGTGTGACTGCAAGTATTATAGCTATTTATCAATAGATATCTATACTCATATCTATCCATATGAAGAAAGAAATTTTAAAAACTAAGGTTTTTACAGCAATTGTCTCTATAAAGAGTAGAAACCAGAGTTAGTTAGAGCCCTTTCTACTTACTGAATATTTCTAATATTCACATGTATTTCTGTACTAAACATGCTTTTGAATTCACCTTACATACTGTTTATTTAAAAAGCCTTGTTGCAAAGATGCCCACTTTGTGCCTTGTGAAAGCTATCATTTTTTAAAAATGTTAATTTAGTTCCAAATAAAACAGGAGTAAAAGTATGTTTTTGGCTTTATGCCAAAATCTCAGAAAGGCCTGATGTCCTGTAACCTTGTAATTGTACAACAGACCTATTTCAGAGACTTCTTTCCAGAGAGCCAGGTGAATGCAGTAGTGTAACATTACACATTAAAGTAAGCAAATCACATCTAAATAGGATCTCTGTGATACTCAGATCATATTTCATCCAAATGTTTCAAAAGAATAATGATTTGGACTGAAATAAAGCTGCCTAACTCTTTAATGAATATAATTACAATAAAATCCACACTTTTCAAATTTTGAATTTCACATATGACTACCTGATTTTTGTTTTGTTTCATTTTGTTTTGTTAATTTTTAACTATTCCAGTTCTGCCCTCTAAAATGTTTGATATTCAAGTTCCACCTGAAACTAGCTAATATGATTTTTATAGTGACAGGCTTTAAATATTCATGACAAAAGAACAGGAGTCTCGGTGTCAATGCAGAATAAAGAAGTATTGGCAAAGTTCAGACAACATGAGAGCTTAAAGGAATACATCTCTTTGATATCATGGCACATTTTAGCTTCCCAAGGAGCTACAGGTTACTCAAGGTAGATGCAAGCAATCCGTCTCTTATTTTCACTCTCTACTGAAAGAAAAAAACACAAACTTTTTCATTCTTTGATGAAGAGGCTTATAGGACCTTGTTCATAAAATGGGTATGGATTTTCCCCCCAGTAATTTATTACTCTAAAATAAAAATACCTGAAGAAAAAAATTATCAGGGATTATGCATTCAATCTAAGAAAAATAATTTAGTAAATAATATAGGCATACCTTGGAGATATTGTAGTTTCAGTTTCAGACCACTACAATAAAGTGAGTATTGCAATAAAGTGAGACAAATTTTTTGTTTCCTTGTGCATATAAAAGTTATAATAAAACTAAAAAAAGAAACAAAAAAAACTACACTTTAGTCTATTAAGTGTGCAATAGTATTATGTCTAAAAAACAATGTACATACCTTAATTTAAAACACTTTATTCCTAAAATATGTTAACCATCATTTGAGCTTTCAGCAACTCGTAAACTTTTTGCTGTTAGTGGGTCTTGCCTCAATGTTAATGACTACTAACTGATTAGGGTGGTGGTTGCTGAAGGTCAGGACATCTATGGCAATTTCTTAAAAGAAGGCAACAATGAAATTCACCACATTCTATCCACAGTAAAACTTCTTTCAAAATTGGGGTCAATCTTCTCAAACCCTGCCATTGCTTTATCAACTAAGCTTATGTAATATTCTAAATCCTTTGTTTTCATTTATATAATCTTCACAGTATCTTCACCAGGAATAGATAAACCACTTTCTCTACTCATCCATAAGAAGAAACTCCTCATCCATTCAAGTTTTATCATGAGATTGCAGCAATTCAATTCCACCTTCAGGCTCCACTCCTAATTCTAGTTCTCTTGCTATTTCGACCACTTCTGCACTTACTTCCTCCACTGTAGTTTTAAACCCCTCAATGTCATCCATGAGGGTTAGAATCAACTTCTTTCAAATTCCTGTTCATGTTGATATTTTGACCTCTTCCCATGAATCAAGAATGTTTTTAATGGCATCTAGAATAGTGACTCCTTTCCAGAAGGTCTTCAGTTTACTTTGCCCAGATCCATCAGCAGAATCATTAGTTATAGCAACTATAGGCTTATAAAATATATTTCTCAAATAATGACTTTAATAATAAGAATAATAACAACAACAATGATAATGCGAAGTCAAAATTACTCCTTGATCCATGGGCTACAGAATGGATGTTGTGTTAGCAGGCATAAAAACAACATTAATTTCATTACACTTCTCCATCAGCGCTCTTGGATGAGCAGGTACATTGTCAGTGAACAGTAATATTTTGAAAGCAATCTTTTTTCTGTACAGTAGTTCTCAACAGTAGGCTTAAAATATTCAGTAAACCATGTTGTAAACAGATGTGCTGTTATCCAGGCTTTGTTGTCCCGTTTATAGAGCATTAACAGAGTAGATCTAGCATAATTTTTAAGGGCTGTAGGATTTTTCAGAATGGTCAGTGAGCATTGGCTTCAACTTAAAGTCACCAGCTAAATTAGCCCCTAACAGGAGAGTCAACCCATCCTTTTCCACTTGGAAGCTAGGCATTGACTTCTCCTATGTAGCAGTGAAAGTCCTAGATGTCATCTTCTTCCAATATATGGATGTTTCCTCTAACATTGAAAATATGTTGTTTGTGTAACCACCTTCATTAATTATCTTAACTGGATCTTCTGGAAAACTTACTGTGTGTTCTATATCAGTACTTGCTGATTCACCTTGCACTTCTATATTATAGAGATAGCTTCTTTCCTTAAACCAAGTTCCCTTAAACTAGCTTCACACTTTTCTTCTGCAGCTTCCTCACCTCTCTCAGCCTTCTTAGAATTGAAGAGAGTGAGGGCCCTGCTCTTAATTAGCCTGTGGTTTAAGGGAATGTTGTAGTTGGTTTGATCTTCTATCCAGACTACTCAAATTTTCTCCATTTCAGCAATAAGAGTGTTTTGATTTCTCATCATTCATGTGTTCATCAGAGTAGCATTTTTAATTTTCTTCAAGAACTTGCTTTTGCATTCACAACTTAGCTAACTGTTTGGCACAAGGGGCCTAGGTTTCTCTCTATCTCAGCTTTCAACATGACTTTCTCATTAAGATTAATCATTCCTAGCTTTTATTTTAAGTGAGAGACATGCAGTTCTTCCTTTCACTTGAACACTTAGAGGCCATTATAGGGTTACTAATTGGCCTAATTTCAAAATTATTGTGTCTCAGGGAATAGGGAAGCCCCAAGAAAGGAAGAAAGATGGGGGAAAGGATGGTCTATGCAGCAGTAGAACACACCCAACATTTATTGATTCAGTTTGCCATCTTATATGGGCCCAGTTCGTAAGATCACAAATCACCATAACCAATATAATAATATGAAATGTCTTGAAATATTGTGAGAATTACCAAAATGTGACAAAGAGACATGAAGTGAGCAAATGTTGTTGGGAAATTGGCACCTATAGACTTGTTCTAAACAAAGTTGCCACAAACCTTCAATTTGTAAAGAAAGCAGTATCTATGAAGTATAATAAAGTAAGCTCAATAAAATGAGCTGTGCTTGTATATGGGTTGCCTTTCAGCATGAATATTATCCTAAAGATTTTGAAAGACATACTAAAGTTCAGAAGGATATATTTCCCATCAATACATGACTACAGGTTAATTTGCCCAGAAATGTTACAGAATTTCAATGAGCAAGGCATTTGGTAAGACATAGGAGAAAAAATGACTGTATGAATATTAAATATGGAGGTATTTAAGATCTGGAAGCTTTCATGTGGATCAACTTGGATTGTCCTATGCTCAATATTCCAACTCGGTAATACCTTGATTATATAAGGGCCCCAGACTATTTGAGAATTTACCAAGAAAAAAATATGGAGTGAGAATGCAACAATTCAGGACTAGGCTAAACTTATATCCCTATTTTACTCCAGCCAAATTAAGTTGACAAGGTGTTTACCTCTGGCCTTGAACCCTGAGTCATTCTATAGGACTAGCAACTGACAATACCTGATGGAAATGTAAATATCATATGTAAGAAGCTCAGCCAAAGAGCCATGGAGATTCTGGAGAAGTGAGACATAAGACTACAAGAATGTAGGGATATTTGTTATTGCTATGTTGAGGATGAATACTAAAAGAAATAAATACTTTCACAAAATGAGATCCAGTGATCTCATGACACTCTCATGTCTCTCTGAAGACATAGGCTTAGTCTGTCATCCTGAAGTCTTCTCCCCAGTTCTGTTGCCTGTTCCTATCTCTGCAGAGTTCAAGAGTCTCATCCTCTATACATAAGTCTAAGCTTTTAATCTCAACCCCATTACCATCTGCTTTGTTTCAGGACAAAAGGAATGAAGAAGCAAAGGATAGGAAAGAGCCTAGTGTTTAACAAAATAATTACTGTATTTCATTAATCCTAAAGCATACTCATCTTGTTCATATTTTCATATCTCTGAAAGTGAGGTATGTCATTTTATAATCACTATAGGCCAGGGATCATGAACATAATTGTTCATTTGTTCATACTGTTATTACTTCAATTGAATTATGTGCACTATTGGTAGTAGAAGTGTAATTATGAAGTGTCTTCAAAAAATTAGACTATAATTCATCCTTGAATCTAAGTTATTATGTGTGCAGAAAGACATAAAAATAGAGGAATGGGGAAAATGATTAAGTAAGTAATCATTGTTGGAGAAATGATGGCAAGTCCATATTTTCTTGCAAAGGAGCAACCAACAACAGTATAGCAATTTAGAAAAGAAGAATCCCACAAGTGGATAAAGCCATGATGCATGGTAATGCCTCTCTAACTTGAGTCACCTAGGGATCTTGTTGAAACATGCAGATTCTGATTCGGTGAGTCTGGGGTGGGGCTAGAGACACTGCATTCTAACAAGCTCCCAGGTGATGCTGTTGTTGCAAGGTGCTGAAGAATTACCTCTCCATACCACAAGCAGTGCGACCAAAGGTAGGATTAATTGCTGATTCCCTGTAAATGAATGTAAAAAAAATCAAAGCAATGAGAGGCTGGCTTGATCAATCTATATGTTGCATTGAACTACCATTAGTCAGAAACTTCTTGCTGACTTTGAAGAGAAGCCCTTACCTTCCAGACACTGGGGATTCAATGAAGGAAAGAAGTAGAACTATGAGTATAGTCAATTAGGAAAAGACCAGAATCAAAACATATAAAATGGCTATAAGTAGAGCACTTTTTTTAAAAGATTTTATTTATTTATTTATCAGATAGAGAGAGTGAGTGTAAGCGCACACAAACGGGGGGAACAGCAGGCAGAGGGAGAAGCAGACCCCCAGATGAGCAAGGAGCCCGATGCAGGACTCCATCCCAGGGCCCTGGGATCATGACCTGAGCCAAAGGCAGACACTTAACCGACTGAGCCACCCGGGCATCCCAGTAGAGCACTTTTTAAAAAACACTCCATCATCAATGCTTTTGATGGCACTAATGTTGATATTGTATTGAAAACATGCCTGTCAATGGCTCTAATTTGAAAAATGATTTAGAAGAACAGGGTTCTGTATGTGAAGACATTTAAAATATTTTAATCAGTTTATCTTTCTTATTATCTCCTTTTTAGGTATGGACAAGAGTGATTTAATATTTTTTTAATTTATGTTTAAGTTAGTCTAAAAGAATTTTTTTCTATAAATATAAAATAAACTCTAAGTGCTAAAGCATTGTATCATAACTGGCAGAGTTTGTTTTGCCAGGCACGATAGTATATTTTTTTCTCAATAATGATGTCCTAGATTTGATAAAACACAGCAGAATACTAACCAAACATCTTCACAAGTAAACACACACACACACACACACACACATGCATGCATGGACAGGCACACACAGCATTAAAATTATACTTTGAAAATAAAATGAAAGGATAGGAATCAATATGCAATAAATTAGAATGATTTTCTATAAAAACAATAATAATTCGTCCTAAAAAATCTGTAAATTGGTGCCTGGGGAGTCTGGTAAATTTCAGATTGTATTCACTGAGATTAGTATATCGCCTCAGCAGACAAAGACTATTAGGATATTATCAAATAAATTACATTGTCTCTAACATAAAGAAAAAATATATTAACAAAAAGGGAATGATCAAGAGAAAGAATTGGAAGGGGTCTCTAAAGAGAAAGCATCCAAGACAGTCCAGAGGAGAGCATATCCTGATTTTAGAAAGAAGTACAGTCGCTTTCACAAATACTCACCAAGTGAAGATCAATGTAATAGACATTTTGATCATTCAGTTTATTCGCCTTGGACTGACTCCATGCTCACCAAGTATGCTTGTGATTATAATTTGTCTTTTCTTTTGCTGAGAGGAAAGAGAATTCACTCATACCAATACAAATATTCTACTCTACCTAAAAGTTAGATATTTAAAATGATGAGTTAATAAGTTAGAACTCTGGATAACACACAAGTCTCTTAGGGATTTAGTTTGGTAAGAATGCCCACAGGATGTCACCTAAGGGCAAGCTTGAAGAATTAATTTCTGGGCCTGAAGAGCTGAGAAGCAGACTCGGTAACGTGATGACCTTATCAAATAATGATTCTGACCTTGTCTGAGCGGCCAGCTGGCTTTCCAAGTGTTTACTTCCCTAACTGCAACAATTACTATAATTCACCTAACAAAAAAAATTCAGAAAAGTAATAGGAGACTAGATTTTATATACACCACTTCTTAACTCCTGACTTATTCCCCAGAAGTATTTTCTTAATCAAAATCTATTCTGTTTTCCAACACTGTAAGTTTATTAACCAAAATATTATAAAGATATTAATAGATGATAAATTACTCATAATTTCCAGGTAAACTTCATTGAAGGAAAATGCAGAATAAAGCTTTACTATGCAGCCTTTTCTAAACCAAATCCATTAGTGTGGACTTACAAGGGACATATTGAGAACTTATCTAATAATATAGGCAGATTAGATAGGTAAAATAGAGAAATAAACATAAAATATAACATTTCATAACAAATTGAAACATACTAGTTTTCAAAAAGGGTGAAAAAACATTTAGGCAATCTAATATTTAACAACAATGACTTCCTGGGACATACCTCAAACTAATGAAATCGGGATTTCTGAGGGGTAGAACCCCATATTTCATGCTTAAGAAATTTTTTTAATAAAAGCTCGGCTTGCAGAGTTTAAATAAAAGTGATGCGTGTACACCAGACCTGCATGTAGTCCATCATTAGATGATGCATTGATAAATGACTTTAAGGCTTATGAGTTCCTCATATGGATTCATGAATCTCACTGCAACATGGGGATTAACAGCATAGACACAGAGCCACACTTCCTGGATTCAGACCTCACTTCAGCCTTCCTGTGCCTCAGATGTACCTCATCTATAAAATAATAACATCTACCTCAGAAAGTGGTATAGAGATTAAATGAGCTCATATACATGTGTGTGTCATATATATATATATATATATATATGAATATATATATATGAGGAATATATATATATATATATCATCTAGAACAGTCCCTGGCATGTGGTAAATGCCAAATAAACATTTGCTATTACTATCATCTCAACTGTGTATAACTCTCGAGAGCCTTCTCTAGTGTCACAGCAACATCTTGGCTCCTCTCAAAGTGTCTCCTTTGATCTCTGATTGTCCCAAAAGTAGCACATCGTAATCAAGGCTGTCAGCACAACTAGTTCACCCTACTTCGTCCTTATAAGTTATCCCCTGAGCTGGCTTTTCCCTTGTCCATGTGCACCACACACAAAACTGCTTATTACTGCCTCACTCTGCCTTTGCAGTTCATGACAACTGCACTGTCCATGCTTCAGATATGGGTGGACTATGGATTCTCAAGGTAAGCAAATTTATATGTGGAGTCATGCAGACTTTATTTTCTGGGTCCCAGCATAGCCCTGTTTGTTCCAGAGTCTGACAGAACTCCCTGCACAGAGTAGATTCTGTCCTTTCCAGTCAACCAGATGATCACTTCCACTCCATAGAGCAGCCAAGAGGCATTTACACACCTTCCCCATTTTCCTTTCTCTTTTTCTTTTATTATTGGGGAGGGGAGGTAAGCCTTCCCTCAACCAAAATCTCTTCTTATTCAGTTAAAAAATAAAACCTCTCACGCATCCTTTTATATGCATCTGAACAAATTAGTTAACAAATGGCAAAGGTTATGGTTGAGTAGGGAGATGGGGATTGACATGATGTCTACATAGTAAAAGTCTAAGAACTTGAAAACTTTTGGGGTGCCTGGGTGGCTCAGTCGGTTAAGCGTCTGCCTTCGGCTCAGGTCATGATCCCAGGGTCCTGGGATCGAGCCCCACATCGGGCTCCCTGCTCGGCCGGAGGCCCGCTTCTCCCTCTCCCACTCCCCCTTGCTTGTGTTCCCTCTCTCGCTGTGTCTCTCTCTGTCAAATAAATAAATAAAATCATTAAAAAAAAAAAAAGAACTTTGAAAACTTTTCTTTTGTTAACACGTTATTTCATAATTATTATAACATTGTAAAGAATACCTAATAATAATACCTATCTTTTTTTTTTTTAAAGATTTTATTTATTTATTTGAGAGAGAGAGAATGAGAGAGACAGCACATGAGGGGGGAGGGTCAGAGGGAGAAGCAGACTCCCTGCCGAGCAGGGAGCCCGATGTGGGACTCGATCCAGGGACTCCAGGATCATGACCTGAGCCGAAGGCAGTCGCTCAACCAACTGAGCCACCCAGGCGCCCCTATAATACCTATCTTTTTATTATCTAGTTTTCATTTTATGAGAAAAAGTTGAGGGTAAGCAAACAAACCCTACCAAATGAATTTGACTAGGAATGGTGATTAAGGTATTAAAAGTACTTTATTGGAAGTACTGAAAAATAGCTGACAAATGGCAAGAAATTACCAGACCAAGGTAGAAAAGAAAATAGGAATGTGGAGGAGTAAACACACTCAGAAGATACTTTTATCTTGGAAGTATTTGTCTATGGAGGAAATTTTGAAATTTCATTTAGATGGCCTCTCTAGGCAGTCAAGATCAGAACCCAGGAGGCACACAGGATTTAGCCACACAGGAGCCACAATAAACCAGGATACAAGGATATCGTACCCTTAGTATAAGGGTGCACTGTTAGAGAAAAAAATTATTTATGACACTTTAAAATGGTAAGGCAGACTTTATTCAAGGGGACTATTATAATAGGTATAGGGGCTACTGCAGTGGGATTTTGCAGTAATGGAGAAAGATTGCACTCAACATCAAATACAACAAAGAAAAGTGGGATTTTATACCCAAGGAGCAGAGTAGGGTCTTAGTAGATAGAGAATTACTGAGAGGATGGGATAATTCTTGCTAACTGACCTAATAAGAGTCTTGCTGAAGGCAGGCCAGAGTGATCCCCTGGGGGACAGTGAAGGAAGAGAAAGATCATCAGATATCCAGGATGGGGGATTCTGGCTAATCTGACTTAGAACCCTTGCTAAAATTGGGTTCTTGAAAACATGCCCAAGGACAGCACAGTTGAAAAAGAACTCAGAGGAGCCTGACTAAAATTTGGTCAAGGAGACTCTTTGTCAGTCTCAGAAGTGGAGCAGCTCATGTCTAGAACTTTCGCTCAGGCTCCAATCACTAGAGTCATCCAAAGAACCCAAGCTTTGAGCTTAGTTAGATGGTCCTGGACAGATGCAAAGCAAAAACAAATCCTTTCTAAAAGAAAATAACTTCACCGGGTGCTAAAATTATTGCTGCGAAGTATTGTTCAAATACAATGAAGAGCATACAGGTAACCAAGAACAGCACAAAGATCATGAGAAAACTAGATTCCATGAGTAAGAAACAGCAAAGTCAAGAAACAATAAACAGACCCACAAAGACTTCAGGCATGGACTACGTGCAGAAAATAGTTAACAAAACAGGCCTGACTGCTTTCTTTTGAAAGCCCTGCTTACAGTGTTGGTTCTTGGCTGGTGTCTGGGAATTTGGATTTCAGGATGGTTCCCACCACCATTAATTGATGAGTGCCCTAACGTGCCCACAGTGTGCAAACAATATGGTTTATGCTGAACTCTTGTTCCCTCTGGGAGTCTGAGTATGTGCCATGCACAGAGAGTGCCCATGTGATCAGCCCCCAATAAAAGCTCTGAATGCTGTATCTCTAGTGAACCTCCCTGGTTGACAATATTCCAAATGTTGTCATAACTCGTTGCTGGGGAAGTTAAATTCATCTTGTGTTTCTCTACTGGGAGAGATCCTTGAAGCTTGCACTTATCTTCCTTGGACTACCTCCATGCACCTTTCCCTTTGCTAATTTTGCTCTGCATTCTTTCACTGTGAAAATCTTAGCCATGAATACAAGTAGGTGATGAAACCTGAGTCCTCCTAGAAAATCACTAAACTGAGGGGTGGTCTTGAGGACCCTCCATCACAGACTATAAAACCCCTGTGCTTATAATGATAACATAAATACAAATTTAAGGATATCTACGGGGAAAAGGGAAATATAAAAAATGACCTAGGAGACTTGAAAAAAGACTAATATCAAACTTCTTAAATTAAAATTCAATAAACAAAATTACAATGTTGGTGGTTCAGTTTAAACACAGATAAGACAGCTGGAAATGAAATTTGCAAACTGATGATGGCACACTTAACTGGTTTTAAAACAAATATTTTCTACTTTAATGTCTTTGAAATTGTATGCATTTTACATCAATGTGATAAGAAATCATTTTGTCATAGTTTATTTCTCTTAAAATCAGGTGTCAGCCTGAAACTCATATGTTATATGTCAATCATATCAGTAAAAAAAAAATCAATGGTGTTCTGATTTGATGAGATACAGTAAATCAGAAGAAATTATCTAGAATGCAATACAAGAAAAATGAAATGGAAAATACAGAGGGAAGGAAACCTTGATTTTTTAATGAGAAGGATCAAAAGAGGCAAAAGAAAGAATAGAGCAAAATAGGAACAATACTAGAAAAGATATGGCTGGGAGTTTTCCAGACATGATGAAAATCACTATAAATTACCTATTGCTGCATACAAATTACCCTAAAATGTGGCTTAAACAACAAAATTTACTGTTTTTTCAAAAACAAGATCAGAAATCCAGAAGTGACTTAGATGGGTGATTCTAGCACAGTCCTTTACATGAAGTTGCAATTAAGACATCTGCTAGGGCTGAAGTCATTGAAAGCTTGACTGGGCTAGAGGATCTCCTTCCACGATCTGTAGCATGGCTGTTGGCAGGAAGTTTTAATTCCTCATCACATGGACCTATCAAAAGGGCTGCTCACAATATGGCACAATATGGCATTTTCCCCAGAGAAGATGATTCAAGAGAAAACAAGAGTGAAATGGAGAGAGGAGCCAAGACCTAATCTTGGAAGTGACATACGATCACTTCTGCCATGTTCTATTGGCTAAATGAACCAACCCTGGTAAATGTGGGAGGGGACTACATAAGGGCATGAATGCCAGGAGGCAGCAATCACTGGGAGGTAGTCTTGTCACAGACACTAATTCAGATTCAGGATGCTCAACAAATCTCATAATAAGAAATGAAAAGAAGTACACACCTAGACACTTCATGGTTAAGCTATAGAAAACAAATATGAGATAGAAAATCTTTAAAACAGGTGAAGAAAAAAGATTATCTTCAAAGGGACAACCTTTAGAGTGAGAGGTGACTTTTCAACAGCAGTATTGGAATCCAAGGGATGATAATCTTTCAATCTGCCAAAATAATGACCTAGAAAAACTTTCCTCAAGAATGTAGGTTAAATAAAGACATTTTCAAATAAGAAAATGAGAGGATTTGCCTCAGTAAACTCTCATGAAAGAAACTTCAATAAGGGGGGAGGGGCACCTGGGTGGCTCAGTCAGGTAAGCGTCTGCCTTCGGCTCAGGTCACGATCCCAGGGTCCTGAGATTGAGTCCCGCATCGGACTCCCTGCTCAGCAGGAAGCCTGCTTCTCCCTCTGCCTGCCAGTCTCCCTGCTTGTGCGCTCTCTCCCTCTGACGAATAAATAAATAAAAATCTTTATAAAAAAAGAAAAAGAAAAGAAACTTCAAAAAAGGTACTTCAGGCGAAGAGAAAATTATGTCAGATGACAGGTCTAAGATGCAGGAAGAAATGAAGGGCCAAATATGATGAATTGTGCATGTAAATCAGAAAGAACTTTGACTATATAAAATAATAATAACTAATGTTTCATTGGGTTTTAGCAAGAAGATAAGAGATCAAACAATAATAACATTTAGGTCATGAAGAGAGTAATTGAAGTTAAATGTTTTAAAGTCTTTGTGTTGTCTTAGAGAGGAGTGAAGGTATTATGTATTAAAGTTTGACAGGGGCGCCTGGGTGGTTGAGTCAGTTAAGCGCTGCCTTCGGCTCAGGTCATGATCCCAGGGTCCTGGGATCGAGCCCCACATCGGGCTCCCTGCTCAGTGAGGAGCCTGCTTCTCTCCCTCTGCCTGCCTCTCTGCCTACTTGTGCTCTCTCTCTCTATCTCTCTATCAAATAAATAAATAAAATCTTTTAAAAAATAAATAAGTTTGACAAATTAAAGATAAATGTAAGAATTTTTAGAGTAACCACAAAATGAATAGAAACAAAGTGGATATCATCCAAACCATTAGTGGGGGGAAAAAAAGAATAAAAAATAGTTATTAAAGAAGATAAGAAGGTGTATGGATATAATAAGGAAGAAGGGGTGATGGGAATAGTCAGCGACTTATAGGTAGTAAGAGAGTGCATTGTCTTTAGATAATTAAAAAATAATAACAAGGAAGACTAAAATGTAGTCTGCTTTTTATTTTCATTATACACTTGGGGACCCTCCAACACAGACTATGCTAAATAATAATCTGCAGTAAAAGTTCCTTACCACCAGAACAGACTGCTCCCACCACACTCCTCCTCCTTGGCAAAAAATTAATAAATGAATAAACAGAACAAGCAGGACAAACAACAGTCCTGACTGCTGTCATTTGGTACATTTGGTAAGATGGGACATTTAAACCTAATATATTGATAATTTACATTAAATATAAATACACTAAATGGTCCAGATAAAAATTGTTAGACTGGCTAAAAAATAATATCCAACTACTGTATATGCTGTTTATAGAAGATACATCTAAAACATGATACAGATAGTTGGAAATATAAAAAAGGAAAATATACACTATGCAAAGTAAAAAACAGAAAAGAAAGAAAGCTAGTGTAGCAATATTAATATCAGACAAAATATACTTTAAAGCAAAAGCATTAGCAGACATAGATAAAGATGCTAAGAAAAGTTTTTTTAATTCACCAATAAGATAAAATTGGAATATGTCTGTACCTAATATCAGATCAAAACATAGAAACCGTAAATTAACAGATCTATGATGGCTAATAAACAAGCCAACAATCACAGTAGGGGACTTTATGTATTTGTTTTTTTTTAGAAGAGTAAGTAAGATATAGAAGATTTGAACATGATTAACAAATTTGACCTAATAGATGTATAGAATACTATGCTCAATAAATGAATATATGGTTTCATACAACATATCATTTTGTTTATATAATGTTCAAATACAGCAAAATTATGATTTAGAAATGCATACAAATGTGGGAAAACTATAAAGAAAAATAGAAAAATATTATGATAAAAGTCAGGAAAGTAGTTACTTCAGGAAGGAAGGTGGAGGAATAGAGGGGTATCTGGAAGGGCAAACGGGTGAGTGCCGGGAATGGCCAGCAATCCCTGTACCGATGGATGAAAGATGACTCCAGACTTTGCTGTGAAAGAGAGGAGACGGCAAGGGGGTCAATGCTCAGAGACGAAGACCCTTTGCTCTTCTTTGCTCTCACCTTTATTCATGCTTCAGGATAATCATAAATCTTTATTACTCTGTCTCAAGCAAGTGTTGTGTGTGGCAAGTGGTCTTACAGAAAATAGAGTCTGATTACGGGAAAGATACAATGTGCTGATCTGCTTGTTCTATGAGTTGTGCTAAACATAGCTTTAGGGGACAATGCATACTTCTCTTAGATGACAGGGCGACTGTTTGGGCTAAGAAAGCTTCAGGGGGGATGTAACTCCCCGTAGCATTTCTATATCAGAGTGGTCGCTCAGGGCTCCGCATTCCAACGGCCTACACCCTTCTCTGAAACCTTCCCTTGCCCCCAGCGGCCTCCATGTTACATTTTAGTGAGCCAGGTATTATGGACGATTTCATGCTCTACATTAACCCCAACAGGTGAAGTCTTCCAGGTTCTGCAATGTTCTATTTAGAACATTGTCAGTGTTGATTTTGGTAGTGGTTTTCATAGATGTTTACTTTATAATAATGTGTCAAATTTTTACGCATTCATATATATGCTTCACATATATAAGTGATTTACATTAAAGAAGACAAGGAAATATGGAGGCCAAGAAAATATAAGTAACTTGCTAAAGAACAATGCTTATTGAACTAGGATTATAACCTAGACATTCTCATTCCCAAACTCTTTCTGCAAACTCCTTTTCTTTTACTTCCCTAAAGTAAAACCATAAAAGTCTTCCCCCCAAAATCAAACTTTTTTTAACAGTCTCCACCAGTCATTTTGCACAAAGTACCTGATGTAGGAAAGACATTAGGGTTCAAAGCCGACGGCCAAGAAAGAATTCTTGAGACACCTTTGGTGCAAAAAGGTGATTTTATTAAAGCACGGGACAGGACCCGTGGGCAGAAAGAGATGCAATAGGGTTGTGAGGGGTGGTGATTATATACCTACAAGTTGGAAGGGAGTTCAGGGATAGCGTAAGTCTCTAAGGAATTCTGGAAACATGGTTTTCAGGACCTTGAGGGGTCTCAGCTATTGCTGGGAAAAGGTCATTTTATTACCGTCTAATAAAGCCTTAGTCATGAGACCCTTCAGATGTAAGTCGGTGGGCCATATGCTTGGGGGATGATTGCCAGAACGTATCTTGGGGGTTTTTGAGATAAAGGAAGTTTCCAAAGGAATTTTTATATGTTAAAGTAGACTTACAAAATCCTGGGGGTCGGGGGGCAGTCAGGCTAGAATTGCCTTTTGCCCTTAGCAAAGTAGTAACATTGAGGCAGTTGAGTCCCTAAAGGAATGTCACTCTGCCTATTTCAAGGACTTGTCAGTGAGCTCTAAGTAGTAAGGAAATTTAATAATTTTTCTTCTGCCTTTGTTTCCCACATCAGTAGCCATATGAAAATGTGCCTGCCTTCTGCTTGTTTGGCTTCAAGCAATTAATGAAATTCATAGCACATCTAAAGCAACTTCACTCTAGACACAGAGGAGCAGACTGTGTGAAGGCAATTACCTGATCTGTCTCCCTTCTCCTATATGTATTTTTTATCTTTATTTTTAATTGAAGTATAGTTGACATACAATATTATTTAGTTTCAAGTGTACAGTACAGTGATTGGACAATTATATACATTATGAAATGCTCACCGCAGTAAGTGTAATTACTCTGTTGCCATACAAAGTCCCTTCTCCCATACTGATTCCAACTTCCTTCTATTTCTCAGAGCCATCTACACTCACAAAGCCAAAGTACCATATTAAAACAAGATCAAATATTCTACCCAATTGGAAAACTGACTAAAGTTGTTCCTTTAGCTACAGATTAGTGACTATATTTAAGATGCACAAAGAGTTAAAATATTCTGCCAGCATAAAATCAGACTAAGGGGCAGAAAATTATTAGATCAGATTAAAATTTTCTCTTTTTGTAGAGCATAACACTATGATGAAATAAAGCAGGCTGAGTGAATAAGGTTGCTGGTGAAATTGTATCGAATCATTTTGATTTGGGTACATATTAAAAAGAGCTCATCTACATATAGAATTTTATCTAAAAATATTATATGGGCATGTATACCCCCTTGTAGATGGTTCTTTCTTTTATTGTAATTAGAAGTTTCTTTAATAGACCATTTAGGGGGTGGAGGGAACCATTGATCTTTGTAGAACTGTAATTAATAGTTAAGATTCTAATGTTTTCTTAAAATAATCATGCCAGGGATGGCAAATTCTGGGCACTGAAGCTACAACCCCTCCCCTCCTGAACACAAGACAGATGCCACTTCTCTGCCCCAGAATCCTTCTCAGGCAAGTATTTTGAGCAGCCACCATCCATCTATTGGAGTTAGCACAGGAGTGAAAACCTATTAAACAACTTCAAATTATTCCTTAAAGAACATGCCATGCAAAATAATGTGTTGAAATACAGAATGCTACTTCATTAAAATATTATAGTATAAGAGTGTAGAAGAAAAAGCGGGGACTTTGGAGTCTAAGTGACCTGAGTATGAATCCTGGCTCCATCCTTATTTACCCCGTGGCTTTGGCAAACCACCCCTCCTCTTCAAAAAAAAGGAATGATCATTTTTTTGTTAAAAAAAAAAAATAGAAATAATTTTTAAGTCCAGAAACATAATAGGGGTTCATCACATGGTGACTATTACATTTATAGGGAAAAGAGCATAGATTTTGAATCAGGCAGACCTAAATTCAAATCCTGACTGTTCTTTTACTGTGCGTTTAGTAAGTTATTTACTCTTAGTCTGCTTCCTCATAGGCAAAAAAAGATAATAACTGCCTTGATGGGTTGTATTGTAAGAATCAGTGCTAATATGTGGAAATTGCCTAGAAATTGGTCAAAGTGCAGCACCTGGGTGGCTCAGTCGATTAAGCATCTGCCTTGGTCTCAGGTCATGATCCCAGAGTCCTGGGATCCAGTACCGAATATATCAGGCTCCCTGCTCAGCCCGGAGTCTGCTTCTCCCTGCCCTCTGCCCCTCCCCCCTGCTCGTGCATGTGCACGCGCGTTCTCGCTCTCGCTCTCACTCTTACTCTAATAAATAAATAAAAATCTTAAGAAAAAAGAAATCGGTCAAAGCTTGACCAATGATAGCTTCTATTTTTCTAACATCCCTGTTATTATTATTCTTCCCTCCTCTCCAAAATAAAACAATATGAAAAATACTTGAGGGAATGGATGCCAAACTGTTGATGAGGTGAGGGTGAAGGTGGGGAGGGAGAGAACTTGGAGAGCTCTCAATATCTGCAATTGATATTTAGATATTGTTTGAATTTTCCAGCTCTTGATTTATATCTGAAATGAAAAATCAGCGTAATATTAAAGCTTTAAAAATATGAAATGCTTGTTAACTATCCACAAAGAATTTTTCAAATATTGATTCAACCATAATAAAATAAAACTCCAAATGAATGGGACACAGCTTAGTGTTTGCCATCATTGTATTGTTTTCATGTTACATTATTAGAGAAGTTTAAACCTCAACAAAGTGTATACACACACAATCACACACACACATGCACTTTACCTAGATTGAGATGGGAACTTGTCTTTATTCCCTCCTTCCTCCTAAATTTAGAACAAAACATGATCTATATTTTGCTTACCTTAAGTGCAATTCTTTTTTAAATTATCAAGATAGATACTAATCATCATTTTTCATATTATAGAGCATGTTTTAGACAAAATTTTGAGACCATCCTCATTATTCCCCATCATTTCTTTAAAGAATAAAAATTAATTAATTAAATTAAATTGTAGCCCAAAACTGACCTGATAGTTGTCAGCAACTTTGGAATGACTTCTCAAATAACCCGGGCTGGCTTTTCTTTCAACAACCAACTTTAGTCTGTCTGTTAAGCCCACCTATGTTGGAATTTAAATTTGAAGGGGAGGGATTTAAAAACTATATTCAAAGTATAAGGCCATATAGAATGTTCTGGATACATGTCCTCCCATTACATTCTCCCAAAATTTAGTGGAAATTGTTCCTGTTCCATACACACGATAGCCATCGGAATGGTCATTTTGTGCACCATTACCTGCCCTCAAAGAATGGGTATCTGCCAATGACAATTAGGTCAATCAGCAACCCAAAATTATGGATCTGGAACAACGATCACTCTCTAAGAGTCTGAATTGTAACATGTTGGCTTCCAGGTGTTGTTGGCAGCCAATTTCTGTTATGTAGACTGAGGAGCAAAAGAAAGAAAAACTTATAAGTTGTATAGATGAGACTCAGAGAAGTTAGAGACTTTGAAGAATCCTGAGGGCAAGATAGCACTCTCCCTGGGATCTATGTGTCATTTCCATACCTCTTTTTTTTTTTTTATGAGAGACTTTCTTTTTTTGTTTTTCTAATTTATTTGACAGAAAGAGCAGAAGCAGTGGGGAGTGGCAGAGGGAGAAGCAGGCTTCCTGCTGAGCCAGGAGCCCAATGCGGGGCTCGATCCCAGGACCCTGGGATCATGACCTGAGCCAAAGGCAGCCGCTAAACGACTGAGCTCTTCACAACAGGTGCACTCCTTAATCCCCATCACCTATTTCACCTGTCCTCCAACCCACCTCCTCTCTGGTAACCATCAGTTTGTCCTTGATAGTTAAGAGTCTGTTTCTTATTTTGCTTCTATTTTTTTCCCTATGATCATTGGTTGGTTTCTTAAATTCCACATGTGAGTAAAATCACATGGTATTTGTCTTTCTCTGACTGACTTATTTCACTTAGCATTATACTCTCTAGCTCCATCCATGTCACTGCAAATGGCAAGATTTCATTCTTCTTTATAGCTGAGTAATAATCCATTATCTATACATGTATACCACATCTTCTTTATCCATTCATCAGTGGATCCACATTTAGGCTGTTTCCATAATCTGGCTATTGTAGATAATGGTGCCATAAACATTGGGGTGCATGTATAACTTTGAATTTGTATTTTTGTATTTTTTGGGTAAATACCCAGTAGTGCAATTGTTAGATCGGAGGGTAGTTCTATTTTTAACTTTTTGAGGAATCTCCATACTGTTTTCCAGAGTGGCGGCACCAGTTTACATTCCCACCAACAGTGCAAGACAGTTCCCTTTTTTCTGCATCCTCACCAATACCTGTCTTTTCTCGTGTTGTTGATTTTAACCATTCTGACAGGTGTGATTTGACATCTCATTGTAGTTTTTATTCGTATTTCCCTGATGATGAGTGATGTTGAACATCTTTCCATGTGTCTGTTGGCCATCTGGATGTCTTCTTTGGAAGAATGTCTATTCATGTCTTCTGCTCATTTTTTAACTGGACTATTTATTTTTTGGGTGCTGAGTTTTATAAGTTCTCTACATATTTTAGATATTAACTTTTTTATCAGATATGTCATTTGTAGTATCTTCTCCCATTTCATAGGTTGCCTTTTAGTTTTGTTGGTTGTTTCCTTCACTGTGCAGAAGCTTTTTATTTTGATGCAGTCCCAATAGTTTATTTTTGCTTTTATCTCCTTTGCCTCAGGAGGCATATGTAGAAAAATGTTGATACGGCCAATGTCAAAGAAGTTATTGCCTGTGCTCGCTTCTAGGATTTTTATTGGTTTCAGGTCTCACATTTAGGTCTTTAATCCACTTTGAATTTATTTTTGTTTATGGTGTAAGAAAGTGGTTCATTTTCATTCTTCTGCATGTTGCTGTCCAGTTTTCCCAGCACTATTTGTTCAAGAGACATTCTTTTTCCCATTGGATATTCTTTCCTGCTTTGTGGAAGATTAATTGGCCAAATAGTTGTGGGTTCATTTCTGAGTTTTCTGTTCTATTGATCTATGTGTCTATTTTTGTCCCAGTATCATACTGTTTTGATTACTGCAGCTTTGGAATGTAACTTGAAGTCTGGAATTGTGATTCCTCCAGCTTTGTTTTTCTTTTTCAAGGTTGCTTTGACTATTAAGGATCTTTTATGGTTCCATATAAATTTTAGGATTGTTTGTCCTAGCTCTGTGCAAAATGCTGTTGGTATTTTGATAAGAATTGCATTAAATGTGTAGATTGCTTTAGGTAGTATAATTTTAACTATCTTCTTGATGATCAACATTTGGGTTGTTTCCAGTTTTGAGCTAATTATGAATAAAGCTGCTCTAAACATTACCAGAGAAGTCTTTATGCGGACATAAGCATCCATTTCTCTTGGGTCTGTTTCTAGGAGTGGAAATGTTGAGCCACAGAGTAGATATGTGTTTAGCTACATTAGAAACTGACAAACAGTTTTCTAAAGTTGGTGTAATATTTACACTCCCATCAGTAATGTATGAGTATCCATTGTTCCATAGCAATCTTGGTGAGTAGGCAGTGGTATTTCATTGTGCTCTCAATATGTGTTTATAGAATAAGTTACTGGTCCTCTATAATAAATACTAAGCTAGTCTTGGTGAAAATAATGTTAAAATAATTATCCTGATTTATTATAACAACAAGGGTTAACAAGATTATCAACTAAGCAGTTTTGTATGTGTATATGTGTATATATATATACATAACATAACCTATTTTTAGCATTCTTGATATAAGGTGCTCAATTTGTGCTAATATAAATTTTTAACCTATTATTTATAATTATCATTAAAAGTTCTATTGTTAGGGCACCTGGGTGGCTCAGTCGGTTGAGTGTCAGACTCTTGGTTTCAGCTCAGGTCATGATATCAGGGCCTTGAGATCAAGCCCCGTGTCAGACTCTGTGCTCAGTGGGGAGTCTGCTTGAGGATTCTCTCCCTCGGCCCCTCCACCCACTCTCTCTTGAATAAATAAATAAATGTTTCCATTGTTAAACATTTTTAAAATTATAGATCACTATCATAAGCATATCATTTAATTAAGTATCAAAAGATTTTTATGGAAGGGGATACTAAAAAGGAGTCATGCTTATTTCCTTTTTTTTACACATAAGTTGTGAGTTGCTAAAATCCATACAGTTAGTAAGTGCTGGACTTTAATCTTCAATTCACATTCTCTAATTTCAAATATTTTTTTTCCCTGATAAGTCAACTATACCTCTTTCTAATGACTCATGTTGATATTTCAATTTTATTCAAATAATAAATATATTAAATATCAAAATGTTAAGAAGAGAAAGTGAGCTCATTGTTACAGATTTCCATAATAATACACATAAGTTTCTTTCTGGGACACCACCTAGGGACAGAGGATTGGACTAGTTCACATTCATAAATACTTTAGTTACAATTGTTCTGGGAAATTGGGAATGGGCATAACAAAAACTTTATATACGTGAAATTACGTAGCTGGTAGTACACTACAGAAATAGAATGAGGTGGAGAATTTAGAAAATATGTTATGAATTAAATGTTATGAATTTAGAAAGTATGTTATGAATTAAATGCAGTAATTTAACTCAGGTAATACACATCCCCATAAGAAGATTCATTTAATAATTTATCATACAGATTTACTAATAATGATCAAATTTTTCTATATTTGTCTGACTATGTAGAGACAATTTGCAACCACTTTTTAAAATTACATACAGTTTTAAATGTAGGTTATTTTCACTGAATATTCAAATTAAAATAGAGTTAAAGTTAAAATACATTTGCAAATCTTTGGTATAATTAAGTAATTAATTAGGGTGTTTTTTAACCCTTCCCCATTAATACATTTATTTATTTAACAGGACATATTGGATGTCTATGTATTACAAAGCATTGCCAGGACTCAAAATGGATGAATTATATTCCCTGCATCTAGATACTTAACACTATTCATCTGCATGCCTGTATTCTCCACTAAGCTGTGAGACAGGCAGTCTCAATTTCTACATCTCCAGTGGTCATTAGGTAAGTGCACAGAGCACTATAGTTTCGACATCAGAGTCCCAGCTTTGCAGTTTGTTAACTATGCAACTTTGGGCAAATTACTTGACTTCTTTAAGTTTCAGGGTTTTGGGGGCCAATAATGAAACCTGTCTGATAAGGAATTATGAGCAGTAAGTGAAATAATGCATATAATGTGACTGGCTTTCAATGTCTCTGATTATTATGTTTATTGAATCATCTAATGACTGAATAAATGAATACATGAATCAACAAATAGATGAACATAAGCATAATATGTGGCAATATCCAATAAATGACATATGAGTGACAAAACAATATTTGGAAAATTCTTGACCTCCAAACTCAACGGTAAGCATAAGAGAGCCAGTGAAGGATTTAGACTTGTACTACCTGAGAGATTTGATTAAACTTTTCAAAAATATTAATTTGACAAGGATGTATAAAATAGACAATGTCATCCTATGGAAAGATAGGCTGGTACTTTTTTAAATTGTCAAGGTTATGAAAGACAGGAAAAGAAGGACTCATTCCAGATTGAAAGACACTGAAGAGTCATGACAATTAAATGCAACACATGATCCCGTATTGCATCCTGGATCAGAAAGGGAAAAGGGACATGGTTGAGAAAATTTAAATAGAGTGTGTGGATTGAATTGTAGTGTTATATCAATGTTGAATCCCTGATTTGGAAGTTTGAATGGCAGCCATATAAGAGAGTGTCCTTGTTTGGGAAACACACATTGGAATACTTCAGAGTGATGGAACATCACGTTTGCAGCTTGCTCTCAAATGGTTCAGGAAATGACTAATGATAATTAGCGTATATATAGAGAGACAGTGAGACAGAAAGGGAACAAATGTGGTGAAATGTAAAATGTGATCCTACTGGGGAATCTTAATGAAGCAGATACTGATTTCTTTGCAATGTTTTTGTAACTTTTCTGTAAATTTTAAATTATTTCAAAATAAGTTACTTTTTAAAATTTCTAACAAGTGCATTAGGATGTTCAACATCGGAGAGATTTATAAATTAATTTCAGAACTTAAATTCAATGAAACCAGTGACTTCTTTGATATTATAGAAAAATATGGACAACATTGCTCAAAACAACTGCTCTGCTGGACTCCTAAATGTCTTTCTCGGGGGTGGGTTTCTGCCTCTCCCCACACATGTGAGCTGAGCATCTGGACTCCAAATGCATTGCTTGCAGCTTCTAGCCAACCCAGAAGTTATTACAACAGTAAAGCATTCTCTAAGTGTTTAGATATGGTTGTGAAATGAGACTGAAGAAGAAAGAATAAGGAGCAGAAGTTGTAAAGAAGGAGTCCAAGAAACAAGCAACTAGTTCACATAATAAGTAAAAGGGAGGAAATAAAGGAATGATAGTGCCTTCAGCAAAACAGCAAGTCAGAAGGAGCTATGAGATCAGTGGTAAAGAAGATAAATTTATTTTAAGTAGGTTGATCGTAAAGTGATTTCAAGATATTCCAAATTAAACATCCAGCAGACTGTAAGAACCTTGAGGCTAAAACCCAAGGATGAAATAGATTCTGGCTTCTAAATAAGGAACTAATAATCATTCTCAGATTTTCAAACGCTACATTTTACATTCCTCTCTCAACCTAAGAGACCAAGAAAGTTTTCACCATTGGTAAATTTGAGTGTTGAAAAGTAATAACATTCTCATGTTGGGTCAAGGATTAATATATTTGTCTCATGTACATGGGCTTTTATTGTTGAGATAACCAACAACTATTATTGATAAATCAAAAACCACTTTCATTTGTTGGATGTATTTTTTCTTAGAACTAAGAACAATCTATAATAGCTCAGAAATTCCTAAAATATTAGGTTCAGATCATCCATAAATTTAGAATATAGAAAAAAAATCCAGTTAAAAGTGGCTTAGCTAGAAAGCTAATTATATATAGACAATCTTCTTTACAAATCGTACTGTTAATCTCCTTATATAACAGTAGATCATGAGGTTTAATTAACTGAAGTGCTTTCAGTTAGCTCACTAGATGATAAAAAATAAATAAATAAACAATGATAGTCCATAACTGGAAGCAAATACTGAAGCAGGCTAATCAACTTTTCAAAATAATGTAAAAAATGAGGAAATTTCACATAGTTACCCCATCCATATTCACATAACAGATCCATCACGACCTGATTACTGTTTATAAAATACTAACATAAGGATTCTTTTCAAAACATTTATTTTATTAGTAACAGTCTAAACCAATATAGCATTCATTAGTCACAGATGCCACTAGTTATTAACAATTTCCTGAAGGCATTTTTACCCTTAATATCTGTTACATTTTCTGTTCATGCATTTTAATTATAAATTAAAAGTAATGCAAATATTACAATCAGAGAAACAGAGAACATTTCTAAATGAAACACTATATTTAAAATCACTTTAGTTTTAGAAATTCTTCATATTAGCTGAGTTGCAGTACGCATTACACCTGCAGGTGACTGAAAAAAAAAATCTAAATACTCTAAATTTGTCATCACATAAAATCATGCTGGCAAATATTTCTAGAGTGTTATACATATTGTATGATGGAAAATTTCCTCTAAGTATACATTGCTATAAATCCACTTTGTAAGACCATTAAATATTCAATGTCATCAACTCAAGAAAAATGAATATATTTGGGAGTTTCTTTGGATTTTTTTTTGAACTTAGTGTTTTGCTAACCCTACAAAAATGAAAAGAACATAAAATCAGTGTCTTGGTCCCTTTTGGAAATGATATGTACTATGACATATTTACTATAAAGAAAATTAGGTATATATTTCATATTTATTGTTAATATTCAACAATACTTTAACAAATCTTTGTTACATGGCTACTAAGGCACTATGCTGGCCACATTAACTGTCATTTACTATAATACCTTAATTAACTGGATGTCGTTTCTCTGTCTGGAATATCCTACCTTTCCACATCTACTCAGTGAATTCCTCCTCCTTCAAACCTATCATGAGCATTAACTACTCTGTGGAGCTTTACTCTCATTTACTGTCTGCTCACACTGAGGCAGACTTGGTCACCTGCTCTTTGGTGCTAATATAACATTACTCACTTCCATTATAGAAGTTGAATTGTGGCTGTGGGGCTTTTTAAAGATTATTTATTTATTTGAGAGAGAGACAACATGCGCACACAAGTTGGAGTGGGGGAAGAGGGAGAGAGAAAAGCAGACTCCCCGCTGAGTGTGGAGCCTGATGCAGGGCTCCATCTCAGGAACCTGAGATCATGACCTGAGCCAAAGTCAGATGTTTAACTGACTGAGCCAACCAGGCATCCCAAATTGTGATTGTTTATACATCTACTCTCTCAAGAATGTGTATCCAGGGTAGGCACCATGTGTTGGTCATCTCTACATACCCCACAGGAGCAAGAAAGGCACCTGAAACACAATAAGAGCTCAAATGTTTACTGCTCCATAACGTTATATGCTTTAGTAAGCAGAGTATTTTAAATTTTAGTGCTCTCCAGAAAAACAACTTGTTTTATTCAATTAATTAAAAAATCTTTGTTGAGCACTTAACTTACATAGGGTTCTTTTTATATGTCATATATTCAAGTGCTCATGTAATTGTCCCCAAATCCTTAAGAGTTTGTTACTTTAGCTTCCGTTTTACAGATGAGAACTAAAACTGGATTCACAGGTAACCTGACAACATGCCCAGTGCTTTTTCCTCTACAGTCTTACAGTTGAAAAAAAAAATGCTCATAATTTATCTACTTTCCTGCCTTATTGAGTTGAATATAATGTGCTCAGTTCAGTGAATTCTTCAGGAATTGGCCAGTGGTCAGGCTTATTATCAGTTTATTCTCTTCTCCAAAAATAGAACTCCCCCCACAAAACCTGGGGGAAAAAATCAACTTCTGTTGTTTCAAGTTATTGCTTGAGATTTTCTACTATAAACCAGTTGTTCTCTTTATAACTCAGTAGTTTCTCTTATTGAAATAATGCAATATTCAGATTATTTGAATTTAATTCTAAGGAATCTCAGAAAATTATTTAAATGTTACTTTCTTTAGGAGATGTAGGAAAAAGTATGACCTTTAGTTTGTTTCCAATAGTCTGCCAGATAAAAAGAAGGTTCCAACCCATCCCCCTCCCAGAAGCAGAGAAGACCATGACTTGAGAACTACTAGAAAGTCCTCCCCATCCAAAATCACCTGCCAAAGCCATTGTCTAAAATCCCACCTCTAAAGTTCTTCAAAAGAAGTTAGCATTTCTCAAACTTGATTCCTATTTAGTAGAAATTTTATTATGGATCCTCCAGCACTTATATGAATAATTTTGTAAGAATAATGTAGAAATATGTTCAAGCCTGAAACTAGATATAAACTAGCTTATAACTTTTATATTACTATAAAGCTAAAATCTATTTGTAAACTTAACGTAAAACTTAAAAATCAATAAGATTAAAGCAAACAACATTAGTCTACCCCACTCCCAGCCTAAAACAAAATCTTGTATACAATGACTACTGATAAAAAAAAAAAAAAAAGAGGCTATAACATCTCTATTCCTAAAGGGAGTTTTTCTCCATTTTTTACATTCTGCCTCTACCACAGAGAACCTCTTTACTCTTTTTTTCCTTCTTTTTGTAGAGAAAGAGTGAATGTGCATGCAAGTGCACTCAGGGGGGCCATGCTTTGTGGGAAGAGGGAGAGAAAGAATCCCAGGAAGGCTCCACACCCAGTGCGGAGCCTGTCGCAGGGCTCAATCCCACAGTACTGAGATTATGACCCGAGCCGAAATCAAGAGTTGGACGCCCAACCAACTGAGCCACCCAGATCCCCCCAAGAACCTTTTTACTCTTCATCCAGAGCTAAGAGATGGTCTAAACCATCATCCTCTCAACATTCATTCAGTCATGGAGTAACTAGAATATGCACGAGGGATATGAAGGTGGCCAGAGTATAGCCTCTGCCTGAAGGAGCTTCTTACACTCTGAAAGGAAAAACAGATCTAGAAATGTTTGTAAAATGAGAAATGATAAAGTGGAGATGTGTGTATGACACAAGGTACAATAGGAGCAACAAAGAAGGGAGAAGATATTTGCAAATGATATATCTGATAAAAGGTTAGTGTCTAAAATATATAAAGAACTTATACAACTCAACACCAAAAAATACAAATAATCCAATTTAAAAGTGGGCAGAAGAAATGAACAAATAATTCTCCAAAGAAGACATATAGATGGCCAATAGACACATGAAAACATACTCAACATCATTATATAAACACCTTCTGAAATAGGGAGAAAAAAAGTCAGGAGAAGGAAATACCCAGCTTGAGGTAGATAGACAAGAAGTAGAACAGCATTTCAGGCAGGATAATAGTGCATATGAGCAAAGACAGGAATGGGGTAAGAAAAAGCAGAGTGATTCAAGTTACCATAAATAATTTATTATGGCAAAAGCTTAGAGTGGGAAGAAGTAGGGGTTACAGGTGAAACCTGAGATATAGACAAGAGATGATTATAAAGAGCCTGGAATGTCATGGTTAGGAGTTTAGATGTTATGCCATGGGCAGAAGGAGTTGCTGAGGACTTTCAGTTAGACATATGATCAGATTTATATTGAAGAATGATTTTTTTTACAGGGTAGTGTTTAACACACACTATTGCAGAAATGTGGCGACTTTGTACAAAAAATTTAGAGTGCTCTTGATGAAATTCCAGTAGCCACTTCACCCAGAGTAAGCAACCCTCTGCTTTCTCTTGTCTTCTTGCTGGCTGGAGAGATCCTCCACAGAACAACACAAAATCACAGAATTTAGAGCTAGAAGGAAACTTAACTATTACTTTGCCTGATCCTATCATTTCCAGGGTAACGCAAGAGATTTGACTTAGCTCACATATCTATTCAGTGGAAAAGAAAGAGCCAAAAATTCATGTTTCTCATTCCAGAATTCTTTCCAGTTGTCCATTTTCTGAACTTTGAGACCCCTAATCTAGACAAAGTGAAAGTATTCATCTGTAATTTTAATGCCTGCGTTAATACCATTCTATTGACAAAAAGTTGTTGGGGGTATTTTAAATAACTTATAAATGTGCTTGAATTAATATCTGTAACACTTTTCTTTTGACCTAAGGGTTGAATTGTCAAAGCAGACTTCCCAGAATCATAAAGTTTACCTGATACCAAACTTCACCAATTATTCAATGGATATGGGCCACCATCAGACATAGCCAAAACGTCTTTTTGGAAAAACTCAAAACCACCAGACACCACATCCCAAACTGTTTTTTTTCCTCCTGCTGTAGGCATATTTTGGCTTTGGATGTATAAGGAGTTTTTGAGTATTGTATTCAGAAGCATTTCTCACAAAAGGAAGATGGTTTGATTTAAGGACATTTCCATTTTGTACTCGCTTACAAAGCTTACATCCTTCTCCCTCCCCCAATCACCAACCAGCTGTGCCACATAAATCTATAAATTCCAGGTTTATTTGCAATAAGCAATCTAAAGAGACCAAAACTGTCCTACTAAACACATTTCATAAATAGGACTTCCCTGGTATCTTCCCACTAGTAAATACTATGAGCAGGTTTACAAGGAGGTGTGATGAAGTCATTTATTCCTCTCAGGGTCCTAGGAAGAGAGGGAATTAGTCACAAGCCTGCTGTCAACACTTTAATGTTTATATCCTAAGTTCAAAAGTATAATCAACTATAGGATTAGAGGATCATCTGAGAAATTCCTAAAATGAATACATATATAATTAATATTTCATTCAGAATTATTTCTGAAGCAACAATATGACCAAAAAGAAAACTCTGCTTTTTAAGACAAAGAACAACCATTTTTTGAACAAAAATAAATAATTTTGTATTTCCAGGATATACAAGTCAAATCATATAGTCTATCAAGTTATTTATTACATAGGATTTTTTTTATTAAGTGACTAAATCTAAAATTAAAACTTCTAATTTCTTTTAAAAATCAGTAGGGGACTTGTGATTTTGGTAATATGGAAAACTAAATTAAAATTCTTCCTTGACAAATACTCAAAATTTTTTTCTCCGTAAACCGTAACAAATATATTTTAAAATGCATAACCAGTATCTTAAGGAAATCCCCTGTTTTCAAAAATACAGAGAGAAGAAGTATTTAATGAGTTAACTTGGGCTGTCCTGGGTGTAGGGGATGTGGAGGGTAGTCTTTGTGCTTAAAGGCTTTGATTTTCATTGGAAAGTGTGCTAAAGAAGGGGTCCCATTAAAAACAAAATAAAAACAAAGACAAGATCCCCTTAAAAGAAATGCATCGTTGGTGGACTGACAAAAAAAAATTCATCCAATAACCCAGATATTAAGAAAGTTTATCTAGGCTCTAGGTAGGAAAATAAAGTTCCCTTAACAGTTTTTTTTTAATTGAGGTAAAATTGGTATATAACATTTCATGTTTCAGGTGTACAACATTATAATTCAACACCTGTATGCACTACATGTGATCACCACCAAAAGCCTAGTTACCATTCATCACCAGACAATTGACCCCCTTCACCCTTTTCATCCACCCTCAAACCCCTTCCCCCTCTGGTAGCCATCAATCTGTTCTCTGTATCTATGAGTTTGTTTTGTATTGTTCTTTTTCATTTGTTTGTTTCTCCTTAACAATTCTTTTTTTTTTAATTTTTTAAAGATTTTGTTTATTTGACAGAGAGAAAGCACAAGCAAGGGGAGTGGCAGGCAGAGGGAGAGGGAGAAGCAGGCTCCCCATTGAGCAAAGAGCCCAATGCAGGGCTCAATCCCAGGACCCTGGGATCATGACCTTAGCCTAAGGCAGACGCTTAACTGACTGAGCCACCCAGGCACCCCATCTCCTTAACAATTCTTAACATTGAAACTCTACCTCACAGGTTTGGGATTCCAATTTACATACACACAAAAAAAGAGTAGAATAAGCAGATTTTTTAACAATGTAGAAATAACTGTAGTTAACAATACTGTATTGTGTACTTGAAAGTTGCTATGAGAGTAGAGCTTAAATGCTCTCACCATAACAACAACCAAATGGTAATAATGTGAGGTGAAGGATGTTTTAACTAACATTATTGTGGTAAATGTTTCACAATACATACATTTATCAAATCATTGTATTGTACACCTTAAACTTACACAATGTTATATGTCAATTATATGTCAATAAAGTTGAAAAAAATAAGTTTTAATTTTTAAAATAAGGCAAATTAGGAATAAGCTTCCACCAATAATTAGGGCTGGACATTGATAATTCCTTCTCAAAATATTCAAGTATTTTTATGCTCTAACTCTAGTCATAGGTTTTTTTTTAAAGTAACATTTTTACGTTTATAGAAAATGTTTATATTATCCAGAAATTTAATTAATTCATTAAATTTTTCCAGTATTCTAATGTTTCAGGTGGTCCTTGGAACTCAGTGTAGCAAGCAACTTCACTTTAAAAGTATTTTCAGAACATAGAAAGAGCATTTTCTATTATGTAAATTACTTTAATTTTAAAAGAGCAGAACAAATTTCTGTAAGTGACATATTCATTCTAGCATTTTAAAAAATATTGAATATTTTTTAAAAAGCTAACTGGTTAAAATATAATATCATGACTTGATACTGTGTATTGTAAAAGGACATTGAATCCTGACTATTCAACTGGGTCTTTAAGATGTTTGTAAAGAAGAATCTATTGAAGATAAAAATTGGTTGTTCACAGGTATTTGTATGCTTAAACCTAGTATACCAAGAGATGGATTGTGAAGAACAACTTAGTTTATGCTGAAAAGTAGCCTTTTCAATGATCTTATTGCTATTGTTGGATGGCATATAGAACAAAAGCATGCAGACAACCAGGGGTTATCTTGTTTCCTCGTCCCTCCAATTGATAACTGTGTATTTTAATAATCAAAATGTCATTAAGGTCTTACATTGGGGTGTCCATGCATCTACTGGATATGTCACTACCGGGATGGAAATGAGAGATCCATGGCTCTCCTAGAGAATATGATTCCCACCTTTCTCTTCTACCCTCTGCTTTGGTCTTAGACTTCCAAAAAGGAGATGAGGTCTTCACTGAAATTTCATAGACCTCCAATGTAGACATTGGTGAAATGGCCCTTAAACAAATTTTTGAGGTTTTTTTTTGGAAAGTGATTTTGGTTAATAGTGAAATTGTGAAAGATATAATAGTATATTCTACATATCTGGCTAGAATGGTATAGATGCAGTGAAAAGATCCAGCATTAGGTGACAATGTGATACCAGAAATGGCACAGCAAAGGGTTCTGATGGTAAAGACCTTTCCATCTATCTACTGGGGAAAAGACATAGATGCAGGAAAACATTAGTGAATGAAGCAACATATTGTGGTGCTATGCGTTGAAGGACACATGTAAATTTAAATGCTGCAAGTATAATATATTTAATCAGGTCTGACTTAAAACAGATATAAGTGAGGACTAAGTTGTCAAGTATCTTAAAGGGCTTTCAATTAAATTCTATTCAGCAGAGGAGGCATCACAACCCTGGACTTAAAGCTATATTCCAAAGCTGCAGTAATCAAAACAGTATGATACTGGGACAAAAATAGACACATAGATCAATAGAACAGAAAACTCAGAAATGAACCCACAACTATTTGGCCAATTAATCTTCCACAAAGCAGGAAAGAATATCCAATGGGAAAAAGAATGTCTCTTGAACAAATAGTGCTGGGAAAACTGGACAGCAACATGCAGAAGAATGAAAATGAACCACTTTCTTACACCATAAACAAAAATAAATTCAAAGTGGATTAAAGACCTAAATGTGAGACCTGAAACCAATAAAAATCCTAGAAGCGAGCACAGGCAATAACTTCTTTGACATTGGCCGTATCAACATTTTTCTACATATGCCTCCTGAGGCAAAGGAGATAAAAGCAAAAATAAACTATTGGGACTGCATCAAAATAAAAAGCTTCTGCACAGTGAAGGAAACAACCAACAAAACTAAAAGGCAACCTATGAAATGGGAGAAGATACTACAAATGACATATCTGATAAAAAAGTTAATATCTAAAATATGTAGAGAACTTATAAAACTCAGCACCCAAAAAATAAATAGTCCAGTTAAAAAATGAGCAGAAGACATGAATAGACATTCTTCCAAAGAAGACATCCAGATGGCCAACAGACACATGGAAAGATGTTCAACATCACTCATCATCAGGGAAATACGAATAAAAACTACAATGAGATGTCAAATCACACCTGTCAGAATGGTTAAAATCAACAACACGAGAAAAGACAGGTATTGGTGAGGATGCAGAAAAAAGGGAACTGTCTTGCACTGTTGGTGGGAATGTAAACTGGTGCCGCCACTCTGGAAAACAGTATGGAGAATCCTCAAAAAGTTAAAAATTTCAATTGCACTACTGGATATTTACCCAAAGAACACAAAAATTCTGGGGCACCTGGGTGGCTCAGTCGGTTAAGTATCTGCCTTCGGCTCAGGTCATGATCTCAGGGTTCTGGAATCAAACCCCGTGTTGGGTTCCTTGCTCAGTGGGGAATCTGCTTCTCCCTCTCCCTCTGCCTCTCCCCTCTGCTTGTGCTCTCTCTCTCTCTCTCTCAAATAAATAAATAATATCTTAAAAAAAAGAACACAAAAATTCTAATTCAAAGTGATACATGCACCCTGATATTTATAGCAGCATCATCTACAATAGCCAAATAATGGAAACAGTGCAGGTGTCCATTGACTGATGAATGGATAAAGAAGATGTGGCACACACACACACACACATACACACACAAAATGTAATATTATATTACTTGGCCATAAAAAGGATGAAATCTTGCCATTTGCAATGACATGGATGGAGCTAGAGTATTATGCTAAGCAAAATAAGTCAAAAGACAAATATCATATAATTTCACTCCTATGTGGAATTTAAGAAACAAAACAAATGAACAAAGGGACAAAAAAAGAGAGAGAGAGGCAAACCAAGAAACAAACTCTTAAGTATCGAGAACAAACTGATGGGTACCAGAGGGGAGGTAGGTGGGGGGATGGGTAAAATAGATGATGGGGATTAAGGAGTGCACTTGTTGTGATGAGCACTGCGTGTTGTATGGGTGTTGAATCATTATATTGTGCACCTGAAACTAATAGTACACTGTATGTTAACTAACTGGAATTTAAATAAAAATTTAAAAATTTAAAAATTCTATTCAGCAGAGACTTGAGTTTCTATTCTATATAAAGGTATTGTGGGAATAAAATAAGTCTCCTCCTTCAAAAAATTTAACTTTATTGGTTCAGAAAAAAATCCATGGTGCAGTAAGATACATATTTTCTTACAATTTATGAAATTAATAATCCAATGGAATTATCTAGGCTTATAAAAGTAGGAATCACTTATGTCGCTTTTATGATATTGCAGTGATTTGTAAGAAAATTGTAAACTTGTAAGAAGTTTTAGAACAAATTGCTTCTGAGCAATGAAATACATATCCTCTAAAATGTTTTTATCAAATATATTGTCTCTGTTACAAGCTGAATTATATTTTCTCAAAAATTCATATTGAAGTCCTAATCCCCAAAACCTCGGAATGTGACTGCATTTGAGTTAGGGTCTTTAAAGAGGTAATTAAGTTATAATTATAAAGCTCATTGAGGTGGGCCTTAATCCAGTATGACTGGCATCCTTATAAGAAGAAGGAATTGGGACACAAACATGACCAGGGTGAAGACAAAGTGAAGACACAGGGAGAAGATAATAGCCATCTACAAGCCAAAGAGACCTAGGATACTTCCCTCCCTCATGACCCTCAGAAGGAACCAACCTTACTGACACTTTGAACTAGGACATTAATAATTCTTCCAAAACTGTGATAAATAAATTTCTGTTGTTTAAGTCACCCAGTCTGTGGTAATTTGCTACGGCAGCCCTAGCAAACTAACATACTCTTTCCTTAATTCTAGTATAATCATCATTATGAATCTGAGATGAACATTTAGGCTATTGGGAATGCAAAGCCTCATTTACTCATTTTCCACTATAGTTTCTAAGAGTTCCATTAATCTGATCAATTAATAAAATACTTATTTAAAAAACACTAGAAAGACAGAAAAAGGAAAAAAAATAGTTATCTCATGGTGTAGGACTAGAGATGGGAACTCTGGGGGACCTCTTCCTTATAAGGATTGTTCCTTATATTATAAGCCCTTATGCACATATTATTTTTTAATCATTTGCATGTTACTTTGATTAAATTAGTTAAATGGAGATGGGTAGGTGGGTAATTAGAAAAGAAAAATAAACAAACCAATGGGCAATGTGATCACATTTAAACAATTCAAGTCAACAGTGAAGTTTTGTTTAATCCTCCACTTATAAACTATTCTCCGGGGCATTTTGACTCTTTAAAGTTCATAAACAGAATTCAAATCACCCAAGCAGAAGTAATTTGCTGCTTTTAAGCCAAAGCCCCAACTAGCTACAGCCTTGCCTCTAGGAATTAACGAGAACAAAATCCTGATTAAACAACTAATTGGCTTGTCTACTAATGAAAAGAAAAACAAAGTACATTGCTCTACCTTGAGACAGAGTCGTAAAAACAGAAGTTTTCAGAACCACCTCAGAGAAAATGTTTAAATTGTTGACAATAAAGTCCAACAAGGTGAAGCCTAGAGAAGGGAATGATGAGAATAAACAAGGTCCTGATCCAAGCAATCAGCTTCAGCAATCCACAAGACAGGTATGCTACTTACATTCCTAAATCAGTCTTGATTCTTATCATTTTTGTCTAGTGATGGATTTTTGTCCAGTGTTTTAATATATACTGTGGTATGTAAGATTGCTTTGCTGTTTCACCTGCTACCATTTGGGTCATGCTGTTTGTCTTTGGAGTTTTATCCACATCATTTTATATATACTATATATATTTGCTTTATTTTTTTATATATTTGCTTTAAAATGATTAATAAACGTTTAGAAGGAGTTGGAAAAGCCAAGTAGGACTTCTTGTTGCTGATTTACACTTCTACATAATCCAAAATGAAATAATTTCTCAAATATTAAATGGGCTATATGAATTAGTTTCAACAAAGAATATCAAGCATCCTGACTGTGGTAAACTACAATTTAACAGTAATTGCTCTAGACTAGGAGTTCTTGAAAAGGGAACAGTTTAGTCACTCAGGACAATTGGCAATGTATGGAGTTATTTTTGGTTTTCACAGCTCAGGGGTAGAGATGTTACTTGCATCTAGTGAATAAAGACCAGAGATTATGCTAGACATCCTAGAATGTACAGGACAGCCCTTCACAACATAGAATTATCCAGTTCAAAATTTCAAAACTGCCGAAGTGGAGGAACCCTACTCTAGATAAGTATTTTTCATAAGTTCTAGGTCTACTCATCTGTAAAATGAAGATAATACCTGCTTCGTAGCCTTGTTGTGTAAACTAGAGACAGTATATCTAAAGCGCATAGTAAAGGCTTCTCAAATGGCAATTATTATTATTAATATTATTATTACTATTATAAGTAATTTGTGTTTATATGACAGATTTAAGTCCAAAGTGATAATTATATGATCAATATTCACTTACAACTATCTACAGAATAATTTTCATAAATTACTGACTAGATTTACCTAAAAGTGCTAAAGATTTTTAGAGCAATAATTATTTTCCCATCTAAAAGAATTGGATGAAAGATGTCAAGTACAAGCAGGGCTGTACCTCAGGGACTAAAACAGCATGGTCTAATGATTCAGGTTTAAATGAGCCTAGAGTATAGAAAACACCAAGATTACTTAGCATTGGCCTTGGAAAATTTGCCTTTCATTTCTGATTAACATTGACTGTGTTTGCAATGGAGAACAGATATGGAGGATGTGCTTAGCATTGCTTCATTGCCCTTGACTTTTTCTAATTCTTATCCTAAAATAAATAATCCCATGCTTTGAAAATTATTAATATGCTTAAAAACTCATGGAATATCACAAATGTTGAACTGGGTATTTTCCTTCAGCTAGTCTCGTTGTTTCTTCCTGGGAAAGTCACTACAATGATATTTAACCCCTGCCTATCATGATTATTTTTCAAAAGAGCACATAAAAATAACTAATATATTATTCTCTCGGAGAACATAATAGCTAACAATAATTACTATGTGCCAGGCAAGGTGCTAGCCTCTTCCAAGTACTATTGTATTAAATCTTCAGAGTAACCATGAGTCCTGTTATAATTTGTTGCTTACACACAACTAACAACTGGCAAAGCTTGGGTTGAAACCCCGTTCTATCTGACTTCAGCACCTGAGAGCTCAATCTCAAGGCTGTACTTCTTCAGAACAAATGAATATTAGTTGAATCAACTTTCTAAATACTCTACTCACAGGATAAAGGAATGTTCGAGAGAAGGCAAAAAGAACAAAAACTCCTTACAGAGTTGTCTTTCCTTCAGAAACAGTAGTACTGAAGAAGTACTTATACTAGACACAGGTAGATCAACTCTTGTGTATATCCCATGACATTCCAGCAGTACTAATTTATGGATGTTAACATGAAGTCTACTGGCATCATGTTATATCTCAAAAGGCATATTTTGGGAAATTATTTGCATCTACTCTTTTGATGTAATAACACGTTGGTAGAGGAAATAGAGTTATTCTCTAGTTTCAAATATGCTAAATATTAAAAATGACAGAAAGTTAAAACCATTTTTTATCCACAGAATATAACCTTTTAAAATGGCATTTAGGGGCGCCTGGGTGGCTCAGTCGTTAAGCGTCTGCCTTTGGCTCAGGTCATGATCCCAGGGTCCTGGGATCGAGTCCCACATCGGGCTCCCTGCTCGGCGGGAGGCCTGCTTCTCCCTCTCCCACTCCCCCTGCTTGTGTTCCTGCTCTCGCTATCTCTCTCTCTGTCAAATAAATAAATAAAATCTTTAAAAAAAAAATAAAAAAAAATAAATAAATAAATAAAATGGCATTTAAACAACAAGTTTTGGAAAAACAAATAGATGATTTGAGGCCTATAAGAAGATATTCAGGAATGAATAAATCAATTTACATTGTTCTTTTAAAGTGTCATTTAAAGAGTTAGTTCTTAAACCAAAATAACATAGGTGACTTCCATTTGTCAATAACCAATAAATCAAGATCTGCAAACTCAGACTAATCCAAACTCTCATACTACAGAATAAGACACCATTCACATAAATCTACATTTGTATACATGAAAAGACTATGATGAATATGTTTATGAATAGCATCATAATATGATGTAAAAGTACTTGAAGTGAGAAGGCTTTACCACTACTCCATAATATATCCAGGGATACATATCTTTCTAGCTACTTAATCAATTTCCTACTCGATAACATAAGAATAATAATAGCTGTCTTGCCTAACACATATGGTTACTGTCAGGCTTAAATTAAATCATCTGATTAACTTATTTTTTAGTTTAAAATGTTCCTGATATACAGTGCCTATAAATAATGCCAAACTCCACATCAAGGCTTATGAGACTTTCAAGGCCCTTGTCCCTGCCTATTTAGCTAGCCTTATTTTCTCACACTCTTTCCCATTCAACCACTTCTACTTTAGTCTCCCCCAACCTCCTGTATACAATCACACCTTGGACTTTTGGTAAGTAGGCATTCTCTGCCTGGAATGTTTTCCATGCCTTGTTCATAAAAAAAAAAAAAATCATCTTGATTTGTAATAGTCTCCTCCCTTTCCTTCTACTCCAGTAGAATTGACCACTCCACCTTTATGCCCTGTTCTTTCCTCTACAGACATTGTCTCATCGCCTGTAACATTTCCTTGCATTTACACTTTTGTGTGTTTGTTTCCCCTACTAGACTTTGAACAGCTTGGGAGCCAACATTTCTATGTTCTAACATTATATCTCATTTCACTCTGTCCCCACAGGATGTCCCCACATCCTCAGACACACACTGGCCACATCCAGTGAGACATACATACATTTCAAAGGAAAGCTTAGATGCTCAAATGGTGAGGTAGAAGCAAATGAAATCACAAAGAGAAGAAAAAGAGAGCTCTGAATTAAGAAACTAGACACTTTCTTCTCTCCATCACTTTAAGTTCTACTACTAAAGACGTAGACCAGGACCAATACTAGGGCTGTGGGGAGTGAGGACTGAAATTGGGAGGAACATGTGCCAGAGAGATGCAGCAACCACACTGAGAAAAAGAGTGCCTGAGGCCAGCAAGCTGTAAAGGTCGGGGCTGATTATGCAATAGTAGAGCCAAGAATATTCATTTAAGTACAAGAATTATCATTTGCAGTATACCATAAACAAATGATAAACTTTAACGATTGGCTTGTTCACTGAATGAAAAACTCTGTGTTATATTTTACATTTAAATTTACTTTATGTAAATTCATCGTGTACAATCTTTATTTTGTTTCTTAAAGGGAGAAAACAAAAGTGAAAAGAAATCTCTCCAAACCAAGATGACTCCCGTTGAAGAGTCACACACCAAAATACAAGGTCAGAACCCAAATCTATAGGAAAAAAAATCTATAAAGTAAAATGCGTATCTCTCCGAAATATGTTACCTTGACTAGGTTGATCACCTAGGCTAAATCATACTTGAGATACCTTAAAGATCTTAATGTTTATAAAAATATTATTTCTTCATTCAGTCACTTACTCAATAGATGCTTTTTTATTACCTACTCTGTGCCAGGCATCGGTTTATGGACTGGAGATATAGTAGCAAACAATATGGGCCAAGTCTGTGTTAACATAGGCATATAATGAACAATATAATTTCAGATAAGGGTTATAAAATAATAAAATTGATGTTGATTGTACATGTTTAAAGTTTCAATGCCCAGACCTCTGCTCTTCTTCCTTTAAACTCTCTCCATTAGAAATCTCATCTACTCCTAGGGCTACCATAACTCATTCCTATGTCAGTGATTCCATAGCAGACCCAATTCCTTTTTTAAGACCCTGTCCAGTATTTTCTAAGTAACCACTGGACATATACACATGTATGTTCTGCTACCATTCTGTTTTACTATGAGTTATTTTATAATAGTGATGGTTTCAAATCAATAGTTCTTCCCACATAAAAATACAACCTTAATGGTTTGAAACCAAAGATCACATCTTTGGGATGAAAGTTTATTCTTATCCTTGTTATACTTTTTTCGAAGTGTATTTGTAAGCTTAATTTTTCATAGCTGGTAATAAAAACTCTTGTGGAAACTTCATTTAACAGAGAAGCTTTTTGAGTGGAAAGGAAAAAAAATAGTTTCATTTAAATCTGCAGACTTAGCATGTCTTCAAAGTCTTTAATAGAAATAACAGTTATATTTAAGATATTTTGTTTTGAAAAAGCAAAATTATTAGTGTTTAAAGATAGCCTTTTATATGTGCTTGGTATTTTTATATTCTTCACTTCAAAACATGCAGGTGCAATGTCACAATATCTGCAGATGTTGATTTCTGATTATAGAACTCTTATCTTCTGCAGAGCATGGTTTAATTTTTATCTGCCATGGAAATGAAGAACGTAATACATTTTGGATTCAAATAAAGATAACTTTCTAAAGTCCTCTTTTGATTACAATCATCTTTCTTAGGCTTCCACTTCACTTTATAGTACATTAAATCCTTCTTTAAAAAATGTTTTGGTACCAGTAGAGGATATGTAAATGACTTCCCTAATAGTTTATGATACAGTAAGGTGACTTAGCGTGGAAATGGATCAAAGTTAGGTGCCCACAGCTAGTATGGTATATTAGGTTGAATAATGGCTCCTCAAAGACATCCATCCCCTAATCCCTAAAAACTATGAATTTGTTACATGAGGTGGGGGGAAATGCTGATGTTATTAAGTTAAGGATCGTGAGATGGGAAGATTATCCAGAAGGCCTCAATATAATTAAGGGGTTCTTGTAGGAAGAAGGCAGGAAGGTCAAAGGCAGAAGAAGATAGGATGATGCAATCTGAAGATGGAGGAAGGGACACAAACCAAGGAACACAGGCAGCCTCTACAAGCTGGAAAACAATAAACCCAGTGTTGTTCTAAGCCTTTAAGCTTATTTGCTACAGCAACAGAAAACTAATCTATATGGCTTTAAAAAACTCTGTACTTAATTTTTTTTAGTTTTATTTTATTATGTTATGTTAATCACCATTCATTACATCATTAGTTTTTGATGTAGTGATCCATGATTCATTGTTTGCGTGTAACACCCAGTGCTCCATGCAGTATGTGCCCTCTTTAATACCCATCACCAGGCTAACCCATACCCCCACCCCCTCCCCTCTAGAACCCTCAGTTTGTTTCTCAGAGTCCATAGTCTCTCATGGTTCGTTCCCCCCCCCCTTCATTTTTCCCTTCCTACTATCTTTTTTTTTAACATATAATGTATTATTTGTTTCAGAGGTACAAGTCTGTGATTCACCAGTCTTACACAATTCACAGCGCCCACCATGGCACATACCCTCCCCAATGCCCATCACCCAGCCACCCCATCCCTCCGACCCCCCACCACTCCAGCAACCCTCAGTTTGTTTCCTGAGGAAAATACTCTGTACTTTAAAAAGTAGCAAAAAAGAAATAAGAAATTGATTTTTGCTCCAATCCATAACATAAATTCAGTATACTGGCAGTATATTTACTAGAAAGAGCACTTGTTTTAGAGTTTGACATGCTTGAATTCAAATTATATCTCTACCACTTAATAGCTTTGAGTGACCATAGTCAAGAGAGTTGACATCTCTGAGTCTCAGTTTGCTCATGTATAAAATAAGGATAATACTGTCATAAATCTTCTAGGTTGTGAGTACAAATTAAATCAGTTAATATATGTAAAACATTTAGCACCAAGGTTGATAAATTCCAGTGTTGATAGAAGTCAGATAGCATAAATGAGGATCATGCATGCCCTGTCTAAGGAGGCTAGAGGCCACTCAGCCAACCAATCACTGCCGTGTGGGGATGAGAGGCAAGTGCTGCCAGACATCGAGAGAGACTGCAAATACAAATTTTAATTTGAAATCTCTCAATTTTTAAATGTTGACTTTTTTAAATGTTTGAATATTCTCTTTTTAAATCACTGAAAAAAAAACCTGAAATCTTGTCAAATTTAGTCCATATAACCATGTTGTGACCTCTAACCAACCACATGGTAGGTACTTGATGTTATTCATATGTATGAACAGTGACAACCTTAAACAAGATTCTGAATCTTGCAATGTTTTTATTATCCTCTTACTCTTCCCTTTCTTTCACTCATGCCCTCCATCCCAAATTTGTGTTGCAAACAGACTGCAAGTGTGGTGTCCTCTCTGGGCCTCCCGTGCCAAATAGCTGTCTACAGCCAAGATCTCTAGGTTCCAAGTCTAACACATTTCCAGGTCTGCAGAGGTGTCCCAGGCCTTGCCAGTTCCCCACCACTCTCCAAACTGACCTAGGCTGCATCTCAGCCAGCTCAGTTTGGACAGAAATCTGGAAAGCTAAAATCTGCTCTAGAACTTAAAACTACTCTAAAAAACAAAATATATTAACTTTTCAAATATAGCAGAAAAAAGGAGGGAAAATCCTAGCTTGTTTAAACAAGAAACCACTCTTTAGTCCTTGGAAATAACAGTTAACTTATACAAATTTAATTTGCCTTGTAAGGAATAGGAAAATAGCCAAACTATGTACAGAAATTTAATTTTTAAGA